>NC_092770.1:25419297-25743988 GCF_047496795.1 Chiloscyllium punctatum | reverse complement strand
TACATTGAGAATCTTCACCATCTGCAAGGGCATTGTAAATAGGATAATAAACCACAAATCTCCCTCTAGCATTGCTGAGTCATGGTTAAGACTTATTATTTTGTTTAAAACTTAGCTACATTGCAATGAGCAAGCAGTAACTTTTCTTTCTGGTGAGTTTAGTGGGTATATCCAATGTCAATGTGAGGTCTATCAGTGAGATATTGCTTTTGAGAAGCATATGAAGGAGGAGGGCAGCATAGATATCAACTATTCTTCACAATTAACAATGCATTCATTCTCATCAGAAAGCACAGTTTTTGTTTACAGTGAGCGCAGATGACCTTGTTTCCTTTTTGCAAAATCTATGGCATTGGATTTTGGTAATTTTATTTGTTCTTTTGTCCATTGTATTCTGATGACCTTCATAATTTGTCAAAATTGATTATCTACACACTTACACATTTCCTTTTCTTGCTTTTTTTAGTATTTACTTTTCTGTTTGGAGGACAACAATTTGCTTATATGTCCCTAATGTATCTGGCTCTAAAAACAACTGGTGAACTTGAGCTGGACTTACGGCAGGGGGAGTGAGCCAAAGACCAGCTGGGAGCGTCTGTAGTCCCATGGTTTATGAAAGGACTTTAATGTTTGGCTTTTTGACTTTTTATTTCTTTGTTTTTCTACTTTGATACCAAGAAGAAACTGTAGTGCTGAAAATGGTTTAACTTACTTCTTTATGTGTCAGAGCTTTTGTTCCTAAGTACCTTTGTACCTAACATGGCACCGGGGATGGTGACATTGTACATTTCTCACTGTACTCCTCTAAGCCCTGGAACAGAACACACATGATAATAAAACCTGAATCAATGCTTTTGATGATCTGTCCAGAGACATAGCCATTCATTGCTCCCTAGAACTGGAAAGATTATATTTAAGCAATGCCTGAATCAAAATAATCTGTCGGTTCAAATGTCCCTTCTTCAGACCCAAAACATTAACTCTGCTTTCTCACCACAGATGCTGCCAGACTTGCTGAGTTTCTCCGGCATTTTTGTTTTGTTTCAGAACTCCAGCATCCACAGTTCTTTGTTATATTTTATCAAAATAGTCTCTTATCTCAGCACTAATTAGCATAATGTCGAATGTCAGATTCCAGAATGAATGGCTTCACATTTTCCCTGATGTGTGTAAGACAAAAAGTTTTGTCAATGCGTGTCTCTTCAGCAGGAAGCAGGCTACATACTCACATGCAAAATGTATTTTTTTAGATTAGATTACTTACAGTGTGGAAACAGGCCCTTCGGCCCAACAAGTCCACACCGCCCCGCCGAAGCGCAACCCACCCATACCCCTACATCTGCCCCTTACCTAACACTACGGGCAATTTTAGCATGGCCAATTCACCTGACCTGCACATCTTTGGACTGTGGGAGGAAACCGGAGCACCCAGAGGAAACACATGCAGACACGGGGAGAAGGTGCAAACTCCACACAGTCAGTCGCCTGAGGTGGGAACTGAACCTGGGTCTCTGGCACTGTGAGGCAGCAGTGCTAACCACTGTGCCACCATGCCGTCTGATCACAGAATACATGGCCTCACCAGCTTTTTCTTTTGTACATGGGATATGGGCTCTGTGGGCTGGGCATTTATAGTTTGATTTTACTGGCATTTATTGTTCAACTTGACTTGCCTCTGGGGAAGGTGGTGGTGAACTACCCTTTACAGCCACCACAGTCTTTCTGTTGTCGGGTCACTCACAGTGTTGTTAGGAAAGGAATTCCTGGATTTTCACCGGATGACTGTGCAGTTCTGGGTCAGGACACTGTTTGTCTTGGAGGGGAATCTTGAAAGAGGTGGGGTTGGTCACACATCTGTTGCCTTTATTGTTCTGAATGGAAATGATTACAGTCCTAATGCTTCAAGCGATGGCAGTGTCAAACTCAAAGATACAGTGATCAGTCCCAACAGTACCACCCACTCCAGAAAGAACACCATTCAAATTTAGGGCATCTGATTGTAACCTGTTTGCACTCTGGAAAGATTTGAGCTTTCTAAAAAATAGTCCTCATTCAAGTAATGCCATTAAATGACTTACCCAGCTGTGAAAATATGATATCTATAAACAATAACTGGAATAATTTGCTCTCATGTTCAGTCTATTGCAGAATTCAATTTTGCCCCTACATTCTGTTTTCTGATGACTTACAAGAGCTAACAGCTTTAAGCAAAATAAAGGCTTTCTGTCTGATTACCATAATGATCTTATCCATCTTGGCCTATCCTGTTACTTAGGGAGAAAAAAAAATGTATAATTTTTCAGCAATTTTGGTGATGTGCGATGTCTTTAAAGTCTTCAAGTCTAGTTATTAAGTGGAGTGGTATACTGTACACAGTGTGACACTTTAGTGTCCTAGCAACAGAGCTGCTACAAATTGATATATGTGTTATCACTAAAAAGGAACTAGTTAGCCAAAATGTCAGCTGTAGTTCTCTTTTAGATTCACATTGAAGAGCTACATTTTATTTAATTCGGTAGAGCTAGATGCTGCATCCACTATTGTGCAATCTTTTGATATTGATATCACTGTTGCATTATGCCACTTTTACGTTCATATTTGTTCACTGTCACTTCAAAATTGAGTATGACTACAGAACAACTAACTAGAATCCATGAGGGAGAAACATTTTGAATGTAAGTATAGAGCCTGCTGAAGAGACACGCATTGACAAAACTTTTTGTCTTACACAAGTCAGAGAAAATGTGAAGCCATTCATTCTGGAAGGAGAACAAAGAACAGAGTATGATTTAAATGGAGAAAACCTGCAGAAAACTACAGCACCAATGGACTTTGGGGACATGTGAGCATGAAGTAGAAAGCTCACACACAGGAGTAAATCAGGAAGGTTGGTCCTTATTTTAAGGAGGTTGGTCTATAAGGGTAGGGAAATCTCACTGTAACTGTAACTGGTGCGATCACATCTGGAGTGATGTAAGCAGCTTTGGTCCCCTTATTTAAAAAACAATATTATTTCATCGGAAGCAGATCAGGGAAGGTTCACAAGGATGATTCACCCTAGTTTTATGAGCAAAGGTTAAGCAGTTGAGGTGGTGGGGGAAGAGAGCATGCCTCCTGACTTCTCCCGTTTCACCAAAAAATTCCCCAAAGATTTTCAGTCAGCACCTTCCAAATCCACGACCACTTCCATCTAGAGGGACAAGGGCAGCAGATACATGGGAACACCACCCCCTGCAAGTTCCCCTCCAAGCCACTCCCCATCCTGACTTGGAAATATCTCTCATGATTTGGAGATGCCGGTGTTGGACTGGGGTGGACAAAGTTAAAAATCACACAACACCAGGTTATAGTCCAACAGGTTTAATTGGAAGCACATTAGCTTTCGGAGCAGAGCTCCTTCATCGATATCGATCCCTCCACAATCAACTGATGAAGGAGCGTCACTCCAAAAGCTAGTGTGCTTCCAATTAAACCTGTTGGACTATAACCTGGTGTTGTGTGATTTTTAACTTTGGAAATATATTGCCATTGCTTCATGAAGGCAGCTCACCGCCACCTTCTCAAGGACAACTAGGGGAAGGCAATTAATGCTGGGCCCAGGCAGCAGGCACATTCTACAAATTAATGAAACAATTTTCATTGCCAGCTTCTCATTAGAAGGGTGGTGGACAGATACCACATGGGCAACAGTTAAATCTCCACTTAATAGTTAAAGTTTTAACCCGTTTCTCCCAGTTGAGAGTATGCTCACATAAGGACATAAGACCATAATAATAGAAACAGGAGAAGACCATCTGTCTGCCCTTGAGTCTGCTCTGCTGATATTTTCACGGACTCAGTTCCACTTACCTGCCCGCTCACCCTAAGCCCTAATCCCTATACTATTCAAAAACCTATCTCTCCCTTAAAAATATTCAATGAGGAAGCCTCCACTGCTTCTCTGGGCAGGGAATTCCACAGATTCACAGAAATAGGGAGAGGCTGAACAGGCTGGGGCTGTTTTCCCTGGAGTGAAAAAGGTGAAGGGGTGACCTTATAGAGGTTTATAAAGTCACAAGGGGCATGGATAGGGTAAACAGACAAGGTCTTTTCCCTGGGGTGGGGGAGTCCAGAACTAGAGGGCATAGGATTAGGGTGGGAGGGGAAAGATATGAAAAGGACAACTTTTTCCACACAGAGGGTGGTGCATGTATGGAATGAACTGCCAGGGGAAGTGGTGGAGGCTGGTACAATTGCAACATTTAAAAGGCATCTAGATGGGTACATGAATATGAAGGGTTGAGAGGGATATGGGCCAAGTGCTGGCAAATGGGACTAGATTAGGTTAGGATATCTGGTTGGCATGGACAAGTTGGACCGAAGGGTCTGTTTCCATGCTGTACATTTCTATCACTCTATGACTCTAAGAATTTCCTCCTCAGCTCAATCCTAAATCTGCTTCCTCTTATTGTGAGGCTTTAACATCCACGCCCCCTCCCCCCCACAACCCCGCAAGCACAACCACCCAGTCCTGGTTTCACCTGCAAGTGGAAACAACCTCCCTGCTTCTATCTTATTTATTCCTTCCTAATTTTATATGTTTCTATAAGATCCCTTAACAAGATTCTACATCTCCCAGCTATGTTTTTTTTTCCTTGAGCAATGCTGTATAATTCAGTCTAGATGAGATAACGTATATTGTACAATTATTCACAAATACATCACCTACAGGGAGAATAAAACAAAAATAGAATGTAACAAAGTGACTGTTTTAAACCTGCAAGTTCAGCCTTTCCAGAATGGTTCCAGAAAGTGTAGGTGCCATTTGTCATTAATTATTTTTGATGGTAGATTTTCACAGCATGTACAATGATAGAGAAAAGACAAATGCCTCCTGGCATTATGACACCTTGAAAAACCTTACAAAGCATTTCAAAGGAAAGGTCTTTTATGCATTCTGTCCTCATTAGTCTCTAGATTAGCTTAGATGTCATTTAAAGTAAGGAGTGTATTTATTTATTGACTGTGGGATTTAGCCACTAAAGCTTTGCAAACCACTGACACATTCAATGCATAACCGAGCAAAAATACACGCCGACTGATCCTTTGGATCAACCAACTTTGAAGTATTTGCCTCAAGCAAACAAGCCAGGCCAAGCAGTAGGCAGCAAGGATGGCGGCATTAATCAAAGTACATGATTCTGGAGGAGAAGAGTGAGAGGGCAGAAATCTGTGTTCATTTGTAGTTCCACCCAGAATGACACCAGTTCATTTGCAAACTGGATTGAAGACATTACCTTTCCGTTCCGCCCGAGTGTAAAACAAATTTGCTGCATTGCACTTGTAATTTCTCCAGCAAGACGCGTCTTTTTTTCTGTTGCTCGAAAGATTGGCATTCACCACCTTTGCAAAATATTAAAGCACTCCAAGGAAACGTGATTATTGCCTCCACGCCAGCTCTCCCAGGTGAGCTCAACAGACTTCACTTAATTCAATGTGAAATCCAGGAAGTCATTTTCGCACCGTAACGCTCAGTGCTATTGATATTAAACCAAGTGATCCTGACATAATTGGAAACTTATGAATTTACGACCAGATTATGCATTGCCACCACTTTGTATGCTTGGCAACTATAAGGAGGAGGAGTTGGGAGGTTTTACAAGTTATTACTGTCCAGAGATTATTGCCATCCAAAGATTCTGTAAAAGGTTTGTTAAACGAACATAATTTGCATTCATTTTCATCTGCCAAGCAGACAGCACATTCATTTTGAATTTCCCACTGTCCAGGAAACCAGACAATTTGCACCACAATTAGAAGGATTGAAAGACCATACTGCTTCCCCTGTTGGCTCCAAACCTCAGTAAAATTCAGAGCCTACATCGATGAAAGATAAGTGTGTCTTTTCATGCCACATCCAGTTTGAAGGGAAAATTATTTCGTTGTCAAAGCATACCCTTTGTTCAAATGTGCACGATGGAGTTTGACGCTGTTTCGAAAAAGAAATCTAGACTCATTTTGAAATCTATAAACTCCCGGTCCCTCAGGGAAAAGTGGGTTATGAGCTTCAAGCAATAAGAGGCGATTTCTTCATAAATAACTGAGATTACGTTGCCTGTCATATTGACAGCATACATTTCAGGACAAGTCTTGAGGTGAATATTTTAATGACTTATGGAGGCAGGGAGAGTTTCCTTTTCCTGTGCTTGAGTATATTGGGTTGCCTGGATGAAATTAATGGTTGGGTAAGGTAGGACACTACCTAATGGTGCTTCAATTGTGAAACACTGCGTCTAAATGATTCAGCACATTCATCAGATATAGAAATGGGAAACTGTGCCCCTAAAATTTGAGTCTCTGTATGAATACAGATATGTCAGTACATGACACAACTATTTGCAAACAAGCCTTGAGTCAGTCATCTACATACTGGTACCATGGAGCACTCAGTTGGTGCTGTCAGCTATGTTTTCTTATTGTTTTCAGGAGAATCAAATCATCCATACATTCTCCAGCAGAACCATGCTGAGCATCATTAATTTATTACTCAGGTCAAATTGTGTCTCATGGGATTTGACTTTTCAAATTTTTCCTGGTGACTTGGAGACATCAGCTTTACGGGTCCATTTTGTTTACCACTGGGGCCTTTGGTTTATGCATGGCCATTAAGTCAACTTCCAAAGGAATTTCTTGAGTTCCTGCTTTTTCTCCAGTGAATACCCATAAAACAGAGCCTTTTGGCTCCTTATAACTGAAAGAAACACTGCCCATCTCTGAAGAAGAATTCAGGTGGCATGGTGGCTCAGAGGTCAGTCCTGCTACCTCACAGCACCAGAGTCTTGGATTCAATTGCAGCCTTGGGCGACTGTCTATGTGGAGTTCGCATATTCTCCCTGTGTTTGTGTGGGTTTCCACTGGGACTCTGGTTTCCTCCAACAGTCCAAAGATGTGCACGTTAAGTGGTTTAGCCAATCAAAATTGCCCATAGTGAACAGGAATATGCTAAGTGGATTGGCCATGGGAAATGCAACGCTACAGGGAGAGGGCAGGGGGATGAATCTAGGTATAATGCTCTCTGGGGGTGGTAGTGTGGACTTGATGGGCTGAGTGGCCTGTTTCCACACTGTCGGGATTATAAGAAGAAAGGGGTGATTTCAGTGTCTGAGCCTCCCGGTTTCCAATTCCTCAGAACCATGGAATGAGACTGGATTAAATTCATTGGGAATGTGGTGTTTGTTGGACATCTGTAAAGCAGTTGAAATCTTCATTGTGGGTGTAAATCAGTGGGGTGGGCAACTTTATTCTAGGGCCAGAAGATGTGTCAGACACCAAGTTTTTTTGTCATATCCAAAGAAATAGTCAAACAAATATACCCAGGGAAGGTATTTCAAGTGAAAGGTATTCCAAGGTTTGCAGAGGATCAATTATTTGCCCTTAACATATTTTGGTCATTTTTTTTCCTTTTATAAAATGAATGTTGATAAAAATTATTATTAGTAGTATGAGGTGTACTATTTGGAAACATAGGGATTAAAATAGAGGAATATGGAATTTAGTTTTCAGATCTGTAAAGGTCTGACGTCATGTTCTTAAAGTTCACGCTTTAGAAACAGTGTTCCCAATTCTACAATCTCGTTACAGCGAATTCGCGTTAATGAAATGCTCGTTATAGCAGAATGACATGTATTTTTAAAAAGGTCAGAAACTATTTTTGAACAATGAACTATGAACAGAATTCCCATGAACGTACGTGATTTTAGCAAAGTGACTAAGATGCCTCCCTTCAAAGAAATAATTGCAAAGTGCAGTCATTGGAACCAGGGGCCAGATGAGTCACATTGACTATGAGATCCTTGATTGGGGTTGGTACTCTGAGCCAATCAGGGAGCCCTGGCTAACAGAGATAAACAGAAGATTCAGAAGGTCTTCTCGTTCTAGGGATTGGCTGGTCAGAGTCCATGTACAAACCACATGAAAATAAAGAGTGAGCCTTAACGTGAAAACATTGCCCCTTAAGTCCCTTTTAAATCTTTCTGCTCCCACTTTAAATCTCTGTCCTCTAGTTTGGCACTCTCCCATTCTGGGGAAAAAAAACCTTAGCTATTCACCCTATTCATGCCGCTCATGATTCTATAAAACTCAATAAGGTCTTCCCCGACCTCTGATGTTCCAGGGAAAACAGCCCTATCCTATTCAGTCTGTTCCTATAGCTTAAACCCTCCAACCCTGACAACATCCTTGTAGATCTTTTCTGAACCTTTTCAAGATTCACAATATCCTTCCTATGACAGGGACACCAGAATTTAATGCAGTATTCCAAAAGTAGCCAAATTAATGTCCTGTACAGCTGCAACATGACCTCCCAACTCCTATACTCAATGCATTGACCAATAAAGGCAAGTGTACCAAATGCCTTCTTCATTATCCTGTCTACCCACAACTACACTTGCAGTGAACCACGAACTTGCACCCCAAGGTATCTTTGCTCTGCAACACTCCTCAGGACCTTACCATTAAGTGTATAAGTTCTGCCCTGATTTGCCTTTCCAAAATGCAACACCTCACATCTGTCTCCGTTTGCCACGATTCAGCCCATCAGTCCATCTGATCAAGACCCCATTACACTCTGAGGTAACCTTCTTTCCTGTCCACAGCACCGTCAATTTTAATGCCATCTGCAAACTTATTAAACATTCCTCCTATATTCACATCCAAATAATTTATATCAATGACAAAATGCAGTGGAACCAGCAGCGATCTGTGCCCCGCTGTTCACTGGCCTCCAGTCCGAAATCAACCTTCCGTCACCATCCTCTGTCTCCAAACTGAGCCAATTTTGAATCCAAATGGCTATCCTTTTCTTTGATTCTTTCATGGGATTCTAACATTACTGACCAGCCCAAGTAATGTCCATCCTTAACTGTGCTGGAACCAATCAGTTTGCTGGACCATTGCAGGGGGGAAACAAGACTCACCCTGTGGGTTTGGAGTCACATGTAGGCCAGACCAGGCAAGGATGGAGATTTCCTTCCTAAAGGGCATTGATGAATCAGATTTTTAGGACAATTACTGATTGTTTCTTGGCACAATTATTAACTCCAGCTTCCAATTTCAGATTTTAATTCATAGAATCCCTACAGTGTGGAAACAGGCTCTTCAGCCCAACAAGTCCACATCAATCCTCCAAAGAATAACCCACCCAGACTCATTCCCCTCCCCTATTATCCTACATTTACCCCCTGACTAATGCACCTAACTTACACATCCCTGTACACTATGGGCAATTTAGCGTGGCCAACTCACCTCACCTGCACATCTTTGGATTGTGGGAGGAAACCAGAGCAGCCAGAGGAAACCCACACAGACACAGGGAGAATGTGCAAACTCTACACAGACAGGTGCCCAAGGGAACCTGGGTCCCTGACACTGTGAGGCAGCAGTGCTAACCACTGAGCCACCATGCTGCCCCATTATTAATGGAATTTAAATTCAATCTGCTGCTACGATGGGATTTAATCCCAGGTCCCCAGGTCATTAGTCAGCCTTTTTAGTGACATTCCCATTACAGTATGTTTTCCCTTCTTGGCCCAACGCTGTCTTCAATGAGAAACCTAAACGCTGATGCATTCTGGAAAGGAGCTGGACCCACAGAGGAGGAGATCCGAGCTGAATGCTCAAGATATGACCCCATTGCTAGAGAAACTCAGCAGGTCTGGCAGCATCCGTCAAAAGAGAAACAGAGTTAGCATTCCGGGTCCCGTGACCCTTAACAGAATTATGCTTCATCACTGCCCACTGGAAACCTTCACATCTGCATCTGCAGAGAAAGGGGAAATGATTTACAGATGTTTCACCTTCAGACATTCCTTCAGTGGATATAGGCATTGCTGGCTAGGCTATCAATACCAGCCTATCCCTAACTGCCCTTGAGAAGGTAATGGTGAGCTGTTTCCTTAAACCACTGTAGCCAATGTGATGTGGATACACCCAGAGAACATTTAGGGAGGGACTTCTAGCAATTTGTCTCAGTGGTTGTAAAGGAGCCGTGATATATTTTGGATGGTCTTGGAGGGGAGCTGGTAGTGTTCCTATGCATATGTGTCCTTCTCTTTCTAAACAGTAAAAGATTGCAGTCTGAGAACGTGCTGTTGAAAGAAGCTTTGTGAGTTGTTATGAGTGTAATGCTGATGAAATTGCTCTGAAAGCTGAGCAAACTAATTCACTTCCAACAGATAAACTTAACAGATCAGGCAGCATCTGTCAAAGCAGAAATTATGTAAGTCTTTACACAATTATTTAACACTTTGCTGACTGTCCCCAAGTTATAACTCTACACGGAGTCCTTGCAAAGGCAATACAAAGCCACTGTACTTGGTAAAGTATCAAGACAACCTAGAAACCAGAACTAGAGCTTATAGTTTAAATGTAAGGGCGTGTCCATTTAAAACACAGATCAGGAACTTTTTTTTGCCTTCAGGAGTTAAGGAGTTTTTGGAATTTAATTCCTCAATAGGCAGGGGCAAAAAAATCTTTAAATATTTTTAAGACTGAGGTAGATAAAATCTTGATTACCAAGGAGATAAAAGGTTATGGGCAATATACAAGAATAGAGAGTTGAGGTTAAAATCAAATCAGTAACGACCTTATTGACCAACAGAACAGGCTTAAGGAGCTGAATGACCTCCCCTTGTTCTTTGTTCATATGTTAGTATGATGAGATCTGAGGAAGATAAGATGAGGAAAGTACCAGTCCCTGCTTTCCAGAGGTACGAACGCTGCACCAACGCAAGTAACAGTGAATCAGAATCAACAATTCACTCTTTGAAAATCCACAGCATGGAAAATGGTTAAAGGGTTCATTTTACAAAAAAAAGAGAAACTGCTGCTTAATTGCAGTGTTATTAGATGAAATTGTTAAATGTTTCAATGTTTTTCAGCCCCCTCAGTTCAATTATAAATCCTTTCACAGGTCCTTGACTGCTGACAGAATGATTATTTTATAGCCCAGTCTACAATACTGGGACTTTTTATATAGTCACCGGATTTTTCAAGTACTGAGGTGAAGCTGATCTTAAAACGTTTGATAAAGGCAAGTGTGATGCAAACATTGACCGATTGCGCCTGTTAATTGTGATAAGCACTCATATGTTCTGTTTTAGTGGCCAATTAAGCAGGTACACTTGTTTGTAGTTTCTCTCAATTATATCAGGGAGGTCAATTTCATCCCCGGCGAGTGCAGAGCTGATGGCTTCTGCTCTCTCCTCATATCAGGTCAGTTTTCAGAAACAAACAAACATGGGAATTGGGAGCAGCAGGAGGCCATTCATCCTCGCGATCACAGCACAACTGATTTGATGGTGGCCTGAGCTCCACTTTTCAGTGATATGCCACAGTTACTTTTTTATTCTCGTGTGGGATGTGGATGTCTCTGGTTGGTTATTCCTGCTTGCCCCAGCCAGAATGGGGCAAGCCTCAAGAGCTGCCTCTTGAACCTTTGCAGCCCATCTCCATAAAGTAAGGAATTCCTGGAATTTGATTCTAACGTTAGTTTGCAAACAGAGTCTGCAATCAAAGACAGGCACTAGCCTCGAGGTATTATTGTTGGGTTACACATCTAGAGCCCGGGACCGATGTTCTGGAGCTTGAATCCTGTCATGGGAAGGGTATCGGCCGTTCTCACCTAGTCTGGTCTACATGTGACTCCAGGCCCACAGCAATGTGCCTGAGACTCAATTGTCCTCTGGGAAATTAGGGGTGGATGGGAAATGCTGACCCAGCCAGCAGTTCCATGTCCTGTGAATGAATTAAATAAAAAAAGTTGAAAATATTTAATCTGTCCATTGCTACTGTCAGTCACCTGATCCGTCAGCATGTCACAGTTACACAAAAAGCACTGTCAGGTTTGAGCTGCTCACTAACTGTGCTGCTTCTGTGATTGAGTCATGCTGCAGGGAAACAGGCCCTTCGGCCCACCGTGTCTATGCCACCAATAAACACTGAACTACACTAAACCCATTTACCTCCACTTGGTCCTCACTACCATGCCCTGATATTGTAAGTGCCCGTCCAGATGAATTAGAATTACTACAGTGTGGAAACAGGCCCTTTAGTCCAACAAGTCCACACCACCCCTCTGAAGAGTATCCCACCCAGACCCATTACACTACATTTCCCCTGTCTGATGCACCAAGCCTATAGGTCCCTGAAAATATGGGCAATTTAGCTTGGCCAATTCACCTGACTTGCACATCCTTGGACCGTGGAGGGAAGCCGGAGCACCTGGAGGGAACCCACACAGACACGGGGAGAATGTGCAAACTCCACACAGACAGTCTGCTCAAGGGTTGAATTGAACCCGGGTCCCTGGCATTGTGAGGCAGCAGTACTAACCACTGAGCTCCCATGCTGTCCCAGTAATGATGCTTCTGAAATATTGTGAGAGTACGTGCCTCCACCACCCTCTCAGGCAGTGCATTTCATGTACCTACCACTCTCTCAGTGGAAAAATATTTCTTAGATCTCCGTAAACCACTTGGTCTTAGAGATGTTCTTACGATCTACTCGGTGTTTCTATAATTTTATATCCCTCAATCAGATCCTCCCCTCAGCTTCCTCTGCTCCAAAGGAAACACCCAGCTTATCCAGTCTCTCCTCATAACTGAAACTTTCCATCCCAAACAACACGCTGGTGAATCTCCTCTACACCTCCCTTCGGATAGTGTGCTGACCAGAACTGCACGCAGTACTCCCATATGGCCTTACCAACGTGTCATGAAGTTGGAACAAGACTTCCTTGCTCCTATAGTCTACACACCAGCTGATGAAGGCATCTTCACCGCCCTGACTTTCTGTGCTGACACCTTCAGGGATCTCTGTCCGTGCTTCAGAGTGCTTTTCAGCAACTTCACAGGCAATCTACAGCTGCTGAATAATTTCAGGGGAACCTAGTATGTTTGCATTCAATTATTCTTCATTTTAATTGACTGGATGTTCTTGGATCACGGCCCAGAAACACCCTCACCCAAAACATTATGCCTGTCCTTTAACCGCATAGACCACAGGAGTTCAAGAGGTTATTCACCACCATCTTTTCCAAGGCAATGGGGGATGGGCAAACATTGCTGGCCTTGCCTGTGACACCCAAGCTCCAGAAATGAATAAAAAACAAAACCTTTGAAGTTGTACAGGATGCCGGTGAGACTTCTTCTGGAATACTGTGTCCGGTTCTGGTCGCCCTGTTATAGGAAGGATATTATTCAATTGAAGAGGATACAGAAGGGATTTAGCAGGATGTTGCGAGGAATGGAGGGCTTGAACTATAAGGAGAGGTTGAATAGGCTGGGATTTCTTTCACTGGAGCGTAGGAGGTTGAGGGGTGACCTTACTGAGGTTTATAAAATTATGAGGGGTATAGATAAGGTGAATTGGCTGTGGTCTTTTTTCCAGTGTAGTGGATATCAAGACGAGAGCAGATATTTTTAAGGTGAGAGGAGAAAGATTTTAAAGAAACATGAGGGGCAATTATTTTGCACAGACAGTGAATTGTATTTGGAATAAACTTCCAGAGGAAGTGATGGATGTGGGTACAATTACAGTCTTTAAAAGTCCTTTGGATAAGCACATGAATAGGAAATGTTTGGAGGGATATAGGTCAAGTGCAGGCAGGTGGGACTAGTTTAGTTTGGGATTATGGTCAGCATGGACTGGTTGGACCGAAGGGTCTGTTTTTCATGCTGTATGCTTTTATGACTCTATGACTGCACCTGAGTTGTGTATGTTGATACATCAGCTGTATAAAAAGTTCAAATGCAAAAGAATAAGGTTATAAAATAAAGACTCTCACATATATGGCAAACTTCAGGACCTTGTAAATGATTTTACAATCCAAAAAGTACATGTTGAATGTGACTGGCAATTTGCAAAGCCCCACGAACAGTGATACAACATTCAGTAGAAGTCTCCATTCTGGTTTGATTTGAAGAAGTCCTCTGGAAATTTTTTATACCAAGCTAAGGGGAACATGAACACCTTGAGTTAATAATTCATCACAAAACCAGCACCTAGAACAGTGCAAGATTCCCTCAGTACAGCTCTGGAAATGCTGTTCTCGATCATTTGCTTAAATCTTTGGAGCGGGGCTTAAATGTATAAGTTTCTGACTTGGAGGCAAGATTGCCATCAGCTCGCGTTGTAAATGAAAGAAAATGGAAAGCTGATCAGAATTTTCTCACAATATTTGAAGTAGTGGCCCTACAAGTGCTTGATTCAATACATTCATCATGCAAATCTTGTTGTGTTTGTGAGTGTGATAAATCATTGATAATACATGGCTGCTGTACCCAGGTGTGTGTTGTAGTCGATCAGCAATGGAACACAACTCAGTGCAGTGATCAGTCTCCAAGGTAGGCTGCATAAACATAATAATTCAACACATTATGTTCAACTGTCTGCAGCTAATGATAATTAAGATGTGCTATTGCTTATTTGTATTCTGGGTTAGGGAACACAATTCTGTGATGTTGCTCAAAAAACATATTTGGAGATAAATTTGACCCAGTATTGCATGCGAGAATATGATACATAAAAATGCGCATCTGTTTGGATTTTGGGAAGCCTATATTCTGAAGATGAAAGTTAGTAAGCGTGCTTGTGTAACAAAAACTTTTGGCTGTTTAGAAACAATTTTGTAGTTTTTATGAGTGCGACAGAGTTTCCTGAAATGAGATGAATAAGTTATTGAAATAGCAAAATTGTGTTATTACATCCAAGACTCCTCAACTTATTTTGTATTCAGTATACTATACTTGAAACACACTTCTCTGTTATGGAAATGAGTACTGTAGCTAATTTACACATCACTAGATTGCAACTGGTCACATAATCTGTTCCAGGCTAATGGCGCAATGTTCAAAAAAGATTCTATGCTCTCCTTCAAATACGGCAAACTTTGGTTTAATTGGCACCTTATGAACTGGCACTCTTGGTAAACCGGCAAAAATTATAAATACCTCAAATACCACAAAGTTTGCTGTATTATTCTATCCAATTATTATAATTTTTAAAAAATCATATTTACTTCAATGTAATACACTCATTGTTCAATTGAATGGCCACATAAAGTATCAACAGTCAATCAATATCAAGGTTTCAGAAAAGATTTACAAGGATGTTGCCAGGATCGGAGAGTTTGAGCTATAGGGAGAGGCTGAATAGGATGGAACTGTTTTCCCTGGAGTATTGGAGGCTGAGGGGTGATCTTATAGAGGTTTATAAATTCATGAGGGGCATGGATAAGGTAAATAGCCAAGGTATTATCCCTAGTGGAGGGGAATCCAAAATTAGAGGGCAGAGGTTTAGGGCAAAAGGGGAAAATTTCAAAATGGATCTAAAGGGCAACTTTTTCACACAGAAGGTGGTGCGTGTATGGAATGAGCTGCCAGAGTGGTGGAGGCTGGTACAATTGCAACATTTAACAGGCATTTGGATGGGTCTGTGAAGAGGGAAGGTTTAGAGGGATATGGGCCAGGTGCTGGCAAATGGGACTAGATTTGGTTAGGACATCTGGTTGGCATGGACGAGTTGAACCGAAGGGTCTGTTTCCATGCTGTACATCTCTATGACTCTATGATATAAATCAATTTCTCCTCAAATGCCAAAAATATCATGATGTCTGAGTGAAAAGGGTCTCTGCTCGTAAGATTTATTTAAGGCAAAGTAACATTCTTATTAAAGCGATTTATGCTGTAAATAAAGTATAACTCTCATGTGTGTAGCCACTGCATTATATTACCTGTTGTGAGTTTTTACATTGATTATGAGAAACCTCTTGACTATCCGGAATATTTGATCAATTGGCACACCCCTGGTCCCATAGGTGCCAGATAATAAAATGTTTACTGCAAAATGACGGATTTTATTCACTTGAATTTATGTACATTGATTAATAAATAGTATGTCATAATTACAAATAAATTGAGAGAAAGGTCTTTAGCCAGAGAACAGAAAGAATGCAGAATCTTTCATCACAGAAGTGGTTGAGGCAAACAGTATAGATGCTTTCTAAAGAAAATGCAATGATTCTTGTGATGAGGAAATGTTATGATTGTGGTTAGAAATGAACAATCAATTTTTAAATTCCATTGTACAATTTTAATGCCTCAAATCTTCATGGACTAAAATTATTTTTGTAAAAGGCAACACACTGACGTAATATGGCCATTGTGATGATCTGACCAGGTTTACCCAAGCTTTGCGAAACTGTCATTAGAGCAAGACCCAGTCTGAGCAGATGCTAACTTGTTATTAAGATGACTGAGGTAAAAACAAGGACTGCAGATGCTGGAAACCAGATTCTAGATTAGAGTGGTGCTGGAAAAGCACAGCAGGTCAGGCAACATCTGAGAAGCAGGAAAATCGACATTTCGGGCAAAAGCTCTTCATTCCTGATGAAGGGCTTTTGCCCGGAACGTCGATTTTCCTGCTCCTCGGATGCTGCCTGAACTGCTGTGCTTTTCCAGCACCACTCTAATCTAGAATTAAGATGACTGACATTGGTCACTGGGATTTGCATCTCCTGTTTAATTTACACTTTCTGGAAGTTTCAAATATTGGGATGTAAGTCACCTGCAGATTATCCAGCTTGGTAAAAATAAATAATGAAGCCAGACACAGGAATACACAAAGCAGTTGTATTTCAGGTGACACCTGTTTGGGAGGAACAGAAAGAGGAAACAGGATTTGTAGCAACAGAGCTGGAAACGTTGCTTGTCCCCCCTCTCTTCTCTGTTACTCCTAGCTGCTCGAAAACCAGCATTTGATGATCAAAAATATTGAAGAAACATTCATTCACTGAGAAATAAGACCACATGAGACTGATGCCTCTCATGAAATGATGAGGATCATTGAATCCCTAGAGTGTGGTAGCAGGCCATTTGGCCCATTGATGAGGAACACAACTTACAGGCAATGTCTTCCTGGTCCTACCAGACCCAACCCCATCCCTGTAACACCCATGGCTAATCAATCTAGCCTGAAAATCCCTGGACAATTTTGACAACTTAGCATGGCCAAGTCATGGCCTGCACATCTTTGGACCGTTAAAGGAACCTGGAGCACCCAGAGGAAATCCACGCAGACACGAGGAAAATGTGCAGACTCCGCACAGACAGTCGCCTGAGGGTGGATTCAAACTCAGATCCCTGGCACTGTGAGGTGGCATCACTAACCACTGAGTCACTGTGCCACCCCAATTCTTGATTAAACCTCAGGTTGACCTGGGAGGCTTCATCCTTTACATTGTAAGCATTTGCACAAAACAGCAGCTTAGTTCTGAAGGAGCCAGGTCACTGGAGTTTGGAGGAGATGTCTACTCCTCCAGAAATGTGCCTCATATATATAGCTGAGTTTTGTAATGCATGTGTCGCCTATTTTTGCGTAACAAGATTGAATAAAATTCCAACGTATTTGGGTGTTAATAACTATTCATGACATTGTATGGAATACAAAGCAGGTTTGTGACTACCATAGGAACACAGGAACAGGAGAGCAGCTTTCAGCTTATCAAGGCTGCCCTGTCATTCAGTGTCATAATGGCTGATCGAACACTTCAATACCTTTTACTCACCCCATCCCAATAGTCCTGCGTGCCAAAGCCAGAAAGCCTGACCTGCCTGAACATTGCTGAGAGCTTAACAACAAATCTTTAACTTGCCATCAGATTGTTATACCTCCCACCCAATGACCTGCCCACACCAGCGAGTCAAAGAGCTCTGGGTGGATGAGGAAGAAACTGCCTGTAAGTTGTGTTCCTCATGAGTGTCATCAAGCAGTTACTACCCCAAGCTTGCAAGTAGATGTCTAACCACTCTGCTTTCCTAAACGTTAACCTGAGGGAAGGTATACAGCAAAGGATAACAGTATCATGTACACATCCAAATAAAATCCCTTCCTTTACTGAAGAGTTGCTACCTTGATGGTAATGTCACAAGATGAGTAATCCAGAGCCCTTGGTCATTGTTTTCAGTTCATTATAGCATCCCTACGGTGTGGAAACAGGCCATTCGGCCCAACAAGTCCACACCAACGCCCCCCCCCCCCCCCCCAAAGAGTAACCCAACCAGACCCATTGCCCTACCCTATTAATCTACATTTCCCCTGACTAATGCACTTAACCTACACATCTTTGGATTGTGGGAGGAAACCAAAGTACCTGGAGGAAATCTATGCAGATACATGGCGAATGGGTAAACTCCACACAGACAGGTGCTCGAGTCTGGAATCAAACCCAGGTCCCTGGTGCTGTGAGGCAGCAGTGCTAATCACTGAGCCACCATTCAATTTGAATTCAATAAAAATTTGGAATTAAGACCATAATCATGACCATGTTTCCACTGTCAATTATTGTGAAAATCTATCTGGTATGTTCTTTAGTGAGAGAAACTAGCTATCCTAATCTGGTCTGGCCCACTAGTGTGAAGTAACTCCATAGAGGCTGGTATCCTGTCACCAAGTCACCCTTCATTTCCATGTGCACAGTAAATGGACTCTGACCAGCCAGCTCAAAGACAGTCGCTAGAGTGAGGAGAATCCCTGAGACTTCTGGTTTTATCTGTCAGCCAGGACTTGCTGATCAGCCCAGGTTACCCAGAAAACTCATACTCAATGAAATCCATCTGGCCAACCTCACTCCAGTCATTGCAAGTTGACTTCAGAGTGTTGCAGTTTATGACTGGTCATTATTGGGGGCACAGTCAGAGGATAATCTTCCCCCATTCAATTGGGCACCAATTCCTCAGGCAATTCAGGTTATCATGCCCCTAAGTGGGAATAATCTGCTGGATCATCTTTTTTCTGTGACTTCCAGTGCCAGTCACAACCCCATTGTCCCTGGATCCTCCCAAGACTCTGACGGAGTCACCACCAGAATCTCACGCTCAGTTGCTCGAATGCATTAAACCTGGCGCCTATTTTGCAGGATGGCACTCATATATGTTAATTCTATTAACCCTCATCTACATTTCCATTGGCATGGACAGCTGCACAGGTTGATGTATGTGGCTGGGCCCCCATTGATACAAGACATCATCCATTGTATCCATGTGGCAACTAACAGGCACCCAGCGATTACCCAGGAAAACTCATTAACTGCACCCAATGTGCAACTGCTCAGCCATCACAATGTTTATTCATTCATTCATGAGATGTGGGCATCATTTATTAGCCATGCATATCCACCCAGTGTGGTAATTTAATGGAGACTCCTAATAAACCCAGCAGATGGCCTTATAAGGTTGGCCTTATCCATCAATATTATTCAGCTTTTCTTTCCCTTTCTGAATGAAGTACACAGTATTGAATATCCCGAGCCAAAGTCAATCAAGCCACAATCTACTGAGGCCCACAAGTGAAAAAGGAACAGACTACAATTTGTCCCTGGACCATTTCTAACATTTCTTCTCCAGTTCTTCATCCTACAACCTTCAAGGATTTTATTAAGGTTCTGACACATGCAAACCTTTGATGGGGATTAATTTGCAACTCTTTGTTTACTTACATCTTCTCCTTAGGCAGCTCCAGACTCTGGAAAATGTAATAAAATGACACGAAAAATAGGCAGAGGATCACTTTGGATTTAAGGAGCTTATTAACTGGTGTAGCACAGTTATAATGCAGCACGATGTGGGGACCTGATGGGCTCCTAACCCTTTTGCAAATCCCAGTGACAATTTCACCTTTGCATTCTCTAGTTTGTTCTAAAAAGGTCCTGTTAATGGCCTGCATTTTTTGTTTTTGGAATTCTGCTATCCTTCAGAAAACATTCCTCAGGATTTTCATGCATAATTGTGTAGATGATGGTTAACTTATGCCCTCTGCAGTGGTCATGAGCAAGTTATGGAGTTGGGCAAATAAGGCTGGGCTAGCAATGATACTTGTAGCTCAGTCAGTAAGGTGTTGGTTCTTGGAGAGTGGGAGGTCTCAGGTTCACGGCCCTCTATACTTTGATCTGTCAGGGGTATAGGAAGGAGTGCTGTGCTGGTGGGGGTCTCCAAAAAAATAATTCAAATCTTGTTAGTTATACCCAAAAGGAGTTACTGTTAAAATTTTCTTTGCAGTTTACAATTGTAAAAAAGTCAGAAGTCACGCAGCAACAGGTTTATTTAAAACCGTGAACGTTTGGATTTTGCTCCTTCATCAGGTGAAGTCAGAAGGAGCATCACTCCGAATGTTTGTGATTTCAAATAAGCTTGTTGGACTATAACAGAGTTGGATGTGTGGCTTCTGACATTGTCCACCCCAGTCCAACACTGGCACCTCCACACAGTTGTGAAGACCATATTCTTTTATATTTCATTTTTTTAATTATAGACAAAAATGAAAAATGACTCTTTATAATCAAGGACTGGAGAAGAAATTGCTGAACTTTAAAGGTAAAAAAAATCACACAACACCCAGTTATAGCTTCTAATTAAACCTGTTGGACTATACCCTGGTGTTGTGTGATTTTTAACTTTGTACACCCCAGTCCAACACCGGCACCTCCAAATCTGAACTTTAAAAGTTACTGGAACTCATTGTGAGTTCTGTTTACACTGTTATATTTTTCTTTAATGTTTGATTGTGGACTAAAAAGAAAAAGGACTGTTTTTAAAACCATGCACTTGGGGAGGAATTGTTCCAGTTTAAAGAATAAGGTAGTGGAGTTCAGTGTGGGTTGTGTTCACGTTACGTCTTTACTAACAATGGGGAAGGTGAGAGAAGATGGTATGGCACTGGAATTTGTGGGCAGTGGAAGATTTGACTGGCAACAGGTGATTGGATGGTGCAGTTGTGACCAGCTGTGGATGTCAAAGGTCATTGGCCTGACGACACCTCTCTGACTGATTCCTGAGAAGCTGAACAGCTTATGTATGCGAACGATAGAGAGGCAGAAGGATTTCCAGTCTGGCAGAAATAAGGTCTGTCCCTATATCTCTCTGCAGCAAAGTAATTCCCACCCTTTCCTCTAAGCTGTTGTTCTAACCAGTAACTGTGAAACAGAGCATTTATTGTGTGATGCAATTTTGACAGGTCTCCTTCCTATCGGAAAGATGTTGTGAAACTTGAAAAGGTTCAGATGGGATTTGAAGGGATGTTGCCAGGGTTGGAGGATTTGAGCTATGGGGAGAGGCTGAACGGGCTGGGGCTGTTTTCCCTGGAGCGTCGGAGGCTGAGGGGTGACCTTATAGAGGTTTACAAAACTATGAGGGGCATGGATAGGATAAATAGACAAAGTCTTTTCCCTGGGTTGGGGGAGTCCAGAACTAAGAGCATAGGTTTAGGGTGAGAGGGGAAAGATATAAAAGAGACCTAAGGGGCAACTTTTTCACGCAGAGGATGGTACGGGCATGGAATGAGATGCCAGAGGGTATATGAATAGGAATGGTTTGGAGGGATATGGGCTGGGTGCTGGCAAATGAGACTAGATTGGGTTGGAATATCTGGTTGGCATGGACTGGTTAGACCGCAGGGTCTGTTTCCGTGCTGTACATCTCTATGACTCTATAACTCTAAGTGATCTGGGAACCTGGAAGAATGGACTTCAGAGAACAGAAGATACTGGAAACAAAAAGGAATAGCTTATCAGAGTCTGAAGAATAGGGCTATTGTACTGTTCCCCCAGTATTTGCTTTTTCAACCATAACACCCACATTTTGGTGTCTGTGTGAGTGGGGGTTAGACTTGCAATTAGTAGAGTCATGCATTGATAGTTTATAACTATTTGCTTGTGGTTAGAATTTACGTAATTGCAAAACATAATATTTCTTGTTAAGTACACTCATGACAAGGTTGTAGGCGAATGATATTGTAACAAGCTAGCAGTCCAGTAACCCAAGGTAATGTTTTCTGGACCTGGATTCTAATCGCAAAAAGACAGATGGCAGAATTTGAAATCAATAAAAATGGTGGAATTAAATGTCTAATCTAACTGTTCTGATTGCCAAAACAGACCCAGTTCACTCATGACCTTTAGGAAAGAAAATCTGCCATCCTTGTGTAGTCTGGTCTCCATGTGACTCCAGACCTACAGGAACATGATGGACCTGTCACTGCCTAAGCTACTCATCTGTATCCAAGAGCAACCAGAGAGAGCCAACAGATGGCTGTACCCTATGAATGATCAAACAAACAGTTCAGGAACCTGCTCAATGCTTTTCATTAACCTGATTCTAATAGACAAGCAAATTGAAACACTTTGTATACTTTGACTAAATCATTAACTTCTGTCGCAACCCAGAAAGCAGAGGGGCTTGCGAATCAGCACAAGTGGGTCACACAGCACAGAATTGAAATAATAATGATGCCTTCAGAGCAAAAAAACATTGAGCAAAAGCATAATCAGAATGCTGGGAAATTGGCCATTGACGTAGCCTGAAAAGAAAATCAGAGCAAGGGTAGTCCATTTAGCCTTTAGATCGTCCTCTGCCATTCAATATGATCATGACTGATCATTCAACTCAGTCATCTGTTCCTGCTTTCTCCCTATTCCCTTGATCACTTTAGCTTTAAGAAATATATCCAACTCCTTCTTGAAAATATTCATTGTTTTGGTCATTGGGAATATCCGTCCTGCATTTACCCTGTCTAGTTCTGCTGGAATTTTCCCATAAGATCCCCTGTCATTCTTCTAAATTTCAGTGATTACAGACCCAATTGATGCAATCTGTCTTTATATGTCAGCCCTGCCATTCCAGGGAGCAATCTGGTAAATGTTTGCAACTATTTGCTATTTAGACCATAAAACATAGAAGCAAATATTAGGCCACTCAGCCCATCGAGTCTGCTCCACCATTCAATCATGGCTGATAAATTTCTCAACTCCATTCTCCAGCTTTCTCCCTGTAACCCTTGATCCCCTTGATACTCGGGAACCTATTTATCTCCATCGTAAATGTACTCAATGACCTGACGTCCACAGCCTTGTGTGTCAATGAATTCCATAGATTCCCCACTCTCTGGATGAAGAAGTTTCTCCTCATCTCCGTTCAAAAAGGTCTTCCCTTTACTCTAAGGCTGTGCCCTCAGGTCCCAGTCTCTCCTCCCAAAGGTAACATTGTCACAACATCCACTCTGTCCAGGCCATGCAGTATTCTGTAAGTTTCAGTTAGATCCCCACCCCGCATCCTTCTAAACTCCATCAAGTATAGACCCAAAGTCTTCAAACGTTTTTTAAGCTTGTCATTCCTGGGACCATTCTCTGAACAATCTCCAGGGCCAGATATGGGGCCCAAAACTGTGCACAATACTTCAAATGTGGTCTAACCACATCCCTGCTTACATATTTAAGTCCTCTCAAAATAAATGCCATTATTGTATTTGCCTTCCTAAATAATGACTCAACCTGCAAGTTTACCTTGAGCGAATCCTGGACTAGAACTCCCAAGTCACTTTGCACTTCACATTTCTGAATTTTCTCCCCATTTAGAGAATAGTCCATGCCTCTACACTTCCTACCAAAGTGCATGACCGCACACTTTCCCACGTAGTACTCCATCTGCCACTTCTTTGCCCACTCTAATAACTTGTCCAAATCCTTCTGCAGCCTCCCTACTTCCTCAATGCTCCCTGTCCATCTACCCATCTTTGTATCATCTGCCAGAATGCCCTCAGTTCCTTTATCTAGGATTGTTCATGTATAAAGTGAACAGTTGTAATCCCAACACTGTGTCGTGTGGAACACCACTTGTCACCGGCTGCCATCCTGAGAAGGACCCTTTTATTCCCATCATATGCTTTCGGCCTGACAGCCAAGATTCTATCCATGCTAGCACCTTGCTTCTGACACCATCGGCCCTTACTTTACTCAGTAGCCTCCTGAGCAGCACCTTGTCAAAGACCTCCTTGAGGTCCAGGTAGATAATATCCATTGCCTCTCTTTGGTCTAACAAAGCAAAGCACTCCCTCAAAGCACTCTAGCAGATTTATCAGGCGTGACCTCCCCTTGATGAAACTATGCTGACTTTGCCCTATTTTACCATACATTTCCAAGTATTCAGAAATCTGATCCTTCACAGTGATTCCAAGATCTTACCCACAACTGAGGTGAGGCTAATCAGTCTGTAATTTCCTATCTTTTGCCTTACTCCCTTTTTAAACAGGGGTGTCATACTAGTGATTTCCCAGTCCTCTGGGATCCTCCCTGACTCTAGTGATTCTTAAAAGATCACCACTAATGCCTCCACTTTCTCTTTAGCTATCTCCCTTAGAACTCTAGGGTGTAGTCCATCTGGTCCAGGTTATTTATCCACCTTCAGCCCATTCTTCAGTTTTTTTCTAGTACCTTCTCCTCAGCTCTGCCCCCTTACTCTCTTGAATTTTTGGGATATTACTCATTTCTTCCAATTTGAAGATTGACGTGAAGTAATTATTCAATTCCTCAGCTATTGCCTTGTTCCCCACTACTATCTCTCCAGAATCATTTTCCAGTGATTCATTGTGCACATTTGATTCCCTTTTGCCTTTCATATATCTAAAGGAACTCGTACAGTCTTCCTTTATATTACTAGCTAGCTTACTCTCATATTTAATCTACTCCCTTCTTATTTCTTTTTTTGTTGTTGCCTTCTGTTGGTCTTTGTAACCTCCTCAATCTTTTGGTTTCCCACTGCCCTTTCCTACATTATATTCTTTCTATTTTGCTTTTAGGCTATCCCTGACTTCCCTCGTCAGCCATGGTTGCCTCATCCTCCCTGTACCATACTTCTTTTTCCTTGGGGTGAATCTCTGCTGTGCTTCCTGAATTACCCCCAGAAACTGCTGCTATTGTTGTTCTACTGTCCTTCCTGCCAGGGTTCCTGTCCCTGTCAATTCTACCCAGCTCCTCTCTCATGTCTCTGTAGTTGCCTTAATTCAGCTGTAGTACCGTTACCCTTGATTCCATCTTCTCTCTTGAATTGCAGCATAAATTCAATCATATTATGATCACTGCCTCCTAATGGTTTCTTCACCTTAAGCTCCCTTATCAAGTCTGCCTCATTGCACAACACTAAACCCAGTATTGGGTAAAAACAATGACTGCAGATGCTGAAAACCAAATACTGGATTAGTGGTGCTGGAAGAGCACAGCAGTTCAGGCAGCATCCAAAGCTGCTCGTTGGATGCTGCCTGAACTGCTGTGCTCTTCCAGCACCACTAATCCACTAAACCCAGTATTGCCTGTTCCCTAGTGGGGTCCACAACAAGTACTCCAAAAAGCCATCTTGTCGACATTCCACAAATGGCTTTTCTTGCAATCCCTTACCAACTTGATTTTCCCAGTCTACTGACATATTGAAATTCCCCTTGATCACTGTAACTTTGCCTTTCCTACACATCTTTTCTATCTCCTGGTGCATCTTGTTCCCCAGTTCCTGACTACTATTTGGAGGCCTGTACATAACTCCCATGATGGTTTCTTACCTTTGCGGTTCCTCAATTCTACCCACACATTTCCACGCCATCTGACCCCACTTTGTTTCTTACTATTGATTTAACTTCATTTCTTATTAACAGGGTAACCCACCCCCTCTGCCCACCTGTCTATCAATTTGATAGGATGCATATCCTTGAATATTCAGCTGAATATTTATTAGCTGGGTGCCATTGAACTGCAGCTGTAGTTAGGATGAATGCAGACAATTGTACAGGTCTGAACCACACCTGATCCTGTCGTCTTGAATGAAATTTGCTGCAGCTATTTTGACTTTACCAACAAGTTTTCATTCTCAGGAGTGTAGCTGCATTGATTACAGCATGCATAGGAACTCAAAGCCTTTCATTTGGGTTGTACAGTTCACACATACCTGAGATGAGAACACTTCCAGCTGTAAGAACTCAGTATCCCCAGACAGCTCCAGGGATGCCAGAATCTTAATTACCCAAGTCCATGGTGCGTGGGAGTTTTTTTGCTATTTTAATTTGTAGCTTCTCCTCAGTTCATGGCAGCCATCCCTCATATGTAGGTTTCTTGTCAACCTCACCTTTTCTCAGTTTTGCAATGTTGTGGCGAGTGTAGCAAGTGGATTTTGTGAAAGAAAGGCAATTGCACAATGCATAAACTTGGAACCAAATTAACTTCTGCTGGAAATGATCAGCAGGTCAGGCAACTGCCTTGGGGACATGGAAAAAACATAGAAACATAAGAACTGAAAAATTAGGAGCAGCAGTAGGCGATTTGGCTCCTTGAGATCAATGCCGCAATTCTTCTAGCCCATCCACAGGCTGTATGATACAAAAGGAGACTCTAGCAGTGCCATGGTAGTGTCCCTACCTCTGGGTCAGAAGGCACAGATTCAAGTCTCTCTTGCCCCAGAGGTGTGTCACAGCACATTAGAACAGGGAGAAAGTGAGGACTGCAGATGCTGGAGATCAGAGACAGGAAGTGTGGTGCTGGAAAAGCACAGCAGGTCAGGCAGCATCCGAGGAGCAGCAGTGTCAACATTTCAGGCCTACTCCTGATGCAGAGCTTATGCCTGAAATGCCAACTCTCCGATGCTGCCTGACTGGTTGTGCTCTTCCAGCACCACATGTTTTGACTTTGAGCACATTCGAACAGTTGATTATACATGCCCATGTGTTATAGATGAAGGGCTTAGCTGCAGGAGCAATATTAGGAATGAGATGAATTCACGCATAGGAAAGAACTGGAAACAATTAAATGGAAAACAGAAGATGATGGGGATTGGAGAACAATGCAAAAGAGAAGAAGGCCACTTAATCCATTATATCAATTACAACTCTTCAATTAAGTTAACTATCCTTCCCAAAATAACATGCATTTTTTTTTCATTCAAGTATCTATCCAATTCTTCCTTTGAATTTACTATTGGATCTGCGTTCACACCCTTTTCAGGGTGAACTGTAGGTTACAACTATCTGCAGTTTAGTCATAAAGTGTTTCCTTGGACTATGTTAAATTCTTTCAGCATTCACCTTTAAGCCCTTCTGCTTCTGGAACTCAGTTTGGAATCCCGATTTTCCCTATGGAAGCCATTCCTGGGGTCAGATGCTTCTATGCAATCCCTTCTTAACCTTCTCATCTCAAACAAAAAATGACCGCAACTTCTCAGTGTCCAGGCAGTCAGGAAGAGGCATTGCTGGATCTGGGGAATGAGCTGGACCAAGCAAACCAAACATTTCCGTGGGAGAACGCGTGAGTAAAATGCATCATAATATCATAGAATGCCCACAGTGCAGCTGGAGGCCATTTGGCCCAACACATCTGCACCAACCCTCCAAAAAGCATCCCACCCAAAGAAGCAGGATAAACTCAGGTTGTATTCTTTGGAGCAGAGGAGGTTTTGAGGAGTGACCTGATAGAGATGTGTAAGACCATGAGGAGCATGGACAGGGCGACTCGAAAGCAGCTGCTCTCTTACGTCAACAGGTCAATAACAAAAGGGCATATATTTAAAGGGAAAGGCTGGAGGTTTCGAGGGTATGTGAGGTAAAACCTTTACACTCAGAGAGTGGTGGAGTTCACTACAGGGGATGGTAGTTAAGGCAGAATCTCATAATTTTTAAAAGTAATTGGATGAGCACTTGAAATGGCATACCATTCGAGGCAATGGGTCTACTGCTGGGAAATGGAACTCATGGAGATTTAGTGCAGACTCAACAGATCAAAGGGTTTCCTGTACTGCTAACTTTATGTTTTGATCTTCGATGAGATCACTGATGATCTTGCCTGGTCCAAGGCCAGCAACTTTTTACTTTACAAAAAAGACAAAAGGTATGGCCATGTTGAATTAATAAGAATATAAAGCTCAAGGTATCATAGATTAATACAAGTACAGATTAGTGTGCATGATGCAAAAGCTGGAACTGCAATACACTCTACTGTAGACTATACATTTGAAATATATATCCTAGCAACCGGAATTAACATGTGATAAGCGTATATTGCAATCAAATGTCCCACAGCACACATAATAAATGTAATTAAGATAGATCCCACAGATTTCTCATCAGCCTTCCACAATGCCACACTGCATCATCAGTTCTGGTTAAACGTCACCAAAGATTACAATTTCTCATTTTTGTAGGAACAGCCTTGAAACTTCCTCTCCAATCCACATGAACCGGGCTCTACAACTGACCAATCACCCTCCTGACCTAGGTCCACACTTCCCTACTTGCTGAAAAATGCAATGCAGTACTGACTCACAGAGACAGTCCCAGCCTTTCACTCATTGCTGGCTTCACCAAGATAGACCATGTCAAAGGTTTCCTTGAGCTCTAAGCTTGTTCAGTTGCACCAAGTGGGTTGTGCTTCTGTGGTTTCTCATCCTGATGCTCAGTTATATTGACTGATCAGTAGCACCCGGCTTCTTGTAGATCACAATGAGCCTTAGCAGCAACAGATGCCTCACTACTCCCACAACTTGGCCACTAGGAGCACAGAGATATCCAACTGCTCTTGGGAGCTAACTCACAGGGCAGCTAAAAACTAGCATTCCTTCCATGGAGGTCAATTTCCATCTCCACCACATACTACTAATTGTTTTCACCCTGTCTCCTTTAAACTGCTGTTCTGACCCCCAAAAGGCCCCCAAGTAACCCACTGAAAACATTTTGATATGGACCTTCCCTACTATTGGTTAGAATTAATTGTTGCCATCCTAATGTGTGATCTCAATACTGCAATTCATAGATTGCTGGCTTACTCAGTACAAATGGATACAGAAGGAAATAAATTTCATCACAAAGAGTCCAAAGACAGGACAACAACTAGCCATATCCCTTCCTTAAGAATCTCCAATGCAAAAGAAAAAAAACTATAAGGAATAGGAACAGGAGTAGGTAATTCAGCCCCTGAAGCCTGTTTCACCCTTCAAAAGGATCATGGTTGGTCTGAGCTTCCTCATCTAGATTAGAGTGGTGCTGGAAAAGCACAGCAGGTCAGGCAGCATCCAAGGAGCAAGAGAATCAACGTTTCGGGCAAAAGCCCTTCATCAGGCATTCCTCGGATACTGCCTGACCTGCTGTGCTTTTCCAGCATCACTCTAATCTTGACTCTGATCTCCAGCATCTGCAGTCCTCACTTTCACCCCGAACTTCCTCATGTCCACTTTCCTGCCCTTTCCCTTTACCATTTGAATCCCTCGATCAGGAGTCTATCCATCTCAACCTTAAATCTACACAAGGAGTTTGCCCCCCAGCACTCTGTGGCGAACAGTTCCAAAGTCACACAACCCTTTGAGAGAAGAAATTCCTCCTCATCTCAGTCATAACTGGGTGTTGTTTTATTCTGAGACCATGCCTTTTAGTCTGAGACCCAGCCCCCCACCCCGTCATGAGGAGAAACAGTCTCTCAGTATTTACCCTGACAAGCTCCTGAACAGTCCTATATGTTTCAATAAGATCACCTTTTGAGACTTTTAACGTTGGTGAATAGTGTTCAAACTATTGTGGGTTTGAAGTGAAGTAAGGAATGTTTCCAAATCTTTATTGGTCTCACGCTTATGGCTGCCGAATGTTTACAGACTAAAAACCTGGTAATGTGGTTTACAGACTAGCAACCTGATGGTCCCGGTAATGTGGTTTACAGACTAGCAGCCTGATCGTCCCGGTAATGTGGTTTATAGACTAGCAACCTGATGGTCCCGGTAATGTGGTTTACAGACTGGCAGCCTGATGGCCCCAGTAATGTGGTTTACAGACTAGAAGCCTGATGGTCCCGGTAATGTGGTTTGCAGACTAGAAGCCTGATGGTCCCAGTAATGTGGTTTACGGAACAGCAACCTGATGGTCCCGGTAATGTGGTTTACAGACTGGCAGTCTGATGGTTCTGGTACTGTGGTTTACAGACTGGCAGCCTGATGGCCCCGGTAATGTGGTTTACAGACCAGAAGCCTGATGGTCCCGGTAATGTGGTTTACAGACTAGCAACCTGATGGACTCGGTAATGTGGTTTACAGACTAGCAGTCTGATGGTACCGGTAATGTGGTTTAGAGACTGGCAGCCTGATGGCCCTGGTAATGTGGTTTACAGACTGGCAGACTGATGATCCCGGCAATGTGGTTTACAGACTATCAGTCATACGGTCCCGGTAATGTGGTTTACAGACTGGCAGCCTGATGGTCCCGGCAATGTGGTTTATAGACTGGCAGCCTGATGGTCTCGGTAATGTGGTTTACAGACTAGCAACCTGAGGGTCCCGGCAATGTGGTTTACAGACTTGCAGTCTGATGGTTTCGGTAATGTGGTTTACAGACTAGCAGTCTGATGGTCCCAGAAATGTGGTTTACAGACGAGCAACCTGATGGTCCCGGCAATGTGGTTTAAAGACTGGCAGCCTGATGGTCTGGGTAATGTGGTTTACAGACTAGCAACCTGAGGGTCCCGGCAATGTGGTTTACAGACTGGCAGCCTGATGGTTTCGGTAATGTGGTTTACAGACTAGCAGTCTGATGGTCCCAGAAATGTGGTTAACAGACTAGCAACCTGATGGTCCCGGCAATGTGGTTTAAAGACTGGCAGCCTGATGGTCCGGGTAATGTGGTTTACAGACTAGCAACCTGAGGGTCCCGGCAATGTGGTTTACAGACGAGCAGTCTGATGGTCTCGGTAATGTGGTTTACAGACTAGCAGTCTGATGGTCCCAGAAATGTGGTTTACAGACTAGCAACCTGATGGTCCCGGTAATGTGGTTAACAGACCAGCAACCTGATGGTCCCGTTAATGTGGTTTACAGACTAGCAACCTGATGGTCCCGGTAATGTGGTTAACAGACTAGCAAACGGATGGCCTCGGTAATGTGGTTTACAGATTAGCACCAAATGGTCCCGGTAATGTGGTTTACAGACTAGCAGGCTGATGGTCCCGGTAATGTGGTTTACAGACGAGCAACGTGATGGTCCCGGTAATGTGGTTTACAGACTAGCAGCCTGATGGCCCCGGTAATGTGGTTTACGGACCAGCAACCTGATGGTCCCGGTAATGTGGTTTGCAGACTGGCAGCCTGATGGTCCTGGTACTGTGGTTTACAGACTGGCAGACTGATGATCCCGGCAATGTGGTTTACAGACTATCAGTCATACGGTCCCGGTAATGTGGTTTACAGACTGGCAGCCTGATGGTCCCGGCAATGTGGTTTATAGACTGGCAATCTGATGGTCCCAGTAATGTGGTTTACAGACTGGCAACCTGATGGTCTCGGTAATGTGGTTTACAGATTAGCACCAAATGGTCCTGGTACTGTGGTTTACAGACTGGCAGACTGATGGTCCCGGCAATGTGGTTTACAGACTGGCAGCCTGATGGTCCCGGTACTGTGGTTTACAGACTGGCAACCTGATGGTCTCGGTAATGTGGTTTACAGATTAGCACCAAATGGTCCCGGTAATGTGGTTTACAGACTAGCAAACTGAAGGTCCAGGTACTGTGGTTTACAGACAAGCAGCCAGATGGTCCCGGTAATGTGGTTTACAGACTAGCAGCCTGATGGTCCCGGTAGTGTGGTTAAGAGACTAGCAACCTGATGGTCCTGGTAATGTGGTTTACAGACTGGCAGCCTGATGGTCCCGGTAATGTGGTTTACAGACTGGCAGTCTGATGGTCCTGGTAATGTGGTTTACAGACTAGCAGCCTGATGGTCCCGGTAATGTGGTTTACAGACTGGCAGTCTGATGGTCCTGGTAATGTGGTTTACAGACTGGCAGCCTGATGGTGCCGGTAATGTGGTTTACAGACTGGCAGTCTGATGGTCCTGGTAATGTGGTTTACAGACTGGCAGCCTGATGGTGCCGGTAATGTGGTTTACAGACTGGCAGTCTGATGGTCCTGGTAATGTGGTTTACAGACTGGCAGCCTGATGGTCCCGGTAATGTGGTTTACAGACTGGCAGTCTGATGGTCCTGGTAATGTGGTTTACAGACTGGCAGCCTGATGGTGCCGGTAATGTGGTTTACAGACTGGCAGTCTGATGGTCCTGGTAATGTGGTTTACAGACTGGCAGCCTGATGGTCCCGGTAATGTGGTTTACAGACTGGCAGTCTGATGGTCCTGGTAATGTGGTTTACAGACTGGCAGCCTGATGGTGCCGGTAATGTGGTTTACAGACTGGCAGTCTGATGGTCCTGGTAATGTGGTTTACAGACTGGCAGCCTGATGGTGCCGGTAATGTGGTTTACAGACTGGCAGCCTGATGGTGCCGGTAATGTGGTTTACAGACTGGCAGTCTGATGGTCCTGGTAATGTGGTTTACAGACTGGCAGTCTGATGGTCCTGGTAATGTGGTTTACAGACTAGCAGCCTGATGGTCCCGGTAATGTGGTTTACAGACTGTCAGCCTGATGGCCCCGGTAATGTGATTAACAGACAAGGAACCTGGTGGTCCCGGTACTGTGGTTTACAGACTAGCAAACTGATGGTCCCGGTAAAGTGGTTTACAGACTATCAACCTGATGGTTCTGGCACTGTGGTTTACAGACTGGCAGCCTGATGGCCCCGGTAATGTGGTTTACAGACAATCACCTGATGGTCCCGGTAATGTGGTTTACAGACTAGCAGACTGATGGTCCTGGTACTGTTGTTTACAGACTGGTAATCTGATGGTCCTGGCACTGTGGTTTACAGACTGGCAGTCTGATAGTCCTGGTAATGTGGTTTACAGACTTGCAGTCTGATGGTCCCGATAATGTGGTTTACAGACGAGCAGTCTGATCGTCCCGGGAATGTGGTTTACAGACTAGTAGCCTGTTGGTCCCGGCAATGTGGTTTACAGACTAGCAGCCTGATGGTCCCGGTGATATGGTTTACAGACTGGCATCCTGATGGTCCCGGTAATGTGGTTGACAGACTGGCAGCCTGATGGTCCCGGTAATGTGGTTTACAGACTAGCAACCAGATGGTCCCGGTAATGTGGTTTACAGACTAGCAGCCTGATGCTCCCGGTAATGTGGTTTACAGACTGGCAGCCTGAGGGTCCTGGTAATGTGGTTTACAGACTAGCAGTCTGATGGTCCCGGTAATGTGGTTTACAGACTGGCATCCTGATGGTCCCGGTAATGTGGTTTACAGACTGGCAGCCTGATGGTCCTGGTACTGTGGTTTACAGACTGGCAGTCTGATGGTCCTGGTAATGTGGTTGAGAGACTGGCAGCCTGATGGTCCTGGTACTGTGGTTTACAGACTGGCAGCCTGATGGTCCCGGTAATGTGGTTTACAGACTGGCAGTCTGATGGTCCTGGTACTGTGGTTTTCAGACTGGCAGCCTGATGGTCCCGGTAATGTGGTTTACAGACTAGCAGCCTGATGGTCCCGGTAATGTGGTTTACAGACGAGCAGCCTGATGGTCCTGGTAATGTGGTTTACAGACTAGCAGTCTGATGGTCCTGGTAATGTGGTTTACAGACTAGCAGTCTGATGATCCCGGTAATGTGGTTTACAGACTAGCAGCCTGATGGTCCCGCTAATGTGGTTTACAGACTGGAAGCCAGATGGTCCTGGTAATGTGGTTTACAGACTAGCAGCGTGATGGTCCCGGTAATGTGGTTTACAGACTGGCAGGCTGATGGTCCTGGTACTGTGGTTTTCAGACTAGCAGTCTGATGATCCCGGTAATGTGGTTTACAGACTAGCAGCGTGATGGTCCCGGTAATGTGGTTTACAGACTGGCAGTCTGATGGTCCTGGTACTGTGGTTTTCAGACTAGCAGTCTGATGATCCCGGTAATGTGGTTTACAGACTAGCAGCCTGATGGTCCCGGTAATGTAATTTACAGACTAGCAGTCTGATGGTCCCGCTAACGTAATTTAGAGACGAGCAGCCTGATGGTCCCGGTAATGTGGTTTACAGACGAGAAGCCTGATGGTCCTGGTAATGTGGTTTACAGACTGGCAGTCTGATGGTCCCGGTAATGTGGTTTACAGACTGGCAGTCTGATGGTCCCGGTAATGTGGTTTACAGACTGGCAGTCTGATGGTCCTGGTAATGTGGTTTACAGACTAGCAGTCTGATGGTCCTGGTAATGTGGTTTACAGACTAGCAGTCTGATGGTCCCGGTAATGTGGTTTACAGACTAGCAGGCTGATGGTCCCGGTAATGTGGTTTACAGACTGGCAGCCTGATGGTCCTGGTAATGTGGTTTACAGATTGGCAGCCTGATGGCCCTGGTACTGTGGTTTACAGACTAGCAGCCTGATGGTCCCGGTAATGTGGTTTACAGACTGGCAGTCTGATGGTCCCGGTAATGTGGCTTACAAACTAGCAGCCTGATGGTCCTGGTACTGCGGTTTACAGATTGGCAGCCTGATGGTCCTGGTAATGTGATTTACAGACTGGCAGTCTGATGGTCCTGGTACTGTGGTTTAGAGACTAGCAGACTGATGGTCCCGGTAATGTGGTTTACAGACTGGCAGCCTGAGGGTCCTGGCACTGTGGTTTACAGACTGGCAATCTGATGGTCGTGGTAATGTGGTTTACAGACTGGCAATCTGATTGTCCTGGTAATGTGGTTTATAGACTGGCAGCCTGATGGTTCTGGTAATGTGGTTTATAGACTAGCAAACAGATTATCCTGGTAATATGGTTTACAGAGTAGCAGTCTGATGGTCCTTGTACTGTTGTTTACAGACTGGCAATCTTATGGCCCCTGTAATGTGGTTTCCAGACTGGCAGCCTGATGGTCCCGGTAATGTGGTTTACAGACTAGCAACCAGATGGTCCCGGTAATGTGGTTTACAGACTGGCAGTCTGATGGTCCTGGCACTGTGGTTTACAGACTGGCAGCCTGAACGTCCTGGTAATGTGGTTTACAGACTGGCAGTCTGATGGTCCTGGCACTGTGGTTTACAGACTGGCAGTCTGATGGTCCTGGCACTGTGGTTTACAGACTGGCAATCTGATGGTCCTGGTAATGTGGTTTACAGACTGGCATCCTGATGGTCCCGGTAATGTGGTTGAGAGACTGGCAGCCTGATGGTCCCAGCAATGTGGTTTACAGACTGGCAGCCTGATGGTCCTGGTACTGTGGTTTACAGACTGGCAGTCTGATGGACCTGGCACTGTGGTTTACAGACTGGCAGCCTGATGGTCCTGGTAATGTGGTTTACAGACTGGCAGTCTGATGGTCCTGGCACTGTGGTTTACAGACTGGCAGCCTGAAGGTCCTGGTAATGTGGTTTACAGACTGGCAGTCTGATGGTCCTGGCACTGTGGTTTACAGACTGGCAATCTGATGGTCCTGGTAATATGGTTTACAGACTGGCAGCCTGATGGTCCCAGTAATATGGTTTACAGACTGGCAGTCTGATGGTCCTGGCACTGTGGTTTACAGACGGGCAGTCTGATGGTCCTGATAATCTGGTTTACAAACTGCCAGTCTGATGGTCCTGGCACTGTGGTTTACAGACTGGCAGTCTGATGGTCCTGGTACTGTGGTTTTCAGACTGGCAGCCTGATGGTCCCGGTAATGTGGTTTACAGACTAGCAGTCTGATGGTCGTGGTAATGTGGTTTACAGACTGGCAGTCTGATGGTCGTGGTAATGTGGTTTACAGACTAGCAGTCTGATGGTCCCGGTAATGTGGTTTACAGACTAGCAGCCTGTTGGTCCTGGTAATGTGGTTTACAGACTAGCAGCCTGATGGTCCTGGGAATGCGGTTTGCCGACTAGCAGCCTGATGGTCCTGGTAATGTGGTTTACAGACTAGCAGTCTGATGGTCCCGGTAATGTGGTTTACAGACTAGAAGCCTGATGGTCCCGGTAATGTGGTTTACAGACTGGAAGCCTGATGGTCCCGGTAATGTGGTTTACAGACTAGCAGTCTGATGGTCCCGCTAATGAGGTTTACAGACTGGCAGCCTGATGTTCCCGGTAATGTGGTTTACAGACTGGCAGTCTGATGGTCCTGGTACTGTGGTTTACAGATTGGCAGCCTGATGGTCCCGGTAATGTGGTTTACAGACTAGCAGCCTGTTGGTCCCGTTAATGTGGTTTACAGACTAGCAGCCTGATGGTCCCGGTAATGTGGTTTACAGACTGTCAGCCTGATGTTCCTGGTAATGTGGTTTACAGACTGGCAGCCTGATGGTCCTGGTAATGTGGTTTACAGACTAGCAACCAGATTATCCTGGTAATGTGGTTTCCAGACGAGCTGGCTGATGGCTCTGGTAATATGGTTTAAAGACAAGCAAACAGATTATCCTGTTAATGTGGTTTACAGACTGGCAGCCTGATGGAGCCGGTTATGTGGTTTACAGACTAGCAACCTGATGGTCCAGGTAATGTGGTTTACAGACTAGCAACCTGATGGTCCCGGTAATGTGGTTTAGAGACTGGCAGTCTGATGATCCTGGTAATGTGGTTTACAGACTGGCAGTCTGATGATCCTGGTAATGTGGTTTACAGACTAGCAACCTGATGTTCCTGGTAATGTGGTTTACAGACGAGCTGGCTGATGGCTCTGGTAATATGGTTTAAAGACAAGCAAACAGATTATCCTGTTAATGTGGTTTACAGACTGGCAGCCTGATGGAGCCGGTTATGTGGTTTACAGACTAGCATTCTGATGCTCCTGGTAATGTGCTTGACAGACTAGCAGCCTGATGGTCCCGGTAATGTGGTTTACTGACTGGCAGCCTGATGGTCCCCGTAATGTGGTTTACAGACTAGCAACCTGATGGTCCCAGTAATGTGGTTTACAGACTGGCAGTCTGATGGTCCTGGTAATGTGGTTTATAGACTGGCAACCAGATTATCCTGGTAATGTGGTTTACAGACTAGCAGGATGATGCTCCTGGTAATGTAGTTTACAGACTAGTAGCCTGATGGTCCCGGTAATGTGGTTTACAGACTGGCAGCCTGATGGTCCCGGTAATGTGGTTTACAGACTGGCAGGCTGATGGTGTTGGTAATGTGGTTTACAGACTTGCAGCCTGATGATCCTGGTAATGTGGTTTACAGACTGGCAGCCTGATGGTCCCGGTAATGTGGTTTACAGACTGGCAGCCTGATGGTCCCGGTAATGTGGTTTACAGACTGGCAACCAGATTATCCTGTTAATGTGGTTTACTGACTAGCAACCAGATGGTCCCGGTACTGTGGATTACAGACTGGCAGCCTGATGGTACCGGTACTGTGGTTGACAGACTGGCAGTCTGATGGTCCCGGTAATGTGGTTTACAGACTGGCAACCAGATTATCCTGTTAATGTGGTTTTCTGACTAGCAGCGTGATGGTCCCAGTAATGTGGTTTACAGACTGGCAGGCTGATGGTCTTGGTAATGTTGTTTACAGACTAGCAGTCTGATGGTCCCGGTAATGTGGTTTACCGACTAGCAGCCTGATGGTCCCAGAAATGTGGTTTACAGACTAGCAGGCTGATGGTCCCGGTCACGTGGTTTACACACTAGCAGCCTGATGGTCCTGGTAATGCGGTTTGCCGACTAGCAGCCTGATGGTCCCGGTGATGTGGTTTCTGGAGGTGTAGCAATCTTATTCATGTAAATGGAGCAGATAATGAAAGCTGATCTGCTTAGATTCATGACTGACCGGGTTTTTGGCGTAGATAGCCACACACTATGTAGTAAGTGAAGTTTGTTCTTAAATGATCCATTCCTTCACTTTACAAAAAGACTTTTCTCTAAGTGGCCAGTCACTTCAGTCTGCTAAGAGAGAAGAGCTATGTATTTTTTCCCAGTGCTATAGTTGCATTTTCCCATTAAGCTCATTACCAGTGTTCACTGCCAAGATTACACATATATTCTACTGTCTTTTCCATGCTCTTTTGATCAGTGAAAAAGTCAAAGGACATTAAAAAGGAATCAATATTTAATTATTTTTGCACAGCAATTAGTTGTTTTCAGCATAAAGTACTGGTTTGGAATTGACAGTGCTAAAATGACTGTCATCTATTTTAAGCTATTGCTCCTTGGAATAGTTCCAGTGAAATGTGAAAGAGTCGTATTAGAAAGGCCAATAGATTGAAACGTGCTCTCGTTCAGATCCTGTTTGAACCTAACACCAACTTGGTGTCTGTTCTTTGAGAGCGTGTTATTGAATCTTCAAAGTTCAATGACCTGCATAATGCAATTTTAAAATTCTCACAATTTGTCATACAAAACCGATGTCAAAACCTCTTGAGAAGAGCGCTCCCTGGAAATGTGTTTCATTGGAATAGATATATCTTAAGATTAAAAGGCTCTGCATTAAATACCTCATTTTGAAAACCTAACAAGCAGCTGCTATTCCACGGCATGTGTCCTCTTTAGTTGGCCCTGGCCTTCTAACCTCTCTCCTCGCAATGAATATGCTTCTTGGTATCAGCAAGCATGTAAATGTATTAGGAGGCAACACTGCAGCAGTGCGCTCAGCTCTCCAAGTCTGGCTGCTGTAATACTGCTGATTCAATTTGGACCCACAAGTCAATTAGCTAAAAAGATCCTGCTACCTTAACCTAGTGGTACACTCCTGCACCCATAGCGTGTCAAATCACCTCTGTCCAAATTAAAACAATGTTAATGTGAGTCGTATCCAGCCTGAAAAAGGTTCTGTTCTGTCAGTGGAATGTTCATTAAGTCTATTTACCTCATTCTTGTTCATTGTTTTAAAGTTGTCACTCCTAGCAGGGATCTTCCCTTTAGTTCAATTCTCCTCTTCCCTAGCCATACCCCATTCCCTGTCTCTATACATGTTGGAAACCTTATACATACAACTACCAATAAAGAGCAAGAGTAGGCCATTCAGCCCTTCTAGGCTGTTCTACCACTCAATAAGAACATGCCTGATATGATTTTAACCCCAACTGTACTTTCCTACATTACTCCAGAATCTTTCATCCCCTTAGTCATCAAGAATTGATCTACTTTTGCCTTAAAATATTTAAAGATTCTGTATGCACTGCTTTTTTTGAGTGAGGGAATTCCAAAGATTCACAACTCTCTGGGGGAATAAGTATTTGTACATGTCAAACCTTTCCCATTTTCACTGGCAATCTAAATGCTTAGCTCCCTATCTATAGGGGCTGCATTGTGGCTCAGCGGTTAGCACAGCTGCCAGGGACCCGAGTTTGATTCCAACATCAGGCGACTGTCTGTGGGGAGTTTGCTTGTGTCTGTCTGAGTTTCCTCCCACAATCTAAAGATATGTTCCATTAGGTATGATTTGGAGATGCCAGTGTTGGACTGGGGTGTACAAAGTTAAAAATCACACAACACCAGGTTATAGTCCAACAGGTTTATTCAGAAGCACACTAGCTTTCGGAGTGTCTTTCCTTCACTTATCACCTGATGAAGGAGCGTCGCTCCGAAAGCTAGTGTACTTCCAATTAAACCTGTTGGTCTATAACCTGATGTTGTCCCATTAGGTAGATTGGCTATGCTAAATTGTCCATAATTTGTAGGCTAGATTGATTGGCCATGGGGAAAATGAGGATGGGCAGTCCTTCAGAAGGTTAGTGTGGACTTGATGGGCCAAAGAGCCTGCTTCCACACTGTAGGAATTCTATGAATACTGGAAACACTGCTAATTATTTTCTGTTTTTCATTTCATGTTTCCGATATCTTCAGCATTTTGCTTTTGAGTGGCAAAGTATTAAATTGGCTATGTCTTTGTACCCTCGTCTGTGTGTGAGGTGGTTGTGGGTTTGAGACCTGTATCAGAAGTTAAGCAGATAAGCAAGGCTGACACTGGAGTGCCAGATCGAATGAGTAACATTGCCAGGGGAGCCTATAGCAGAGGGAGGACCAGATACAAAGGGCCGCAGTGATGCTCTTGACCTGTGACTGAGACCTGACTGGACCTAATCCCAGCACCACCCTCGATCCATGTACCGCAGGCTCCATTCCCCAAAGCGAATACAGGGGCCTTCCTGGAACCTCAGACCTCTGTTATTTGGATCTGGTAAACCCTGCCTTTGAGCTCTAGTCTGCTGAACGCATTGTAAAAAGAGGTGCTATTCAGAAAGGGGGAGGCTTCCTATTTGTTTGTTGGCCAACTCTCTTCTAACCCTTGACTAACACTGACACACTGAATGAACTGGGCACCCATCTCATTTGCTATGGGCCAAATCATAAAATGTACGATTTGACTGCCATTTTTTTAATGTTACAATAGTGACAATAGCTTCAATGGTTATTTGTTCAAGGCAAGGACGACCACCCTAAGACACAACTGGACCTCTGTCAGTAGTACTCTTGCCTTGAGTTAGAGGTTTGTAGCTTCACAAACAAAACCAGAAGTTGCTGGAAAAGCTCAGCAGGTCTGACAGCATCTGTGCAGAGAAATCAGAGTTCACATTTTGGGTCCAGTGACCCTTCCTCAGAACTCAACCAGACCCGAAATGTCAACTCTGATTTCTCTGCACAGATGCTGCCAGACCTGCTGAGCTTTTCCAGCAACGTCTGTTTTTGTCGGATTTCCAGCATCCACAGTTCGTTCAGGTTTGTATTTGCTTGAGGCTTTGTATCCATTTCCATGGAACCTAAGCACAAAACATTGGCTGATATTGCAGTGCAATGCTGAGGTAGGACTGCACTGTTGAATGTTCCTTCTTTCAGATGGGTGATTAAAACAAGGCCTTATTTCCCCAGACACAGTTGAGATGCAAAGGATACAATGACATTATTGAAAGTAGACCAATACATCTGCCTGTCCTTTGAAACACTGGCGATCCCTGCATCAGGAGTCAGTTTAGCTCATTTGGCTGACCTGCAATGTAACACCAACAGTGTGGGTTCAATTCTTACACCGACTGAGGTAGCCATGAAGGATTCTCCCTTTACTTGAGGGGTGATGACCCTCAGGTTAACCCACCACCCATTACCTCTCTCTGATGCAGGAGCAGCTCTGCAGTCTGATGAGACTATGGTGACTTTACCTTTACATGCAAGCATCAATAAATCAGTGTCTGGTCATTATCTCTCTGTTGTTTTTACGAATTGCCAAGCACTAATTGTCTCCCTTATTTCTGATATTATAAGAGTGACTAAACTTCCAAGAGTAATGTTACTCTGAGACACCCCATGATCCGAAAGGCTGCTGTTGACAGAATCCCTACAGTGTGGAAGCAGGTCATTTGGCCCAAACTGACTTCCTGAAGAGCAGCCCAATGCCCCATCCTCTAACCCAGCATTTCCCATGGCCAATCCACCTAACCTGCACATCTTTGCACTGTGGGAGGAAACCAGAGCACCCGGGGGGGAGGTGGGGTGGGGGGAACCTCATGCAGACAATGTGCAAACGCCACACAAACAGCCACCCAAGAGTGGAATTGAAGCCTGGCCCCTGACAATATGAGGCAGCAGTACTAATCACCAAGCCACTAAGTTGTCCATGCTTTGTTGTTAAAATATTGTTCCTTTCATTATTTGCCTTCTCATTGGTCAAAGTTATTTCATTTCACAAGAGCTGGTTTACCAGCTCTCAAATTCAAATTACCCATCACCTTAAACTACTGCACGTGTGTACACAAACCTCCTTTCTCATAGTGGAAAGCTTTGATATTGCAATACAGAGAAAGCATTGCCAAAGAAGGTTCTAGCAGTGCTGTTAATCTGCAGACAAAAACTTGCACACCTTTCACAATCTCAGGATGTCCCACAGTGCATCAGAGTTAATGATGTACTTTCCAAATGTAGTCGTTGTAATGCAGGAAACACAGCAGCCAACTTGCCCACAGCAAACTCCCTCACCCAGCAGTGCGATAATGACCAGTTAACCTGATTTAGAGATGTTAGTTGAATGTTAATTATTGGCCAGGACATAGGAAGGTTTCCATTCCTCTTCATCAAACTCAATTACAAAGACATTATTTCTAAGACATTAAGAAGGCCAGTTACTTCAGGCAGCTCCAGATCTAATTGTGGTTATTATCACTGTGATACTGGAGTGCACGGCCAGAGACAAGTGGAAATATTAATAATTTGTCCTTAATTGCATTCTCCTTTACATTGAGTCAGAGTGAATATTGAAGGGAGATGTGACCAGTATCTGTCTTTTACCTCTATGGTATTGACACTTACAAATGCAATTACACTTCAGTTCAAATGAAATGATAAATTTTCCTATATTCTGGAAGGAAAATGAAGAATTACCATTAATTTAAAGGAGATTTCTCCAGTTAAATGACGATTGCCACTGCATTGCATTTGGCTCTGGTGATGTAGAATTTGGGTTGATCAAAGTGTTATTTCAAAATTACTGTGCTTCCACTGATATGTTCTCTTACTGTTTATCATCCATTTCTCAGAGCAGGCAAATCCCATTCACAGCAACATGCCTGCTATCAATGACAGGAATAGTGAGTAGGCTACACCAGGTGCTGGCCTCTGAGTTAAACTGGATCATTTGACTTAAACTCCACAACATAGCTTTACATATGCAACCATTACTAATAAGTGACAATCTAACCACATTCCCTTGATACTCAATGGTGTTACCATCACTGAAACGCTCCCCCCACCCCCCCCACCCCCATAGTCAACATCCTGGGAGTTATCATTGACCAGAAACCCAACTGGATTCACCATATAAACACAATGGTTATAAGAGTAGATCAGAGGCTCGGAATACAACTGTGAGTATCTCACATCCTGACTCCCCAAAGCCTGTCCATCATCTACAAGGTACAATTCAGGAGTTTGATGAAATACTCCCCACTTGCCTGGATGAACACAGCCCTGACAACATTCAAGAAGCTTGACATCATCCAGGACAAAGTAGCCCACTTGATTAGCACAACATCCATTAAGATCCACTCCCTACACCACCAACGCTCAGTAGCAGCAGTGTGTACTATCTCCGAAATGCACTGCAGAAATTCACCAAAGATCCTCAGACAGCACTTTCCAAACTCATGACCACTTCCATCGATAAGGATAAGGGCAGTAGATACATGGGAACAACACCACCTTCAAATTCCCTTCCAAGCCATTCTGACTTGGAAATATATATCCTTTCCTTCACTGTTACTGGGTCAAAATCCTGGAATTCCCTCTCTCAAGACATTGTGGGTCAAACCACAGCAGGTGGGATCCAGAGGTTCAAGAAGGCAGCTCACCCCCACTTTCTCAAGGACAATAAGAGATGGGCAAAAAATGTTGGCCAGCAAGCAACATCTACATCCGACAGATGATTAAAAAGAAGTGATACCTGAACTTCAGGGATTAGGTTGTGAGGGAAGATGATGCAGATTTGGTCAGTCTTCTCCAGAATTTAGACAATTAAGGAGTGACCTGATCAAAGGCTTCAAGATATTAATAGGAGCACACCAAGTGGAAAAAGATAAATTTATTTCATTGGTTGGGGATTTTAGAACTAGGGAGCAGTATCTGAGAACTGGAGCCAGACTATTCCAGAGAACTGTTAGGAAGCATTTCTACACACTAAGGCTAGTAGAGGTTTGGAACTCTCTTCCACAATTGGCAGTGGATGCTAGATGAATTGTTACTTTGAAATGGGAGATGGATGAGCATTTGTTGAGCAAAGCTGTTCAGGGGAATGGGTCAAAGTCAAATATGGAGTTAGACCACAGGTCACCATGATCTCATTGAATGGGGGTACAGGCTTGAATGGTCCACTCCTATTCCAATATTGCACCATTTCTCCAAGAGATTTGTTATGCTAGGAAAGCAGATAGGAATATTATAAGGAAACCACCAAGTTTTCTTTTCAAGTCACAGACCATGCTAATTTGGGATTATAGAATCATGCCTTAAGTGTCACGAGGTCCAAATCCTGGGACTCCCTTCCTATTAGCACTGTTGGTTTACCTACAGCACATGATGTACAGTGATTCAAAAAGGTATCTCACCATCACTTTCCCAGGGGCAATAGGCAATAAATACCGCCCTGTCCAGGGTCACAATCACAGAGAACTTCAAAGGTACTCTGGACATTTTTAACTTGAAATCCCAGAGCCGTGTTTTTGAAAGAGAACTACAGATATAAATTGTGCCTGTCTGGAGAGAGAGAGGGAGACTTATAGAATGTCACACTAAGGGATACAAAGGGAATTTCACACAATGCCTTTCAAAGTGGGGAAGGGGCAAATCAAAATCAACTGGTTGTGGTCTCTTGCTTACACTAAGATACTGAGGGACTAACGTTGTGCTGCTCACTAGCATTCCCCGCCCCCGCCCCCCGCTTATGGATTGATGTCTCAAACTGCAACCCATTTTGTGCTTTCCCTTTGAACAATACTCAAGGACAGGGGTTAAATAATAAGTTTCAACTTTATTGAAGTGTGCTAGCGGGATTAATCACTCATTGTACACCAGCCTATTTTAAATGCTAGCATGCCATGAAGATCATAGTCAAGTAACAATTTCTTAGTCACTCCTGTACTACAGGTAAAGGGGTTCTCTCGTTCTGTGTACTAGAAGTCAACTAACTAGAGACAACAAAAATGAACCAGGACAACACAAGGATTTTCTTCCATTTGGAATGCTGAAATTTAATTACAGTCAAAAGGAATTGGAAGTACAGAATCTGAACCAATCTGCAATACAAAAGACTATGAAACTGACTGTTCAACTATTAATGTCAATGGTCCCAATAACTTCCACTGCATTAGCTGCAAACTTTAACAATCCAGTCTTTGCAAACTATTCAGTGGCCGATCTGTGTTACTGTTTCTAACTTTTACCTTGACAGCTTCAACTTTTATCTCCACTTAGTACGCACGTTCTTGTTCTTGCATTTAGTAATTAAAGAAAAACTTCACTTTTCATTAACACCCAAAATCCTGATTAAAATGGATCATTTTAAAACATAATTTCATCTGGATCTGCGGCAAAGGTATTGAAAAGGGAAGTGATCCATTTTTCAATTAACTTTGTTGTGACCAACTGGGGAGAGTGTGTAAATAATAAAGGGAGCCCATTTATCTGTGCTCTATTAGAACTTTAACCATTTGGGGTAACTCACTTATAACAAAAACAAATGGAAAATCTCACTTGGGCTTAGCAATAACAACTTCAACATTACCTACATCCTGTGAATTAATTTTAAAAAACACATCAGAGACCATTCACACTTAATTGCTTACAGAAAAAACATCTGTCTGAAATGAAACTAACTTAATTAAAAAGTTACTTCAAGGTAAACACAGCCTGTTGAAAATGATAATCTTTATTGATTAGAATAGTTTGGAAGCAACCAATTATCATCTCAATTAGGTCATAAATTATAGGAGTAGAAACAGCGCATCATGTCTACATTGCAATTGAATGAGATCTTGAATTCCTGATGATAGAATCATACAATCTGTATGGTGCAGAAAGACGCCATTCAGCCCATCAAATCTGTACTGAGTCTCTGAAGAGCATTCCAGCCAGGCATGCCCCTGCACCCTGCCCCTGTAACCCGTATTCATCTGGCCAATCTACCTAACCTGCACATCCTTAGTCTGTGAGAGGAAACCGGAGCACCCAGAGGAAACCTCTCACAGACGCACTTTCCCTTTTTATTCCCCACAACGATTGATTCATTTACTGATTAAAAATCTATCAATGCCAGCATTGAAAATGCTTAATGGTGCAGTCTCTACAGCCTTTTGTGGTAAAGAATTTCGCAGAATGACTTTCCTCTGAGAGAAGAAATTCTTCCTCATCTGTGTCTGAACTGGGAGACCCTTATTCTAAGGTTATGATTTGGAGATGCCAGTGTTGGACTGGGATGTAAAAGGTTAAAAATCACACAACACCAGGTTATAGTCCAACAGGTTTAATTGGAAGCACACTAGCTTTCGGAGCGCCACTCCTTCATCAGGTAAGTCCTTTGATTCTGGATCAGTCACAGAGGAACCGATCTTTCCACATCTACCCTGTCAAGTCTGCTAAGAATTGTATATGTTTCAACAAGATTATTCCTCACACATCAAAATTACAATGAGTATAGGCCCAATCTACTAAACCTTTCTACATAAGGCACTCCCTCTTTCTTGGAATTCCTACAGTGCACAAGTAGGCCATTTGGCCCATTGAGGCTGCACCAACCCTCTGAAGAGCATCCCACCCAGATCCATGTCATCACCTAGCCTGTACATCCCCGGACACTATGGGCAATTTAGCATGGCCAGTCCACCAAATCTGCACATCTTTGGATTGTGGGATGAAACAAGGCAAACCTGTACAGACACAGGGAGAACGTGCAAACTGCACTCAGAGTGTCATCTTGAGGGTGGAATTGAATCTGAGTCCCTGGCGCTCTGAGGCAGCAGTGCTAGCTACTGTGCTGCCTCTTGTTAACTATTCTGGGTAACAGCCTAGTGAATGCTCTCCAGACTGCCTCCAAAGTCAAATATATCCTTCCTTTGAACAGGAGCCCAAAATTGTTCACAACATTCCAAAGCAGAGCTTTGTATGTTCAGGCGAATGTGACATTTCAAAGCAGGAAGGAAAGGGTGATGGGGCTGCATTGTTGATATGGGATGGAATAAGCGCAATAGCAGGAAATAAACTTGAATCAGAAGAAATTTATTCCACATGGGTGAAAGAAGACACTGTTAGGAATGGTCTATAAACTCCCTACCAGTAACTATTTGGTAAGAGACAGAATCAATCAGAAGATAAAGGAGACAGCAAGGTGAGCTTGGAATTGGAAGTAAAGATGATGAATTTCATCATCCATGTCTATCTTTGACAAATGGAGGATTTTAAGATCAAAATAATGCATCACATTTCCAGGATTTCACTACTGATCTTAGTTGATTTAGGATGGGTTGGTGGGGGGGGGGGGGGGGGGATTCTTTTTCTGATGGGAGCCAATTGGAAGTGGAAATAAGCTTTCTCTGCATTTAGCAAAGAAGTGTAGAAACAGAGGATCTAAGAACAGGAGTAGGCCATTCAGTTCTTCAAGCCTGCTCCACCATTCAATATAATATTGACTGATCATCCAACTCAATATCCTGTTCCTGCTTTCTCCTCATGCCTTTTGATCCTTTAGCCCTAAGAACAATATCTAACTCCTTGAAAACATTTAGTGTTTTAGCCTCAACCACTTCCTGTGGCAGACAATTCCATAGGCTCACCATTCTCTGGGTGAAGACATTTCTACTCATCTCAATCCTCAATGATATTGGGCGGGGGAGGCGGGGAGGAATCTCATAAAAATATTTGAAACTCTCACAGGATGAGGGAGAATGTTCCCAATGATTAGGGAGTCCAGATCCAGGGGTCAAGGTCTAAAGAACAAAAGTGAGATCCTGAAAAGTTTGGAACATTATTTTGATCTTAGACCTGTCCAGTTGTCAAAGTTAGACATAGATGATGAAATTCATCAACTTTAATTCTAACCTGAATCTACTGGCCCCATTGTCTCCTGATTGATTCTCTGAATCACCATCTCATGACTGGCAGGGAGTTCATGGACTATTCTTACCAATGTTTTCTTTCACGTTTTAGCAAAAGGTTTACATTCGAAAATGCTTCAGAGAAGGTTTCGATAAAGATCCTGAGTTTAGCTTCTGAGTTAATGCACACACAAGTGTCATCTACATACTGAAGCTCCATGACTGAGGCCATGAAATGAACATCCCAGCGGATTAAACATAATTGGATCTAATTGGTACCACTCAGTCAGCCACCACATTGCACTGTGTCAGCTATTGAGTCGGCAGCAAGACTGCAGGTCTCAGGGCAAGCAAAATCTATTTACTCAAGCACAGCATGTTTAAACAGCGAACTCAATCAAAGAGACAGCAGAGTCTATTGAGAAAGATCCATGACAAGCAAAGCAAGCAAAAGGTAGTCATGACCAAAACCTTATAAACATTTTCCGATCAAAACAGGTGAATATCTCGAGCAAATTGCAGTAAGTGGAGGATTGTTGTGTTTCATAAATAACGTGCCATAGGGTCATTTCCAGTCACCTATAGCAGTGTGGTCGCTGGGCAGGAGTGACGAGGGATATTATTTCAGGAGCAAAGGGAGCTTGGGGTTCATGTGCATGATTCTCTGAAGGTGATTGGGCTGTTTGAAACAGTTGTTCTGAAGGCTTGTAGGATCTTTGGGTATATAAAGAGAAACATAGAGTGTAAAGGTATGGGGTAGCATGGTGGCTCAGTTGTCAGCACTGCTGCCTCACAATGCTAGGAATGCAGGTTCGATTCCACCCTCGGGTGACTGTCTGTTTGGAGTTTGGACATTCTCCTGTGTCTGGGTGGGTCTCCCTTAGGTGTTCCGGTTTCCTCCCCCAGTCCAAAGATGTACAGGTTAAGTGGATCAGTCATGCTAAATTGTCCATGGTGTCTAGGCTTGTGTAAGTTAAGTAGAATAGCCATGGGAAAGTCAAGGGTGTGGGTCTTTGTGAAATGCTGTTCAGAGGGTCAGTGTGGACTCGATGGGCTGGAGGGTCTGCTCTGCACTGTTGGGATTCTAGGTGATCCTACACCTCCACACATCATTGGTCAGACTACATTTGTAATATTATGTTCAGTTCCAGACACTTTAATTAAGGTAGTATATTAAAGCCATGGAGAGAGTGCAAAGGAGGTTTACTTGAAAGATACCAGGAATGGATGATTTTAGATTCAAGGAAAGATTACACAAACTGGGCTTATTCTCTTTGGAGCAGTGAAAGATTATGTGATGACTTTATTGAGGTGTTCACAATTCTGAACAATTTTGACAGGGTAAAGAAGGATATTCTGTTTCTACTAGTTGGTATGTCAATAACTAAGGGTCATAATTTCAAGATTGTCAGCATGACTGCTAGGAGTGAGATGAGGACACACCTCTTTACTCAGAGTTGTTAGGATTTGCAATGCCTGGGAGAGTGATGGTGACGGATTCTATAGGAGGTTTCAAAAGAGAGCTGGATGTATATTTGAAAGTGCAGAGTTTAGAGGGCCACAGAGATAGGAATGGAGAATGGGAGCAGCTCTTTTAGGAGCTGGTACAGAAACAATGGGTCGAATGGCCTCCTTCTATACTGTAAATTCTATGATTCCATGTTGTCCATACTGGGCAATGGGGTATGTATTGCAGCTACAAATTCACTGTAGATTTTGTAAAAGTGATTAACTCCACAGGTGAAAAGGAAACTCTTATTGTCCCCACATCCAGTGATCAGTGACAATACTTCAGATAATGATTGCGATAGATATGGATCATAAAAGGACCAAAGTATTTAGTTCAGTAAAGCCAACATGAAGAGAAGGGAATGGATCTAAGGAAGGTGAATTGGAAATAAATATGAACATAGAAGTAGGACAAGAGAGGTTAATATTTAAAGGAAATATCAGTAAAGTCTGGGGGAAACATATTGTACTGAAAATATGAACAAGTTCGTCAAAAATGAGATACCTTAAATAAAGAAAGGTGTTAGTCTAAAACTGAAGCTAAAGGACAAAGCATGTGTAAGATATAAAAGCTATGAGGGAAAGAATGATAAATTAAAATATGTTGAACTAAGAAGAGACAAAAGGGAATTATGAAATGTAATTACCAAAGAATTTTAAAATAATAACATTGCATACTTTAATATATATATGCACTGTCAAGAAAGATACATGCTACAAATCTTTTTGTTTTGCATTCATCATTAGAATTGAAAATCTCAGAGCGAACAATGATTTACATTGCATTTGAAGAGGGTGTTTATTGTTAAGCAGGTGGACTGATTGGTTGAAGAATGGCCATGGAGGAAGCAGCAAGGAACAGTTAGCTGATGAACTTTTGTTGAAATTCAAACAAAGGAAGCCAACTCTGATTGGTCCATAAAAACCGAAAGAATTGCAGATGCTGTAAATCAGAAACACAAACAGAAAATGAAGGAAAAGCTCAGCAGGTCTGGCTGCTTCTGTGGAGAGAAAGTAGAGTCAATGTTTCTGAAGAAGGGTCACTTGATCCGACACGTTAACTCTGATTTCTGATTGGTCCGTGCTTGCCATGGGGAATGCTGCGAGGAACGATTGCCTTCCAAGCTTTTATCTAGTTGAAAAATGCTCAATGTTGGAAAAAACTATTATTTTTGGTTTGCAAAGGACAGTCTGTAATTGTGAAAATATGGAGCTTCTAGGATGTGGAAGTGGCCTATATTAAAAACCTGACTGATCACCATAAATTGGTTGTTAGTGCAATTTTAGCCCAATTGTCGCTGCTCAGCAAATGCTGTGCAATCCTAAATCATATTTAATAACAAGTGATGCTGGATTTAAATTATTCTCGTAGAAACTGAAATTGAAGAATGCAAAAGACAGAGAAGGCTAAGAGTTTCTGAATTGTTAATAATTTTCTTGTATTGTATACTTGTAGTTTAACAGAAAATGACATGTTGCTGAATCTGCTTCTGGGGAATTAAATGAATCAAATGTCAATTGGAGAGGTTCCAAAGAATGAGTGGTCAAAGTCGAGGAGAGTATGGGTGAGGTGGTGATGCACTGGTATTACGAGTGGATCAGAGATACTAGCTAATACCCTGGGCATGGGGTTAAATCTGACTGTAGCAATTGGTGGAATTTAAGCTCAAAAATCTGGAATTCAAGAGCAAGATACAGTGATGGTCACCATGAAGCTAATGTCAATTGCTATAAAAGTCCATCTAGTCCATTAATGTCCACCCTTACCTGGTCTGGCCGACATGTGAGTCTGACCCCCATTTTCCAAAATGGCCTGGGAATGGACCTCTTAGCACTAAGAAATAGCAGAAAGGCAAAACCAGCCCTGTTATTCCTGAAAATGCCTCTTTACTAAAATCTGAGAGCTTGTGACACAATTGGGAAAGATGTCTCAAGACTAGTCAAGCAACAGCCTGACATACCTAATGATGGAAATGGGAGGGATGCCCTGTTGTTCTCCCATTACTTCACAGACTGCAACACAAAATAAAAATATTATACCTAAGTCCCAGTAAGGCCACTCATATATTTTCTCTGTATTGGATGTAGAATGATTGAACCATCAACCAGATTTTGATAATAATCAAAAATATTATTCATCTATTATAAAACTGAATCTATTCAATGAAGATTCAATATCGGGCAACACACAAAATTTGTATTATGAAAATATAAATGCTTAACTCCTTGACTAACCCAAAAACACATGAATGTAAACAAATATGCATACAGCCTTCAGATAAAGGAGGAATAGTCATAATTTTCTCTGTAGAGATCCACTTCAAAAGGAAAAGAACTTCACAAAAAGGAATTGGGCCTGGATATTCCACTGGCCACAAAATTGTCTCTGAAGCATAGATGGACATCGTGTATGGAGACCTTGCAGAATGCTCATCATTACAGACTCTGAAGGAATCGTGTGGGAGATTGAAGATTCTGCTGGCCAAATCCCTACAGCTGGAACCTGCTGTGAACAGTTTTGGACTGCTTAGCAAAGGAATGATATGTTGGCTGTAGAGGCAGTCTGGAGAACATTCACTAGGCTGTTACCCAGTATAGTTAACAAAAGGCAGCACAGTAGCTGGCACTGCTGCCTCACAGCACCAGGCACTCAGATTCTATTCCACCCTTGGGATGACTGAGTGCAGTTTGCACGTACTCCATGTGTCCATGTGGGTTTGCCCCTGTTCCTTCCCATAACCCAAAGATGTGCAGGTTTGGTGGACTGGCCATGCTAAATTGCCCATAGTGTCTGGGGATGTGCAGGCAAGATGAATATGCCATGTGAAATCAGGCATGACAAGGATCTAGGTGGGATGCTCTGTGGAAGCACCTTCAATGCATCTGAGATGACATGGCACCTACTGTTAAAGTTCACTTGAGAATGTAACTTTAAGAAAGTTCTGGAATTTACATATGAAAGAACTGAAACCAACATGGTCATTCTAAAAGATGAGAGACTTTACAAACAATCCAGGTCTTTTTCAATACATAGTTTCAGTTACATCACACTGTAAACTTTTGCTATGAATTCTGTGTCCTATGATTTTATACTCTACAACCACCTGATGAAGGAGCAGCGCTCCGAAAGCTAGGTATAAAAATAAGGTATGTGTCTATCCCACACTTTGAAAAGGATGAAAATCCAGCCAATAGAGTGCAAAAGCAAGTAATCTATTGTGAACTTTTCTAAAATATTAGTTCAGCCTCAACTGAAGTGTTTTGTGCACTTTTGGCAATTGTAGAGAAGAAAGCATTAGCAGTTACAAGAGAATGTGAAAAATTCCAAAACTATATTATGGTACTGAAATTCTAGGTCAGGATGACCCTAAACAATTGGGAACTTTGGTGGGCTTGAAAGAAATTTCAAAAATGTTCTTCATATGCAACGATTCCGGCTCAGACTGCCGGGATATGACGACGGCATACTCAATGTTCCTGACATGGAAGAAGTACTGACTGCAGTGGATCGACCAGAAGAATCTCTTAGTCTTATGGAAGAGGTGGAGTCATATTCCAAGCAGTAGACAACACTTTATTGGTAGCAGAGAGCAAACCCAGATAAATTCACAGCACGGAGGCAGTGCACAAAGACAAGCCAAGCTCTCTGTAATGCCGCTTAAAATATTGTTCAACAAACCAAGAGCTGAGAAGATGCCTTGAGCAAAAACAACACTTGATAATTGTGGAAGATTTATTGATGAATGACTACAGAATAGTTAAATTGTGTCAATCCTACAGAAACTCCACAGGGACATTGCAGCAATCAGTGTGGAGGACAAGCATCTCAACTGAGAGGCAGGATCACATTTTGTAATGGCAAATCTATGCTATGTCCAGCCTAATGCCGACAGAGGCAATGAGTAATGCTTGTCTACTTTTGATCTTGGACTTGTTTATAAATAGCCATTGCTGCTAACCACAAACTGTCACAAAGGGCTAGGCTTCACCTCCAGCGGGTAATTTATGGTGATGTTTTTATAGGTCCCATAACATAAGAACGAGACAATGGGTAGCATGGTATTGAAAGATTCAACAGACATTTATTACAAATTCTGATATATACAAATAGTAAAATGACAGTCATGTCATTATCTGGATTAATAATAAGCTAGTGAGTTACAAAAAGTCACATACTATCACCAATATGCTAAGATTCAGGTACACTTACTATGGAGACTGAGAATTCTATACCAACAGGACAAAACTTATACAGTACAGAAGAAGCTCTTTGCCCCATCAAGTCTGTATTATCAAAAACACACTTCTAACTACACTCGTTCCACTTTCCTGCATTAGGTTCATAAACATTATGATATTTCAAGTGCTCATCCAAACACTTTTAAATCTGTGAAGTTAGCACCTTACCTACCCTTCCAGACAGTGCATTCCAGACACCTACCACTCTCTAGGAGAAAGCAGTTTTTCTTCTAATCACCTGCCTTTCACTTTGAAAGTGTTCTTTCTCATTTGACTAGGGGAAAGAGTTATATTCCATCCACCCTGTCTCATAATGTTAGACACTGCATTCAGCCTTCTCTGCTCGAAAGAAAATAATCTGAGGTGATCCAGCCTCTCTCGGTAGCTAAACTGCTTCATCCCAGTGAATCTCCTCTGCAGCCCCTCCAGTGCAAACCCAGAATCACTGCAGTGCAGAAAGAGGCTATTTGGTCCATCAAATCTGCATTGACCCTCAAAGAGCATCCCATCCTCTCCCAACATTTGCAATGGCTAACCCACCCAGTCTAGCATTATGGGGCAATTTAGCATGGTTTATTCACCTAAGCTGCACGTTGTTGGACTGTGGGAGGAGACCAGAGCATTCAACAGAGAGAGGGAGACCATGCAAACTCAACACAACCACCCATGGCTGAAATTGAACCCAGGTCCCTGGTGCTGTCAAGTACCAATGCTAACCACTGAGCCACCATACCCTTCCTAACCCTAACCTTTAAGCATATCACAGGATATATGTTATGGTACATTAATCATGTCATGAGCAGGCATCTTAAAGATGTTGACCCCTCCACCTCCTGATGCTGCCTGATTTGCTGTGTTCTTCCAGCCTCCTGCTTGTCTATCTTAAAGATATATGGCATACTAACCATGGGACATAACACAACATTGTCAATGAAGTGAGCAGCTTTGTCCAGGATGGTGTCAATCTTCTTGCAAATTATGGAAGATGTACTCATGGAGACAAGTGTGCGTATTTGCTCATACTCCTGAAACCTGCCTAGAACATCATTTGCATGAACATTAGCCACTGCTTCATTCTGACATCACTGCTGTTTGTTCTAATCTCTCGATCTTTTCTTCAGTCATCTTTAATGCAATGTTTCTATCCTAGAACCATGGCAACCATCTCATAATCTGGACAAGACAACTGCCTGATGAAAATCAAATTAATTCTCCCTAGAAACAAGGCAAGCACATACAAAAATAAATAACGTTGCATTTACTGACGAGTACTGTACCTCCCACAACTATCAATCTATTTTGGATACAAAAATGCGTGCCTTTAATCAAAAATATTCATTTTGCACATAAGCGAGGCAAACATTTCATTGCAATACTGGGGGAGTGCTGCACTCCCAGCAAGATTTGCTTTGTAGTGTGATGTTAAACTGAGGTCATATCTGCCTTTGTAAAAGATGGGGTGCAGGGTCATAGCTCTTTGAAAGTGGAGTTGTAGGTAGATAACATAGTGAAGAAGGCGTTTGGTATGCTTGCCTTGATTGGTCAGTGCATTGAGTATCAGAGTTGGGAGGTCATGTTGCGCCTGTACAGAACATTGGTTAGGCCACTTTTTGAATACTGCATTCAGTTCTGGTCTCCCTGCTTTAGGAAAGATGTTGTGAAACTTGAAAGGGCTCAGAAAAGATCGACAAGAATGTTGCCAGTATTTGAGATATAGGGAGGGACTGAATCCGCTGGGATTATTTTCCCTGGAGGGTCAGAGACTAAGGAGTGACCTTATCAAAGTGTATAAAATCATGAGGAGCATGGATAGGGTGAATAGACAAGGTTTGTTTTCCCAGGGAAAGGGAGTCCAAAACTAGAGGGCATAGGTTTAAGGTGAAAGGGGAAAGATTTGAAAGGGACCTAAGGGGTAACTTTTTCATGCAGAGAGTGTCTGGAATGAGCTGCCAAAGAAAGTGGTGGAGGCTGTTACAATCACAATGTTTAAAAGGTATCTGGATGGGTATATGAATAGAAAGGGTTTAGAGGGATATGGGTCAAATGTTGGCAAATTGGGACTAGATTAACCATGCACAAAGCCATGTTGATTATCCCTAATTAGTCCTATGCTTTTCCAAATAAATGTAAATTCTGCCCCTCAGAATCCCCTTCAAAAACCGACCGACCACTGACATCAGGCTCACTGGTCTATAGTTCTCTGGCTTTTCCTTACAGCCTTTCTTAAATAATGGCAGCATATTAGCCAACCTCCAGTCTTCTGGCCTCTCACCTGTGGCTATCAATGATACAAATATCTCAGCAAAGGGCCACTTCCCAGTTTCCCACAAAGTTCTGGGGAAAACTTGATCAGGTATTTATCCATCTTTATGCATGTTAAGATGTCTAGCACTTCGTCCTCCTCTGTAATATGGACTATTTTCAAGCTGTCACTATTCATTTCCCCAAGTTCTCGAGCTTCAAGATCCTTCTCCACAGTAAACACTGATGTGAAATATTCATTTAGTATCTCAACCATCTTCTGCTGTTCCACACAATGACAGCCTTGTTGATCTTTAAGAGGTCATATTCTCTCCCTAGTTACCCATTTGTCCTTAATGTATTTGTAAAATATCTTTGGATTCTCCTTAACCCTATATGCCAAACCTATCTCATGCCCCCTTTTTGCCCTCCTGATTTCCATCTTGAATATACTCCTGCTGCCCTTATACTCCTCTAGGGATTCACTCGATCCCTGCTGTCTATACCTGACATATGCTTCTTTCTTTCTTGTGACCAGAGTCTCAATTTCTTTCATTTCTCTAGTCTTGCTGCCTCTAGGGAGATGATGGCTTAGTGGTATTATTGCTGGAGTGTTAACTGAGAGACCCTGATAACATTCTGGAGCGCAGGGCTCAAATCCTGCCAGGGCAGATGGTGGAATTTGAATTCAATAAATATCTAGAATTAAGAATTCATTGATAATCATCAATCCATTATTGATTGTCAGGAAAAATCCATCTGGTTCACTAATGTCCTTTAGGGAAAGAAAATGCCTTCCTTACCCGGTCTGGCCTACACATGACTCCACACCCACAGCAAAGTGGTTAACTCTTAACTACCCTTTAGGCAATTAGGGATGGGCAATAAATTCTGGCCTAGTTACTGATGCCCTCATCTTGTGAATGAATAAAAAAAGTCATCCAGCATTCTCTACACGTACCAGCCTTGCCCTTCTCACTAACAGGAACATACCATCTCTGAGCTCTTGTTATCTCATTTTTGAAGGCCTCCCAGTTTCCAGCCATCCCTTTACCTGCAAATATCCATCCCCAATCAACTTTTGAAAGTTCTTGCCTAATACCATCAAAATTGACCTTCCTCCAATTCAGAACTTTAACTTTTCATTAACTATTTTAAAACAAATAAAATTATGATCTCTGGCCTCAAAGTAGTCCACCTTAGTTACTTGCTGAAAATGTGTTGCTGGAAAAGCGCAGTAGGTCAAGCAGCATCCAAGGAACATACTACAGAGGAGGAGGAAGTGCCTGAAACGTCGATTCTCCTGCTCCTTGGATGCTGCCTGACCTGCTGCGCTTTTCCAGCAACACATTTTCAGCTCTGATCTCCAGCATCTGCAGTCCTCACTTTCTCCTCCTTAGTTACTTGTCGTGCCTTATTTCATAACAAAATGTCAAGTTTTGCTCCTTCTCTGGAGATACATTCAAGCACTGAACAAGGACATTTTCTTGTGCACACTTAAAAATTCCATGAGAGGAGAAAGATTTGAAAAGGACACAAGGGGCAATGTTTTATTACACAGAGAGTGGTTCGCGTGTAGAATGAATTGACAGAGAAAGTGGTGGATGCGGGTACAGTTACAATGTTTAAAAGACATTTGGATAACTGCATGAATAGGAAAGGATTGGAGGGATATGGGCCAGAAGCAGGCAGTAGGGACTAGTTTAGTTTGAGAACGTGGTTGGTATGGACTAGTTGGACTGAAGGTTCTGTTTCCATGCTGTATGACCTGATGACTATGACTCTAATTCCTCTTCATTCTCTGGGTTGTTGTTTCACTTCTCTATTAATCTCCCCATACTCTCCTTTGTTTCACTCTCTCTTCCTCTCCATGTGTGGATCGTCTTCTTTCTGTATCCGTGCTAGATGGTTGGCAAAGTATTGGATAAAATCGCAAGCTTTGTTTCCCCTGAGTCAATTCACTCAAACTCCATCCCTCATCCCCAATATGTTTTTGAAGGAAGCCCTTGAGCTTTTACAGCAAAGTGTTAGACACCGTGGGCACATGGACTGAATAGTCTCTTGCTTGGAGTCATCATTATTGACATGTAACATACGGTGAGGGAGGGTTACTGTAGATTGTGTAAAGGAAAACTTGATCAATTTCTCCCTGAGAGAACGGTGCTGGTTCGAGGGAAGGGAATTAGTGATCAGTTTAGATTGGATTTGATCAGGAGTAGCAGTGTTCTCCCTCCTAGTGCCTCGGAGATTGGGTGCAGCAATTACTCTGAGCAGTTTTCTGAATTGGTCACCTTCCTTTCTCTTACAAGAACATTTTACTGCAAGGTGGGACATGACTTAGTACTAATGACTGGATCCAGGGTAAGCTGGATGGACCTGATAAATCTTTACATTTATACAAACAGATGAGGGATTAACTCTGGGATCTCCCTAGTCTGGGACTCAGAGGGTTTGGTCAGTCAGGAGCTAACCCGAAGGCCTATGGGTGACGTTAGATCCACATCAATGCAACTGACTCTGAACTGCCCTCTGAAATGGCCCAGGAAAAAGGCAGCTTACCAACTCCCCTTTAAGGGCAATTAGGGATAGACAGTAAATAGAGGCCTTACCAGCAACATTCAGATCGCAACACTGTATTCTGTGCTATCTATCACCCGTGCATGGATCAGATAACAATCAGCAAGTTTGTCCAAATTTCAATCCACATTTATTTTCAGGATTCATTGAAATGATGAGATGTGGAAGATGAACATGTTGCACTCTGCTCTGTCCAGCCATCTTCATCAAAATATATCGACTCAACTCCAACTCCATTCTCGTCCATGTGATCTCCAGGGAGAGGCGAAAAGCCAGGGTTAAAAATCCAGGGCCAGTGTCCGAAAAATAACTGAGAAATTGCTCACCGACGCCTTGTGCTGATCGAAACCTGTCAAGGTGCCCACTCTGGCCTGACAGAGGCCTTGGCTTCCGAGGAGGCATGTGTTAGGATGGGAGAGGAGGTGGTTGGGAATGCGTCAGCTCACTCTCTGTGGGGAAATTCTCCGCGGGCATGATCTCACCAATAAGACACTTATTCCAGGTTCTATCTCTGAAACACACAGCCTCACGTTATTTCCCCACCGCCTTGACAGCTGTGCAATGTTAGACTGCGGAGCGCCCCCCAACTCAGTTTGGTGACATCCAAACAAGGAAACAACTGACCAAACGTTCCCCCACAATCGGTATGAGGGAGCAGTTTGTAAATGGTCAACATCCAAGGGTACTGATGGCTGTCCAAGCCATCTCCACGCATGGCTGGTACTGAGGGTGAGGAGGCTGGACGGAGCCTGTCAGGGAACAGAAACTTCAATGGTCAGGGGAAGACATGACAAAAGTGAGCGTTGCCCATGAGTAGCACGTTACTGCTTACCCCGAATCTGAGGTGTGTGGCATCTGAACAATCAGGAGCGAGCAGGATCCAACTCCTGTTCAGACTCCTGGTTGGTTCTAGCCCTGGTGCCCATGAATAACACTTGCTTTCATCGATTTGACCTGGGAGTCGCACTCTGTTCCCTTGGAAGGTCCACCCTTCTCACCCTGAGTCCCAGTTGGATCGTGTATAGCCGTGCTTGTCAGAATGAAAACCGAAGATTCCCTCACGGAGAAATGGGCCGTCCTTAAACACTAACTGACCGGTCCCTGTCCGTCTGTTCCTGAAATCAGCCTGGCAGTATTCAACACCAGAGTGTAGGAGCGCAGTGTGAGGTGAGGGAAGGGTTAACCCAGAGCAACCACCTGCTAGAATCTTCCAGAGCGTCCTGGAGATTAGGCTAGCCAGAGCCACAGAGAGTGTAACCTCTGCCCGGAGTCTCAGAACCCCTCCAATGGATTGGTGACAGTCCAGTGATATGAACAAATCATTTGAGCTGGTAACCATCACTTTCCACATCCTGAAGAGCTTCAATCTACTCGGAAAGGTGAACTGTGGATCATGGGGATGAGCTGATTGTTGTGCTGTTCATCCAGGGCCAAAGGTGGCAGCAGGAGTTTCACTCCTACCTCCCCACCGTCCTTTAGGCATGAATAGGAAGTGACGTGTCACCGTGACAGAGGGACCCAGCAGGGGGTCCCCAACGTGGTTGTTGATATCTCGGACTGTCATATCATCTGTCAGCAAGCACACCTTCCCACCCTGCATGTCAGCCTGAAACAGGGCTTACCGTTCACACTCTGAAACTGTCCAAAAGCCAAGTGAATACAACCATGTTCACTTGCCTAAATGGCTCATACAACCTGAATGTGACCTTCCCTCTTTACTCCAGCCATTTCTGAAGGCATCTGCTGAAGACTCCTTGGAAAAGGGATTGGGGACAGGGAGGGATCGGGGAGAGGGAGGGATTGGGGACAGGGAGGGATCAGGGAGAGGGAGGGATCGGGGAGAGGGAGGGATTGGGGACAGGGAGGGATCGGGGACAGGGAGGGATCGGGGAGAGGGAGGGATTGGGGACAGGGAGGGATCAGGGACAGGGAGGGATCGGGGACAGGGAGGGATCGGGAAGAGGGAGGGATCCGGGACAGGGAGGGATCCGGGACAGGGAGGGATCGGAGACAGGGAGGGATCAGTGTGTTTAAGGGTGGCCTGCGCGATGTAGACCAGATTAGAAAGGGGCAGTGTCCACATCTGATGTAACAATCCGCGATCCGTGAATGCCTTCCATTGGTCCATTAGGGATGGGCAATACATGGCAATGACACCCTCACCCTGCAAATAAATAAAAGTGGAGATAAATTCCCCATAGGATCCTTACAGTGTGGAAACAGGCCATTTGGTCCAACAAGTCTACACTGACCCTCAAAGGCTCAACCCAACTAGATTTATTCCCCCACCCATTACTTAACCCCTGACGAATGCACCTAACGTATACATCCCTGAAGACTATGGCAATTTAGCATGGCTGACTCACCTAACCTGGGCATCTTTGCCACTGTGGGAGGAAAGTGGAGCCCCCGGAGGAAACCTACACAGACACGGGGACAACACGCAAACTCCACACAGTCACCCAAGGATGGAACCAAGTCCAGGGCTCTGGCACTGTGAGGCCACTGAGCTACCATGCTGCCCCAGGCACAGACTCCTTCAGAACTGGATGTTTGACAATGGGCAGGGACGTGATAGAACAAAGTGCTTCTTTCTGTGCTATAAAAAATTTGTGACTTGAATGCTAAAAACAGCTCTATGAAGGACCATTGTGTCTGCTGGAAATTCAGAGCTGTAAACTTCAAAATCCTCTAGAAACAACATTTATGTTTGATATGTTGTATCTATCCCATACAATGAATTTAGTTTTTCACTTCAAAGGCCAATATTGCAATTCAGAAATGCCAGTGTATCCCAGAGGCATTAGTGATGTGTCCCTGCATAAGCCACTCAATCTCTGCAAAATTTAGTGATTCAGTCTCAGATGTGCCAGCAATTTCTTTACAATACTGGCATTTGGCATTTCACAAGCAATGTCAATGTAATCTGGTCACAGCACTCACAGACCGCAAACATCATTTTGAATTATACCTGGAGACAACCTAGCATCTATTATCCTTTCCAATGCCTGTGAAAATATAGCTTCAAGTGGATGGAACATAAATGGTTGATAATGGTGCAATACACAAAAGGTTGCATATCTTCCTGCTATAGCCCAATTCATTATTTATATAGAATGTGACATATGCTTTTGTGCAATGTACCACTTGCCAGAAACACATTGAGATTTTTTTTCAAATGTTATAAAAAGTTTAGCACAACAAAAGAGCGGTAATGGTTTGTCAAATAATAATCGGTGTGCTCAAAAAATAAAACAGTCGCATTTCTTATTCACCGCTGTCATAGCATATTAATGGCAGGATGTACAGAAAGCACACATTATACAAAAAAGAAAACCTTGCATCTGTCAGTTTTTGTAAGTGTAGTGTAAGTACTCAATGCACTTAGTGGAGCAGACATCAGTAACAGAGCCCAAACCAGATGCATTGTTAATAATTAATGTTTACTGTGTGCTGGCAGTCCGTGATGATAGGGTAAAGAGAAGTTGTTGGCCTCTTGTCTTTACCATGCTATTACAGGCACGACGGAGAGGTTAAGATGATGAGGGAGTACTGAAGTAGGAGTGTGTTGTGATCTTGACAAAAGCAAAAAAAAAAGTGTGGTTATTATGGCAACTCCCACTCATATTGAATGTTTAAATGTACCATTATAAAATTACACTTCAGGAGAAGTGGTCTTAAGAACAGCGTGGGACAGCAAACATTACATTTGCTTGTGAAAAATATACTTAGAATTAAAAAGCAAAGTTATTCTGACGCATAAGTTATACACTTATTTGTGCATTATGTATATGAGAGAGTATGCCAACTGATGAAGTCATTAATTATCACGCTAATGGCATTTGTTAAATAACTCAATCTGCATTGCTGGCAAGATTGTGTCAGTTCCTTTATAAATCTTACAGAACTGCAGAAAGCCATTCAGCCTATAGTGTCTCTCTGTGAGAGCTATCCCCTGATTCACATACCCCCTTCTCTTTCTACAGAGCCCTGCAAATAATTCCTATTTTTGACTATATATCCAAACCCCTTTCAAAAGTTAAGATTGAGTCTGTTTTCATCTCCATTTCAGTCAATGCATTCCATACCATTGCTCACTCCATAAAATAAAATTGTCATGACCTCTGTCAATTTGCTTAGATTTAGGCACATGCCATCCCAGTCTCAATGTTAACATACAGTTTGTCAAATCCATTTGTGAGAATTAATCCTGCAAAATCCATTTGATAGCAATGTTACTGTCTCCAGTGAGTCTCCTGTGTTTTTACTGATGTGTATTCTTTGTATTATTCTTAAGCATTGCATTTTCAATGGTTACATTAAACATTTCAAGCTGCAATGCTACATAATTGCATACGATGTTCTCTCTACCTGATCCCAGTGCTAACATCTAGAGCATCACACGCATATAGAACAGTGGCTCCAAAGGGTCTCTCTTGAATAATCTTAGTGCAAATTTATGCATGAATGTGGAAATGTCAGGAGAAAATTCCATCGGATAACTTGTCCTTTTTGAATGCTGATTCAGTCTGTCATCTAAAACAAAGGGTTTAAAAAAGGCTTAAGGAGAGTAGGAAGACAAACAAACTGCAATGTTAAGGGTTTGATAATAATCATTAATGGTATTGTCTTCTGTACAATCGCCAGTTTATATTTGATTGTAGTGATAATGAGCTCTGGAAAACAGTGATTTGCCCACTATATATTCCTTTGTGCATAAATCCAAGAATAAAATTTGTTGAATAAGTCATTTACCCATTAAATAGGTTCACAGAGCTGGAGACAGTAACATGTTTAATAATTCACTTCATTTATTATTGACAAAACATTAATCTTAACACTCTAACCAGCCATCCAAAGGTTAGTGACTTGAAACTTCCCTTAGATCGAGCTGTGATTTCCAATGCAGGTTGTCCAAATCAGGCAAACTTGCATTAGTGATCTTGCAATTACAACCTCAGATTAGATCCAAAACAAGTTAAGCTCCTGCAGGTATTTGCAGTAGAATATATCCCCCAAAAGTGGCCTGGATCAAATTGAATATCATTGTACATTTCGAGAATTGGGCCCATTTTCAAACATTTGAGGAGACTCTTGAAATAAAATGTTTTGTCTGACACCAATAGGGTGATAAGTATGAGGCAATGCACTTTGGATGAAGGAATAAGACAAGGGAATACTCAGTGAATAGTAGCTTATTAGGAAGCTCAGGGTGATGGAAGGATCTTCAATTGGTTCCTCACAGATCCCTCAAGGTGGCAGGGCAGGTTAACAAGTTGGTTAAGAAGGCCTTTATCAGTCGTGGCATTGATTATAAGAGGAGGGTGGACATGTTGGAGCTGTACAGAAGTTTGGATAGGCCACCGCCGGAGCACTGTGTGCAGTTCTGGTCACCACATTGTAGGAAGGATGTGATCACAATGGAGGGGGCGCACTGGATTCACCAGGATGTTGCTTGGGGTGGAGCATTTAAGCAAAGAAAAGAAGTTGAATAAGCTTGGGTTGTTTTCTGTGGAACAGAGAAGGATGAAGGGGTCTATAAGATTATTAGGGACATGGACAGGGTGAATAGAAAGCAGCTGTTCCCCTGAGGGGTGGGGTCAGTTAGAAAAGGCATAAGTTTAGAGTGGGAATACTTGGAGATTTAGAGAGGAGTTGAGGAAAACCCTTTGCAGCCAAAGATTGCTGGGATTGGGGGTGGGGGTGGGGGGGGAAGCGGGGGAATCTGAAATGCACTGACTGGGAGGGCAGTTGAGATGATACACTCACAGTCTTTAAAAAGTACTTGGATGAACACTTTAAGTGCCATAACATTCAGGGCTATGAATCGACAGCAGGAAAGTGGGACTAGTGCAGATAATTGTGTATTTTGGGCAGTACAGACTTGATGAGATGAAGGGCTTCTGCTGTACTGTATGAGTCCATGATTATATGTGTGTGCCAAAAAGCTTTGAATGCACATTTTAAAATGTTTGTTGCAGCAATAAAACTGACAAATGATTTGGTATATCTTATCGAATATTTTTCAGTTCTTCTGCATTAATCATAACACAGACGTTGTCAGAAGTTGTTGATGAAGTCAAACAGCAACTTTTGATGGGCCTGACTCGCAGAAATAAGGAAATTGTTGTCTGGTCAATAGAGTTGGAATTGAAGAACATGCATTAACAAAAAGTTACAATGTTTACCCATTTGACTTAGCAGCTTTCCCATGTTCAATGGAGTAAAAGGCAGAAGAAGCACATGTTTGGAAGCACATATCTATGCTTCCAAAACTAGTTTTCCCTAGAATAGGTTACTAGGCTGTCACCAGAAGCTGTAACTAACCAGGAGACTGTGGTTACCATTGCTGCTCTACCATGGACATGGTGTAATGATTTCCAGGCTGGTAATGAGACTGTTGGGCCATGTAATGAATGCACCTTTCATAGTCATCTAATCCTGGAGTGTAGCTAGAAAATGGAGCTTCAGAAATCATAGAATCTCTACAGTGTGGAAGCAGGCCATTTGGTCTATACTGACCCTCTGAACAGCATCCCACCCAGACCTGCCCTCTCTACCCCATCCCTGTAACCCTGAATTTCCCATGGATAACTCACCTAACCTGCACATCCCCCGACACTGTGGGCAAGTTAGCATGGCCAATCCACCCAACCCACACAGCTTTGGATTGTGGGAGAAAATCAGAAAGAGGAGACCCACACAGACACGAGGAGAATGTGCAAACTCCCCACAGATAGTCACCCGAGGATGGAATTGAATCTGGGTCCCTGATGCTGTGAGGTAGCAGTGCCAACCACTGAGCTACTATACCACCCAAAGCAATTGGGCAATTGAGATACTGTAGTTGTTTTGCACCCACTGCTATGGAAATATGCTTTCCCTAGTAATGAGACTAAGAGTGGGACAAAGTTTACAAGCATTAAAACAGCAGGGACAACAGGAAGAAATAAAATTAAAAATGTAAAATTAATGGCTCTTAACGTTGCATTCAAAACAAATAAACATAAGTTAATGCACAAATAAAGAGTAACAGTAAGACCCTATAGTCATTACAGAAGCAGGGCTGCCTGTAGATCAAACTTGGGGACTGAATATTCATAGGTATGTGACTGTTTGAAAGAACAGGCAAAGAGAAGAGTGATGGGGTAGCTTTATTAGTATGGGATGGAATAGCAAGCAATTATCTAGGATTGGATGATAGAGAATGTGTGTGGGCGGAGGTGAGAAATAACAAAAACAAGAGAACACTGATTAGAGTAGTCTGTATATCCCCTAACATTAACTATAATATAGGACAGAGAATAGATCAGGAGATAACGAGGGCATGTAACATTAGTCGTGGGTGACCTTAATCTTCATGAAGATTAGAAAAATCAAATTGGCAAAGATAACCACAAAGAAAAGTTCATTGAATATATTCAGAGCTGTTTCCTAGAACAGTACGTTGTGAGTCAGGCTGTTTTAGATCTAGTAATGTTTAATGAGGCTGGTTTCATAAATTATCTCAGTATAGAAAATCCCCGAGTGAACAGCAATGATACATGATGAATGGTAGGACCTGTGGAAGTCTGGAAGATCAGACAGAGTGTGTTGTGCACGTAACCAGTCGCTTAAGGTATCAGGACAGGTGGATAAAGTGATTAAGAATGCATGTGGGATACTTGTCTTTATGAGCCAAGACATAGGGTTTAAGAAAGGAGAGGTTATGCTGGAATTGCTAGACCACAGCTAGAGTATTGTGTATAGTTCTGGAATCCATATTACACAAGGGATGTGACAACACTGGTGAAGGTGCAGTGCAGCTTTGTCAGGATGCTGCCTGGACTGGAGATTTTGGTTAGGAAGAGAGATTGGACAGTCTGGGATTGTTTTCCTTAGAGCAGAAGAAGTGAGGTGGTCATGATTGAGATATATACAGTTAAAAGAAGCATTGATACAGTAGACAGGAATAATTGTTTCCCTTTGATGGGGAACATAGATTTAAGGTTTAGAAAAACTATGAGGAAAATCTTTGTCACTTGAAGGGTAGTGGGAATCTAGGACTCACCGCCTGTAAAGGTGGTAGATGCAGAAACCCTCATAACATTTAAGAAATATTTATATGTACACTTACAATGCCAAGGCATACAGCACTATAGACTAAGTGCTGGAAGATAAGATTAAAATACAGGTTGGTCTCTTATAATATGCGTTTCATCAACGCAAATTCGCTGTAACACGATTGACGAATTGTGAATGCTCTTTCTACAGAACAAACTTTTAAAACGTGTGCTGGCTGTAACATGACTACATCACTAACACTTTAAAAGTTGTTTCTATAGCACGGGGTTGCACAAGAATACAACAATTGTGGTATTGAAGAACTATTGTAGTTAGATCGTTGTTTTTGACTGGCACCGATGTAATGGGATAATTGCCTTTTACTGTGTTGCCGATCCCTATATTGTGGTAGAATTTCACATCAGTTTGAATATAAGAAACTTGGGTTGAAATCAACTGTGCTAAACTCAGATAGTGGAAATTATACCGGGATGAGTATGGAATCAGCTGAAGTGGATTGGGAAATGAACTTACCAGAAAGGTCGATGGACAATAGCAGACATTTAAGAAAAAAGTTCATGACTGCAGCAAAGGTATATCCCAGCAAGAAAGAAGGATTTTAGGGAGTGTATAACCAAGGAAGTGAAGGCTAGTATAAAACTGAAACAAAATAAAAGCATACAATGTGGCAAAGATTAGAGGATTGGGCAAGTTCTAAAATTCAACAAAAGCTGATCAATATATAATAAAGAGGGAGAAGATAAGCTACAAAGTCAGTCAGGTATGTATTATAAAAACTGACAGTAAGAACATCTCTAAATATATAAAAAAAGGAGAGAAAGGCCAAACTGAACAAGGTCCCTGATAGAATGAGACTGGGAAGTAATAATGGGGAAGCAGGAAACGGCAGAGGAATTGAATAAATAGTTTACATCTGTCTCAACAGTAAAGGACATTAATAGCATTCCAAAAAAATACAAAATGACCAAAAAGCTATAGAGAGGGACAGAATGGGAAATAAACAGAGTAACTGACATGAGGAAAGAAACTACTTGGGAAACCAATGGAGTTAAAGGTTGATAAGGCCTGAACTTGATGGGATGCATTTTAAGGTTTTAGTGAAGTAGCTGCAGAGATAATGGATGCATTGGTCATAAACTTCCAAGAACTCTCAGGTTCTGGAAAAGTCCTGGATGATTGGAAAACCATCAATGGAACACTTATTTAATAAAAAGAGAAGTAGGGACACAAAAAAAGGGTAATTCTAAGTCAGTTAGCTTATTGTCTGTTACTGGGAAAATGTTGGTATCTGTTATAAGCATTTAGAAATATACAATATGATCAAACAGAGTCAGAAAGGCTTCATAAAGGGAAGTCGTGCCTGACAATTGTTTTAAGATTATTTGAGAAGGTATCGAACAGGATTGGTAAAGGTGAACTAGTAAATTAGAATCCCTACAGTGTGGAAACAGTCCACTCCGGCCCTCTGAAGAGTATCCCACCCAGACCCATTCCCCTACATTTACCCCTGACTAATGCACCTAACACTATGGGCAATTCAGCATGGCCAATTCACCTGAACCTGGACATCTTTGGATCATGGGACAAAACCGGAACATCTGGAGGAAACCCACGCAGACACGGAGAGAATGTACAAACTCCACACAGTCGCCCGAGGCTGGAAACAAACTTGGGTCTCTGGCACTGTGAGGCAGCAGTGCTAACCACTGAGCCACTGTGATGCCCCCGGTGTCTGATATATGTGTGACATATTGACGAAGTGTGGCATATTGAGATTTGCATAAGCTCTTTGACAAGAACCTATGATATTCACCATCCCTCATAACCTTCTATTGTCCGGTGCTGAATGCTCTGTACTCAGCAATGGTCTCAGTTTTATCGATCTGTGTCCCCACCTTCATGAATTTTAGGCATGACATGATGTTGAACTATTCTTCCATCATCATTGACCATTTCTTTGGACAAGGGTCCTCTCCCTGTCCCACAGACCCCTTCACCCAGCTCCAACAATCTCCCTTCACCTGGAGCCCTCCCTCTGGCCTTTTACCTGCACTCAATTTGTTCATTGAGAACTGTTGACGTGACATTGGTTGCCTCAATGTTGCTGCCTGCCTTCACCCATTCCAACCTACCTGCCTCCAAATTGACTGCACTCCATTTGCTTAGATCCAACCCTGACTTTGTTATTAAGCCTGTCGATAAGGGTGGTGCTGTTGTAGTCTGGCAGACTGACCTCTACATTGCAGACGCTGAGTGCCAGCACTCCTATCTCCCCCTGGACCATGACTCCACCATGGAACACTACTGTATCAGCTACAGTTGCTGACCTTATTTCATCCAGTGATCTCCCCCCTCCACTGCCTCCAAGCTGATTGACCCCAGCCCTGCACATCTCGCTTCTACCTCCTTCCTAAGTTCCACAAACAGCACTGCTGGGCAGACCCATTGTTTCTGCTGCTCCTACCCCACAGAGCCTACCTCCTCCTATCTCAGTTCAGTCTTCTCTCCCCCAGTCCAATCCCTGCCCACGCACATCCGTGATTCCTCTGACGCGTTACCCCCATTTCAGAAAATCCAGTTTGCGGACTCCAGCCACCTCCTCCTTCCCATGGACATGCAAACCCTGTTACACATCCACCCCCTACCAGGATGGTCTCAGGGCTCTCTGTTTCTGCCTGCAGCTAATGTCTGAACTGCTCCAACCCACCGCCACCCTACTCTGCTTGGCCGAGCTCATCCTCACTCTTAACAAGTTCGCCTTCAACTCCTCTCACTTTCTTCAGGTCAGAGGGATGGCATGGGCCCCAGTTACTCCCTGTCTCTTTGTGGAGCACGTGGAACATTCCTTGTTCCCAGTCCAATCTCAGCCCCCACCCACAACTCTTTCCTCGATATATCGATGATATCTTAAGTGCTGCTTCCCTCTCTCATCCAGAATTGGATAAGTTCATTGATTTCCTTTTCAATTTCAACCTTGCCCTCACTTTCATCTGGTCTATCTCTGACTCCTCCCTTCCCTTCCTTGACACCTGTTTCTATTTCTGGGGATAGACTGGACACTACTATTCACTGTAATATCACCAACTCCCACAGCTATCTGGACTATACATCCCAGCACTCTGGCTCCTGTAAAGACTCCATGCCATTCTCCCAGTTCCTCCAGCCCCGTCACATACATTCCAATGAGGCCAACTTTGACAAGAGAGCTTCTGAAATGTCCACCTCTTCCTCAATTGAGGATTCCCCAGCACCGTTGTTGACAGGGCCCTCACCCTGGTCTGACCCATCTCCTGCACATCTGCCCTCACACCCTTCCTTCCCTCCAGCAATGGCGATAGGATTCTCCTTGTCCTTACCTACAATCCCAGCAGCTTCCACATTCAGAAGATCATCGGCTGCCATTTCCGCCACTTACAGTGAGATACCACCACCGGACACATATTCCCCTCCCCTCCCTTTTTGGCCTTCTGCAGAGACCGTTCCCTCTGGGACACCCTGATCCACTTACCCTTCACTCCCAACACTCCCCCCACTACCCCACGGCACCTTCCTCTGCAACTGCCAAAGTTGTAACACCTGTCCATTTACCTCCTCCCTCCTCAGTATCCAAGGGTCCAAACATACCTTCCAGCTGACACAGCATTTTGCATGAACATCTCACAATCTAGTCTTCTGCATTTGCTACTCAAAATGTGGTCTCCTCTACATTGGGGAAACAAAGCGTAGACTGAGTGACCACCTTGCAAAACATCTTCCTTCTGTCTGCAAAAATGACCCTGAGCTTCCAGTTGCCTGCCACTTTAACGCCCCACCCTGTTCCCTGGCCAACACCTCTATCTCAGGCTTGCTGCAGTGCTCCAGAGAAGCTCAGCACAAGCTGGAAGAACAGCAGCTCATTTTCCATTCAGGGACCCTGCAGCCTTCAGGACTCAATATTGAGTTCAATAATTTTAAGGTCTCAGCACCTTCTGCCATGTCATCATCCCCACCTCGACACACCAGACCTTGTCAACACAAAGGAGAAAGTGAGGGCTGCAGATGCTGGAAACCAGAGTCGAGAGTGTGGCGCTGGAAAAGCACAGTAAGTCAGGCAGCATCCGAGGAGCAGTAGAATCAACGTTCCGGGCAAGAGACCTTCCACTCTTAATCGGAAACATCAATTCTCCTGCTCCTCAGATGCTGCCTCACTTATTATCACATAGTCTGCCATTACACACCACCAGTTTTTAGTCACTAACAGTTCCCATGAACAGCTATTCACCCTCCTAGCCAAATCTTTATCTCCTCCTTTGTCTGTCCAACTGTTCTTCTCTCTTTTTGGGTTCTATCCCACCTGCCATTCACTCCTTACCCACCACTCCCACCCTATCGTCTGTATAAAAATTTACATTTTCCTAGCTACCATCAGTTCCAAGGAAGGGTTATTGGACCCAAAACATTAACTCTGGTTTCTCTCCACTGATGCTGCCAGATCTGCTGAGCTTTTCCAGCAATTTCTGTTTTTGTTTCTAAATCTCTACTCATTCCACCTTCCCACAGTACACCCATAATCTTGAATGTTGCTAATTTTCAAGTGCTCATCTAAGTATTTTTTTAAAGATTGTGAAGTTTCCCACCTCAACTCCCCTCCCAGGTACTGCATTCCAGACCCTACCACCCTCTGGGTGATAAAGAATTTCCTCAAATCTGCTCTAAACATCCTGCCTTTCACTTTAGAATTGTGCCCCCTTGTTATTCACCTTTCAAACAATGGAAGCAGCTGCTTCCTAGCCACCCTGTCCATACCCCTCATTAACTTATCCACCTCTACCAGGTCCCCCCTTAGCTTTCCCTGCTCCAAAGAAAACAAGCCAAGCTTAGCCAGCCTCCCTTCACAGTTAAACATTCCATCTCAGGCAACATCCTGGTGAATCTCCTCCACACCCACTCCAGTACAATCACATCCTTCCTATCTTGAGGTGACCAAAACTGCACACAGTACTCCAGATGTGGCCTGCCCAGGACAGGACCTCTTCTTCTTCAATGTGAGTTTGTTCACTGTGCTGAAAGGTTCATTTTCAGACATTTCGTCATCATACTAGGTAATATCATCAGTGAGCCTCCAGTGAAGCACTGGTGTTAGTGACCCACATCTTATTTATGAGTTTAGATTTCCTTGGGTTGGTGAAGTCATTTCCTGTTCTTTTTCTCAGAGGGTGGTAAATCAGGTCCAAGTCAATGTGCTTGTTGATAAAGTTCCGGTTGGAATGCCATGCTTCTAGGAATTCACATGCGTGTCTCTCTTTGGCTTATCCTAGGATGGATGTGTGTCCCAGTCGAAGTGGTGTCTTCTTCTTAGATTACGAGGTGTTTTTCTTGACCAAACTAGGTGAAACAGAAGCTCCGAGGAAGGGTCATCGGGCCCAAATAACTTTGATTTCTCTTCACAGATGCTGCCAGATCTGCTGAGCTTCTCCAGCAATTTCTGCTTTTGAAAAGGCTAAGCAAGGCCTGTCGAGCCCACTAGGCGAGACACTGATGGTGACAAATCCTGTCAGATGGATCTTACACCGCAACGAACTGTGGTGAAAATTCATCTTACAGTAATCTCCACAAACACTTTCAATGAAACACTCTGCACATTTAGCAGGAGACCATGTAAAAATCAGGTTTGGTATTCCCCACTGTTAAACTGGTTAGTAGATTACATCCATTAACCATTAAATTAAGTCCAAAAGTTTGGATTTTCGACATTTACATCAAGCTCAGATGTGCTTTTGACGTAAAATAAACACAGGAATTGCTGGAAAAGCTCACAAGTCTGGCAGCATCTGAGGGAAGAAATCAGAATTAATGTTTCGGGTTAAGTGACCCTTCCTCAGAACGGTGTTTTTAATGTGCTTCATCCAACTTGGCTGTGGTCTTCTCTAGCTCTTGAGAAAGAGGATTGTGAGGCTAAGCAGTGGGTAATCCCATGAGAATCATAACTCAGTCCAATGTGGAAGAATAAATCGCACTGTTTGAAACTGAACTGCAAGGGAAATCATGCCATTCCCTGACCCCCTCACTCCCCAACAATAGCGCTCCACTTCTATTACTTAGTGTGAATCTTTCAACTGGGAGCCCACTCTCTCAGTATAAGCATTGTCAATGTTAATAATCAATAGCAGCTCCATTCTACTGAATTTAACTCCTGTCTTCATTGAGACAGCAGGCTGTCTGAAAATTTGAGCACCTTCCAAACCTAGGACTACTACCATGACAATACCATAATGTAGCTTGACATGTCCTTGAGAAATTGGTGGTGAGCTGCCTTCTTAAACCGCTGTTGTCCACCTGCTGTCAGTCGACCCACAATGCCATTAGGGAGGGAATTCCAGGATGTTGGCCCAGTGACATTGAAGGAATACCATTATATTTCCAAGTCAGGATAGTCATAGAATACCTACAGTGTGGAAACAGGCCTTTCAGCTCAACAAGTCCACACCGACCCTCTGAAGAGTAACCCACCCAGACCCATTCCACTACATTTTCCCCTGACTAATGCACCTAACCTACATATCCCTGAACGCTATGGACAATTTTAGCATGGCCAATTCACCTGATCGACACATCTCTGGACTGCGGGAGGAAATTGGAGCATCTAGAGAAAGCGCACGCAAACATTGGGAGAATGTGCAAACTCCACACAGACAGTCACCCAAGGCTGGAATCGAACTGGGTCCCTGCTGTGAGGCAGTAGTGCTAACCACTGAACCACCCGTGTGTGACTTGAAGGAGAACCTACAGGTGATGGGGTTCCCATGTATCTGCTGCCCTAGTCCTTCTAGATGGAAGTGGTCGTGGATTTGGAAGGTGCTGTCTATGGAGCCTGAGTGAATTGTTGCGGTCCATTTTGTAGATAGTACATGCTACTGTTACTAAGCATCAGTACTGAAGGCTGTGGATGGTTACAGTTATGGTGGCTATAAAGTGGGCTGCTTTGTCCTGGATGGCATCAAACTTATTGAGTGCTGTTGGTGCTGCATCCATCAAAGCAAGTGGATAATGTTCTATCATACAGCTTACTTGAACCTCGCAGATAGTGGATAGGCTTAGAGGAATCAGGATGTGAATTGCTTGCCTCAGCATTCCCAATCTCTGCCTTGCTCTTGTAGCCACTGTGTTTATGTGTCAGGTCCCGATCAGTTTCCAGACAATGGTAACAATCAAGATCCTACTGTTAGCTTTTGACTAAGTTGGAATGCATTTGCAGCACTGCGTCAATGGATTCAGGTTTCCGGGGAGTTGCAGTATAGGTGTGGGGAAGTCTTACTGCAAGTGTACAAGGTGCTGGTGAGACCACAGCTGGAGTACTGTGAACACATTTGGTCCCTTTATTTAAGAAACTATATCATTTCACTGAAGACATTTCAAACAAGGTTCCCTAGGATGATCCCCAGTGTAGAGAGATTGTCTGAAGAGCAAAGATTAAACAGATAGGGGCTCTACTTCTTGGAGTTTATAAGAATGAGAGGTGATCTCATTGAAACATATAAGATTCTTAAGGGGTTTGACAGGGTCAATGCTGAGAGGGTGTTTCCTCCTCATGGGAGAGTCTAAGACCAGAGGGAATAGTTTCAGAATTAAGGGGGTGCTAATTTAAGACTGAGATGAGGACAGCTTCCTTCTGTATTATCACGGATCATCCTAGATCCTAACTTTTACATTTATTTAAAGACAAGCGTGCTTCAGATGTGATTTAGTTGGCCCACCATGAGGCTTCAGTCAAATCTCACTTTATTCCTACAACACAGTTGAATACAAAAAAAGAAGAATTGGCATAACACTAACTCCAGTGAAATACTTGACAACATAATGCATTCCTGATGAAGGGCTTATGCCCGAAACTTCGATTGCCCTGCTCCTCGGATGCTGCCAGACCTGCTATGCTTTTCCAGCACCACCCTCTCGACTCTGATCTCCAGCGTCTGCACTCCTCACTTTCTCCAACATAATGTGTTATGTAGCAACTGATCATTGACTTTCCTGATACAGGCAGCATTCCACTAGGACACCCTATGGCGAAAGTGCAATTCAGCAAAACAGTTCTGGTTCTCATGTGCCGTCTCTCTCTAGCCCAGGAGAAAGAAACAATCTGTCCCTTTTGGTTTATAAGAGGAAGCCTTGCTGTCAAAGAATTTCCTCTAGCGGTTTTCAGCAGCCAATAGAAACCTTCAACTAACTGACAGCAAAATGGAAAACCTTCCTGGGTCCGTGTGAGCCTGACCCCACCCACTTGTGATTCTTCTGTCTCATTTAAAAGAAAAACACCCAGGGACAACTCAAAAGCTGTTTACGAATGGCTTGTCCGAAGGAGCCATTTCATCAGCAGTGTGGCAACCACCCTGTGTGAGAGAAACAGGATAGAACACATCCCTCTTAATGGTACAGTACCATCACCGTGTATTTAAGGCTGACCTAGATTGTTCCTTGATCGGTTGTTGAACCAAAGGTAACAGAGAAAGGGCAGGAAAATGAATGTGAGGAATGTTGGATTAGCCATGATCCTATTAAATGGTGGAGCAGTCAAATGATCCACTCCTGGTCCTATTTCCTTTAGTGCACGGTCTTATGTCCCTTAAGGCAAGTGAAAGGGAAGATGCACAACATTGGACTGTCAGCCTGGATTTTCTGTTTGAGGGTGCAGCGACTCAAACACAAACTATCTAAACAATGAGCTCAAAAATAGAAATTAGTGGAAAAGCTCAGCAGGTCTGACAGCGTCTGTGGAGAGAAATCGGAGTTAACGTTTCGGTCGAGTGACCCTTCCTCAGAGCTGATGGCAGCTCGGGAAATGTCAGTTTATATGCAGAAGGTAGGGTGGGAGAAGGGGGTTCAGGAATAAATGAAAGATTGGGATAGATCTCAAAGAGAGAGAAAGACAGCACAAACTTTTGGAGCATAGCTCCTTTGCCAGGTGAAAACTTGTGATTTCAAATCAACCTGTTGGACCATAACCAGCTGTCATCCGACCTCTGACCTTGTCCACCCCAGTCCAACACTGGCACCTCCCCATCACTGCAATTGGACTGACAAAGGAGTGGATAATAATCTGGGTGGGAGGGTGAATAGCTATTAATGCAGACTGTCAGTGGCTAACAATGGGGAATGAGCACAAGTGACCAAGCCACAAAAAAACAAAGTGTGCACAATATTTTGGCCGATTCTATTCATGAAAATAATTGCATGTTGACTTCCATAAAACAATTTGTTTCAAGATATTGTCATTGCAGCTGTGCCCTAGTCCTCACGGTGTGCTTTACCTTTAATTCCACTGGTGAAGTGATGTATTTCGATGGACAGTCAGAAGGGTAATTCAGCTACTCTCTATGTTTGACATTACAACAGTTTATTATTTGGAAGCTTGAAAAAAATTGGCTCTGAGCAAAGATTTTGTAATAATAGAGTAAAATGTTAAAGGTTATGCAGTGATGCTGTACTTTGCAGTGAACTTTGTAGCAGAGAGTACAGCATTACAGTTCGAATGAAGCAATTGAAAAGAAGAACTTTTCAATTTACTTAACATCTATTAATCAGCCATTAGACATGGAAACGAAGCACGATGCCAATGTCTTCCCAGTTGTTACATACATGTGCTGGCTTTATTTTTTTCTTCTTTATTATCCAATTTTATCAGAGCATCTCACAAGTAAATGTCTGATGTGACTTGATTAACTTTATGGAATGACTATCACAGAGTTACTTGTACTAAGACAAATGACTCAGCCCACCACCAGACTTATTCTTATACGGTGGGACCAATGTATGAGGAGAGGTTGAGTCAGTTAGGATTATATTTGTCAGAGTTTAGAAAGGTGAGGAATGAACTCAAATTCTAACAGGATTAGGCATGGTAGATGGAGAAAGGATGTTCCTAATGAACAGGGAGTCCACAGCCAAGAGTTAAGGTACAAGAATATGGGTTAAATGATTTACGACTGAGATGAGAATTTTCTTCACCCAGAGAGTGATGAGCCTGTTATCACAGAAAGTGGTAGAGGCCAAAACACGATGTGATTTCATTCAGGGCTAAAAGGATCAAAAGATACGGGGGAACAGCGAGAACAGGCTATTGAGCTGGATGATCAGCCATGTTCATACTGAAAGGTTGAACAGGCTCATAGGGCCGAATGGCCTACTCCTGCTCCCATTTTCTATGTTTCTGCCCTCATCTTTTGTGCAACCTTCATTCTTTTGGGCTCAAGCACAAATTTAATTTCTGCAAAATGTATTCCTTGTTGCGTGAAGGGACAACTCTGATCAGTGCTCAAGTCCTGAACTGGAAGTTGCACACTCGATGACTTTTCAATTTAGAGGCAAAATTGGTATTTCCAATTCGGGCATCCATAGAGGGGACCATGGTTACCATTTCTACTAGTTATTAGAAATAGATTCTCAGATGTTCCCCTTAACAATTTTATTGGTGCAATGTTGTCCATCCTAGGCATATGTGATAAGGATCACTATGGGTTGCATGGTGGCTCAGTGGTTAGCACTGCTGCCTTACAGAGCCAGGGACCCAGGTTCAATCCCATCCTTAGGCAACTGTCTGCCTGGAGTTTGTACATTCTCCCTGTGCCTACATGGGGTGCTCCAGTTCCCTCCCACAGTCCAAAGATGTGCAGGTCAGGTGAATTGGCCATGCTAAAATGCCCACAGTGTGAGGTGCATTAATCAGAGGGAAATGGGTCTGGGTGGGTTACTTTCCAGAGGGTTGGTGTGGACTTGCTGGGCCAAATGGCCTGTTTCCACACTGTTGCGATTCTAATCTAATCCTTTCAAACTAACACCTGTTGGGAGTGGAGCCTTGTGTTCACAGTATTTCTGGGCGAGCGTGGGGTAAATTTTGACTTCAGGATGACCGACTGAAAGTGCGTACAATCGAGTGACTGATTGAATGCTGGGTAGGTCTTTGGAACTCTAAGCTCCAGCTTAGTTTCAATTCATCGGACGAGCTGTGGGTGGTCAGCTAAGTGTCACGGTGCAGCTTGCTCCTTGGAAACCTCAGATTCAAAGTGGAGTTGCTGCCTGCAGGGCAAAGAGCCGGGCTACTCAGGCAGGAAGGCAATGCTGATTGTGAAGGTACGGCATTTCTGTTTCTAAACTGGCTCACACCGCTCATTGAGCACCCACATGGATCCATCCCTTTGGCTGGCCTTCAACCTGGTGCCCACCTGAACCATCAGTCAAGCCCCTATTTATGCCCCAGGAGCCATCTTCCCATAGCCAGAGGCATCTCAGACCAGGGGCTTTGGATACCTTCCTATGAACCCCTCTCTAAAATAGAACCTAGACAATAGACCAACCAATGTGGAAGGTCATCAATCTCACTTGAGGCTGTTGCTGTCTCATTAAGGAGACATGTATTATTTCGTGGATTACAAACCACACAGGCACTGCACTTTTCAAACAATTACATGTCAATGCAACGTGACATCTTGTCCAAAGGTACCTGCCTCTCCCCCAGTCACTGTCTCTGTGTCAATTCTTTTGTTCATTCACAGGATGAGGGCATCAATGGCTGACTGGGTCAGCATTTATTGCCCATCCCCAGTGGGCAGCCGAGGGTCATGATAAGGTCATGCCTGAAACATTGATTTTCCTGCTCCTCGGATGCTGCCTGACCTGCTGTGCTTTTCCAGCACCACTCTAATCTTGACTCTACTCCAGCATCTATAGTACTCACTTTCGCCTCTTCAGTCTGTCAGTCAGTGGTGGTATGAATGTACAGAAAGATCAGTAAGCACAGAAGCTGGGCTGTGTTTATAAGTCTGTGAAATCATAGACATTTCAGTTGTTACTGTTGTGAATAAACTTCTAGATATCTGACTCAACAAGAACCCAAATCTCTGATATATTTGTGCGGACTAACATATAGAAAACCACAAATGGGCACGCTCAAAATTAACCTGGAATATGTGGAAAATGGCCACGCAATTCTGAAGAGATTGTGTTCTGCCTTTGTGACACAATGCCTGCCTACTGCTGTTACTGCTGGTTGATTAAATCAGACTGTCATATGTCATCGAAAGACTGCATGAATCATATCTTACAACACCAACCAGGGAATAATTAGATAAAGAGAAAGGAGAGGAATGAGATCCTTGATGAAAATCCCAATGACTGTCAGCAGTACTTTTACATGCCACATGAGGATCTGCTCATTAATTGGATTATGTCTGTAGCTGTTAATTCTACAGTCTCCAGCTGAGGAACAGCAGCCATGTCACACCTGTTTTATGTTCTAGGAACCTAGGGAAGCAGCAAATATGACTAATTTAAATTGCACTTCTTGCATATAATTAGCTTTTGTTCCTGTGATTAAAGAATAGTCCTTCATTAAGAATGAAGTAAATGTTAACATGCAGGTTGAAGACGAGATCCCTGGTTGATATCAGACATATTCACCTTGAAGCTGCTGACGCAATTTCTTTAGGTGTTTATGGTCAACAGATGAAATGAATAGAAGTTGTGCAGCTCAGAACAAACCATCCGAACCTCAAAAGAGCTGACACCTCAGAAAACAGCTATAAATATAGGCATACAATTCATTGTTCAATTCATAGTCTGGCGAAGTATTCCATCACATGCTTCTAGCTCTTTGAGCCTGTTTCACCATTCATTGTGATCATGGCTGATCAGCTCAGTCAGTATCCTATTCCAGATTTCTCCCTGCACCCTTTGATCCCTTTTGTCCTCGGAACTATGTCGAACTCCTTCACGGGTGGCATGGTGGCTCAGTGGCTAGCGCTGCCGCCTCACAGCACCAGGGTCCCAGGTTCAATTCCATCCTCGAGTGACTGTCTGTGTGGAGCTTGCACACTCTCCTCATTCCCTCTGGGTGCTCCCGTTTCCTTCCATAGTCCTAAGATGTGCAGGTCAGGTGAATTGGCCACGTTAAATTGCCCGTAGTGTTAGGTGCATTAGGGGTGGGTGGGTTGCTGCTCGGAGTGTCGGTGTGGACTTGTTGGGCCGTAGGACCTGTTTCCACACTGTAGGGAATCGAATCGAATCCAAAATAGACATAAACATTTATTGATTAGGCCTCTATCACTTTCTGTGGTAGAGAATTCCACAGGCTCACCACTGTCTGAGTGAAGAAATGTCTCTTCATTAAAAAAAGAGATCCGCTGATGCCGGAAAGCAGAAATTGCTGGAAAAGCTCAGCAGGTCTGGCAGCATCTGTGCAATGAAGTCAGAATTAACATTTCAGGTCCAGTGACTCTTCCTCAGAACTGAAGGTAGCAAGGAAAAGGTTGTTTATTTTATGCAGAAGAGACAGTGGGGGCAGGGGGTAAGGAGTAAATGGTAGGTGAGGATAGAGCCCAAAGAGAGAGAGAAGAACAATTGGACAGACAAAGGAATGGATAGTGGACAACCATGGAGACTGAATGGTTGCTAATGGGGACTGTTAGTGGGCAACACTGAATTGTGTGAAACAGTAGACCATGAGATAACAAGATGTTGGCCATGAGAAAATGGGGAAGCATGGGGGGGGGGGGGTATCTCAAGCTCCAAAATTGTCAAACTTGATATTGAGTCCAGAAGGCTGTAGAGTTCCCAAATGGAAAATGAGGTGCTGTTCTTCCAGCCTGCACTGCAGCAAATCTGAGACAGAGATGTTGGCCAGGGAACAAAATGGGGTGTTAAAATGGCAGGCAACTGGAAGCTCAGGGTCATTTTAGAATAGAATGTAGGTGTTCTGCGAATCCTGTCATCCAGTTAACGCTTGGTTTCCCCAGTGTCAAGGAGACCACATTGTGGGCAGCGAATGCAGGAGACTAGATTGTGTGAAGCACAGGTAAAGTGCTGCTTCACCTGGAAGGTATGTTTGGGACCTTGGATACAGAGGAGGGAGGAGGGAAATGGGCTGGTGTTGCACCTTGTGCGGTTGTAGGGAAAGGTGCCGTGGGGCTGTGGGGGTGTTAGGAGTGAAGGGAGAGTGGACCAGGGTGTCCCGGAGGGAATGGTCATTGCACAAGGCACACAAGGGAGAGAAATTGTGTCTGGATGTGGCAGAAATGGTGGCTAATGACATTTCTCCTCATTTCTGTCCTAAATGGTCATCCCTGTGTGATTAGACTTTGAGCACTGTTCTGGACTCCCTTCCAGCATTTACCCCACCTTGTTGTGTTTGAATTTTATTGGTTTCTATGAGAGTCCCCTCATTCTTCTAAAACTCCAGTGAATATGATTCTAACTGATTCAATCTCTCTTCATACATGGATCATGCCAGCCCAAGAATCAGTATGCTAAGCCTTTAGAACATAGAACATATAGAACATAGAACAATACAGCACAGAACAGGCCCTTTGGCCCACGATGTTGTGCCGAACATTTGTCCTAGCTTAAGCACCCATCAATGTACCTATCCAATTGCCGCTTAAAGGTCACCAATGATTCTGACTCTGCCACTCCCACAGGCAGCGCATTCCATGCCCCCACCACTCTCTGGGTAAAGAACCTACCCCTGACATCCCCCTATACCTTCCACCCTTCACCTTAAATTTATTGCACTCACTCGATGTCCAGAACATTCTTCCGCAGATCAAGGAGACTGAACAAGGTATTTATGGTGGGGTCTGACCAAGGCCCTATACAATTGCAGGAAGACATCCCTGCTCTTGTTCTTGAATCCTCTCACTTGGACAGCCAACATACCACTTGCCTTCTTCACCGCCTGCTACATCTGCAATGCTTCCTTTCAGTGACTGCTGCACAAGGACACCAGGTCTCAATCTATCGCCATTCAGGTATTAGCCTGCCTTCCTGCCAAAGTAGATAACCTTACACATTCATCCACATTATACATCATCTGCCATGCAACTGCACCCTCACGTGTGTGGCTAATTTTGATCTCACAGGGCATCACAAGGATCTTTCAACTTTCCCATTGCTGCTGCTTGCTACAGCCATTTTGACTCCTTCCTAACTAATGCTTTATAGCTGCCTTCATCGCCACAAGTGCAAATCATTTGTGATGGATGCCGGCTTCAGTATAGATTGTAGTACAGAGAGGACTTCTGTCAAGGCATAGAGAGGACAGATCGAAAGCTTTCGAATTTCAAGCATGGACCTGTGTTTTTGAAATGTAGTTATTAATACAGTGTGATAGTTCAGTTGCAAAAATGTTATTTCAATTTGGATATAATCAAGATTTAATTAAGCCATGTTGTACGCTAGCAAAAAGCTCATTTGTCTGAATTCTGCAGAACCACAAGGCAATTCTAATATGTAGCTAAATTGAATGAATTAAATAAAAATGAATGTGTATAGTATTAATATTGTTACATAGTGTGCATTAATTATTTGAATGCTATATTCTATTGGCTGAGTCAATCTTTGATTTAATTCTGTTCTCTCTTTATTAAAGCAGAAATGGCTATTGTACATTAATTGCCTTATACCTTAAAGCTTTCTGTAATTCAATAATATGAAAAAAAAGACTTCACGTTAGTGAAACAGCATTCTTCCATCCCTTCAATTGTTTTTTTGATATTATTAGGCTATTTCATACACCAGGGGGACCCAGGCAATGGATTAGCTTTCCAGCACTGGAATACTTACTCACACTTATGTTCTACCCTAATCTCCTCCAAGCCTATTTCATCTAACCCCACCAGTGTATCCTGTTCCTTTCTCCTTATTGTTTTTATCTAGCTGCCTCGTATCTATATCTACAACACTCACCTCCATTGGTTGATGTGGGAGTGAGTTCCACACTCAGTGTAGCCTCTGGGCAGTATTTGAGAAAGCCTCTCGGATTCATTCAAGATCAGTGGTTCTTTCAAAAGCATCATCGCTCCATGTGGAGGACGAGTCTTCAGTAACTTCACAAAAGTCCCCGTGTTCAACAAGCTGTTTCGGTTATTAGTTTGCACTTCTCCACAACAGGTGCCATGTTTAATCCACTGCTGCTAGATGCTACAGCGATGTGGGAAACCAAAAATGGTTTATTTGTCCATTTTCTCCCTGTCTGTTTTGAAGATATTGCCTGGGGCAAATTTATCATTGCACAGATACATGTAACCTTTCCATTGTCAAACCGAGCACTTCTTTGAGAGTGCAAGGACCCAAAAGTGAATATCACTGGCAGGCCTTTCTTTGCCTGGGGGATGTAATTTTGTTCTTTCATGACCAGTATTGAAGACCAGTATCATTGTGATGACCGGTTCTACTGGTACCAGTAGCGATTTAATAGTTCTGAAGAAGAGTCACTGGACTCAAAACATTAACTCTGCTTTCACTCCAGGGATGCTGCCAAACTCATTCACTGGATAATGGCTAGACCAGCATTAATTGCCTATCCCTAATTGCCCAGAGAGCAGTTAAGGGTCAACCATGCTGTTGTGGCTATGGAATCACATGTGGAGCAGGGGAGGATGGCAATTTCCTTCACGAAGAGACATTTGTGATCCAGAAAGGTTTTGCTACCAATGGATTCGTTGTCATCATTTGACTCTTAACTCCAGATTTTTACTGAATTCAAATTCCACCATCTAGAACACAGAACATTACAGGCCCTTCGGCCCTCAATGTTGTGCCAACCTGTGAAACCAATCTGAAGCCCATCTATCTTACACTACTCCAATGTCTATCTGCCATTATGGGATTCAAACTTGGGTCCTCAGAACGTTACCTGAGTCTCTAGGTTAACAGGCCAGTGAACATGCCACGAGGTCATCGCCTGCCCCCATGGACTTGTCGAGGTTCTCCAGACATTTCTACTTATGTTACACCAAATATTACGCTGGTCTTGTGCTGTCCCAGGGCTACTGGGCTTTCTTGCTGGGTCATCTGATGTTTATCCCACCAGGTTTATAGCCAATAAAGACAAACAATCGAACCTCATGTGAGAATGAGGGTTGGGAGTGGGCGAGGGGAGGGCTGGAGGGGAGTAAATTCTCCCATACTTTAAAGAGGTTTATATTAGCAGAGATGGTGGGATTTTCATCCAGAAATGGCAGTGACAGTGGGAACAAACAACTCTGAGTTATTTGACTGTACGCAGGCTTCCTGCATGCTAGTGCCTGGTGACTTGTTGGAATAATTTACAGGTGAATTAAGACGGATTTTCAGAGATCAAGGGGAATTTTCCAGCTGGTCTGCAGCCCCCATGTTGCATTGGTGAAAGGCAGCTCCCAGCTGATGGTGACAGATGATGGCGATGGTGAAACAGTATTCCTGCTTCTTCTGAGATGCATTCTCCCTACCCTTCCCATCCCCCTACCGCCTAACCTGGAGATAACTGTGGCTGCAGGGCCCCCTTATCCATTGGGACTTTCTCCCACCACCCTAACCCCCATTTCAACAATGGGGATCCACCAGTATCTTCTGTCTTGGAGGGCATCTTATAAGCTGCTCAGTCTTCAATGTCCTGCCTACCGTCTTTAATTGCATGCTGTGTTCAACATTCCATCTAAGCTGGGCGTTCATGTCCGATCTGTAATTCCACAAATAGGACCATAAGACATCGGAGTAGAAATTAGGCCACTTGGCTCATTAAGTTGGCTCTGCCACCTGATCATGGCTGATAGGTATTTCAACCCCATTTATCCCACTTTCTCCCCTTAACCTTTGATCCTCTTGGCAATCAAGAACCTGTCTATCTCCATCTTAAATATACTCAGTGACCTGGCCTCCACAGCCTTCTGTGGCAGTGAATTCCACAGATTCCCCACTCTCTGGGTGAAGAAGTTTCTCCTTATCTCCATTCTAAAAGGTCTTCCCCTTACTCTCAGGCTGTGCCCTTGGGTCCTAGTCTCTCTTGTCAATGGAAACATCTTCCCAACATCCACTCTGTCCAGGCCATTCAGTATTCTGTATGTTTCAATTAGATCTACCCCCATCCATCTAAACTCCATCAAGTACAGTCCCAGAATCCTCAAACATTCCTCACACGTTAAGCCTTTTATTCCTGAGATCTTTCTGGTGAACCTCCTCTGTTCCCGCTCCAGGGCCAGTACATCCTTCCTGAGGTATAGGGCCCAAAACTGCTCACAATGCAGATTTGCATCTCCATGTGGATTGCGGTAATCACTTCCAAATCCAGACATCTGCACAAGGAAAGACTCCTAATCTGCAGGTGGAGAAAATGCCAGTTACACTGACTCTATTCTGCCAACCAAGTATAAGTTCACCGCTGAGCTGAGTTGGAATGAGATGGGGTCCCATTCTCCATGTCTGGGTCTCCCAGGACAGTTTAGGTGGTATTGAATTACACTAAAAGCATGAAGCCGAAGCAAAGACCTGCCTGGTCCTCGATCTGTCTCCCACTGAAGTACCAAAAGCAGACTCTTCACAACCATCACCTCCACTCCCCTACCATCCTTACCGTGACTCACTCCCCACAGCCCTGTAACCCCCAGGGAGAATCCAAAGACAGACAAATCCCAGGCTGATTGATGAAGGAAGAAAGATATACCATATTCCATCCTGACCCTGCCTGACCATCAAAACACATTGAGGAAACCAATGAATGAGCATAACTGAAAATGTGTTCCTGAAGAAGGGCTGATGCCCGAAATGTCGATTCTCCTGTTCCTTGGATGCTGCCTGACCTGCTGCGCTTTTCCAGCAACACATTTTCAGCTCTGATCTCCAGCATCTGCAGTCCTCACTTTCTCCCCAATGAACGGGCATAAGCCTAGATATCAGTATTTTGCCTTTCACCCTCTTCCGTCCAACAGAAGAAGCATAAGTTTGAAAGCACATACCAACAGAATTAAGGGCAGCATCTTCTCTGCTGTTTTGAACGGACCTCTCATCTGGTAAAGTTGATCTTTCTCTGCACTGTCTCTATCATTGTGACACTATATTCTACACTCTGTTCTATTACCCTGATGTACATACGTATGGTATGATTTGCCTGGATAGCACACAAAACAATACTTGTCACTGTATTGTAGTACACGTGACAATAATCAAATCAAATCAAATCAAATTTATAGACCACCTCATGACTTCCAATGAGAAGTTAATTAGACAAAGTCAGAAATCAAATGACACCAGCTTATAGTCCAACAGGTTTATTTGAAATCACAGGCTTTCGGAGCACTGCTCCTTCATCAGCTGAAGTGGAGGAAATCGCTCCAAAAGCTTATGATTTCCAATAAACCTGTTGGACGATAACCTGGTGTCCTGTGACTTCTGACCTTGTCCACGCCAGTCCAACACTGGCACCTCCACATCAATTAGGCAAGGCTGCTTAACCACGAAAAAAAAATTTAAACACTGGTTCTTTGTCTTTTCTCTGAGTGACAAAGTCTTAAAATGTCTGTACAACTCACATGAAACATACCGTCTTATCATGTTCTAAGAACCACAACAAAGATCGGGCCTTCCTAATAACCATAGTGCATGTACTTATTAAAGTACAATATATTCTATTACAGGGATACATGTTTCCTTCTTGCTAAAGAAGTCAAAAATCATGCACCGAAACTATTTAATTGTAACCTCATCGACTTATATAATTGAAAATGGATCGTTTTTTGTTAAGTCTCAGAACCTTTTGAAAAAAAATTATCTGGAAGCTATGTAATGCCACAATGTGGATCATCATTCTCGTCACCACATGTGGAGGATTTCCAATTAATCGCATCAGAAATTCTCAGGGATTCAAAGAAAGCCTTAGCTTTGTATTAGAGCACCTCTTTGCGAAATTCACAATGCTCCTGTCCTTTGCAAGAAATGTTTGATAGAAATCTATACTTCAAAGGGGTGCCTTTCCACTTCCCAGTTAATTACTGGCCCTTTTAATGCTTAGAAGATAATTTTGTGCAGAAAAATCATTGAATGCATCACGAGCATTTCAGCAGTAAAAAAAACTGAATCCCAACAGCTTCTGTTTTTAGTACAAATACCAATCTGGGTGCATATTTTACTCAAGGATGCCCAATTTCTCTGAAATGTTTAACTGGTTCAGATTTCAGCTGAAACTTGGGTGCACACTATCAAACATAAAATTTACCAGTGAGCCAGAGAAAATCTAAAGGAATATGCATTTTAGATCACAATGTCAATCCATCACTGATGGATGATCTGATGCTGAATGAGTGAAAATGAAGAACAATATTTCTCTTTGGGTGCACGACAGTGAGAATTTTTTGGAAATAAAAAATACCAATTCAAAAGGTTTTTAAAATGTGTCTATGCTTTAATCTAAAACAATGCAGCTTAATTTCAAAAGAACTGATTACCAGAAATTATGAAAAGCAAAAAGAGCTGCAGATGTTGGAAATCAGACACAGAAAGTGTTGGAAACGCGCAGCAGGTCTGGCAGCATCTGGAGAGAATACAGAGTTAACATTTCAGGTCTAGTGACCTTTCCTCAGAACTGGAAACTCTGGCCTTTATCCAGTTTATTTATTAAAAGCACTTTGCCCTCGTGTTGTCGTCAGTAAGGCAAAGGGACCTAGAATTCGGTTTGCGGATCAACTTCATTTTATTAATGACATTTTTCTTATTAAAAAACCTATGTGAACATAAACTAAATTAACAAATTATTTACTCTGATTCTAGCTCTATCTGTCTGAGAAGTCTATTACCCACAACAATCCATGTTTGAGATTGGCTGTTGGACTCTCCTTTCTTTCCATGTAGGATTGACTCTCTTCCATGAAGGTTGGCCTCACAGATCAGGGTGGATCTTCTCTCGGTCTCTCTTCCTCTCTCTCTCTCTTTCTCTCTCTCTCTTTCTCTCTCCCCCTCTCTTTCTCTCTCACTCTGTCTGTCTGTCTCTCTCTCTCTCTCTTTTCCCACTCTCTCTCTCTTCAGTAGTCAGAGCTCCACTGCTGGGTCAAGTCAAGTCTTCACTGTGAATCTTCACTGAAGGGGTGGCTTCCAAGTGCATTGTGTGTTGTTTTAATCCCATTGCCCCAAACCTTCCTGAACATTCTATGGCCTTTGGCCAATGGGGTCATGAACATGAGCCACAGAGCACAGTGTGAGAGAGAGATGCAGGCAGGTAGTGTAAACATGAACTGGAGAGCACAGTGAGAGAGAGATACAGGCAAGGTACTGTGAACATGAAACAGAGAACACAGTGAGAGAGAGATGCATGCAGGCAGGCAGCAACACACTTTACTATTGCTATGCTGGGGAGGTGCAAGACACAAAGCCTCAGACACTCGTTGGAAGTCAAGGTGCCAGAACGTCTGATCAATACTTTTCCAATGCACAATTCTCAAGCTGGTTGTAAGTGGTTCTCCTCAACCTTTATGATCTCTTTGACCTTGGTTTCCAGTGGTATCTGTAGCTGATAACTGCTGACTGCTGTTTAATTTAGTTTGAGCAATTTTCTGTCAGGTCTGATTCCTCTGGCTGTGGGTCAATGTGGAATGTCCAACCTTGGGCTTCAGTCACTTTACCATGAAGTACACTGACAAACCCTATTGTAATGTAGGGTTATCAAATTTTGCTATTACTTGAGAATCAGGATTTGAAAATGAAGGAAAAACAAATTTTGATTTCAGTTCTATGAATATCAATTTTTATAAGAGGTCAGAAAATAATGTTTGAACAAATGAGACCAACGACATTGGAAGGGAAAAGGTTGAGACTCTGAAGGGAGATTACAGAGAGTTGGGCAGAAATTTAAAAAGGAGGTCCTCAAGGGTAGTAATATCTGGATTACTCCCAATGCTACGAGCTAGTGAGGGCAGGAATAGGAGGATAGAGCAGATGAATGCATGGCTGAGGAACTGGTGTATGGAAGAAGGATTCACATTTTTGGAACATTGGAATCTCTTTTGAGATAGAAGTAACCTGTACAAAAAGGACGGATTGCATCTAAATTGGAAGGGGACTAATATACTGACAGGGAAATTTGCTAGAACTGCTTGGGAGGATTTAAACTAGTAAGGTGGGGGGTGGGGGGGATGGGGGGGGGACCCAGGGAGATAGTGAGGAAAGAGATCGATCTGAAACGGGTACAGCTGAGAACAGAAGTGAGTCAAACAGTCAGGGCAGGCAGGGACAAGGTAGGACGAATAAATTAAACTGAATTTATTTCAATGCAAGGGGCCAACAGGGAAGGCAGATGAACTCAGGGCATGGTTAGGAACATGGGACTGGGATATCATAGCAATTACAGAAACATGGCTCAGGGATGGACAGGACTGGCAGCTTAATGTTCCAGGATACAAATGCTACAGGAAGGATAGAAAGGGAGGCAAGAGAGGAGGGGGAATGGCATTTTTGATAAGGGACAGCATTACAGCTGGGCTGAGGGAGGATATTCCCAGAAATACATCCAGGGAAGTTATTTGGTTGGAACTGAGAAATAAGAAAGGGATGATCACCTTATTGGGATTGGATTATAGACCCCCCAATAGTCAGAGGGAAATTGAGAAACAAACTTGTAAGGAGATCTCAGCTATCTGGAAGAATAATAGGGTGGTTGTGGTAGGGGATTTTAACTTTCCAAACATTGATTGGAACTGCCATAGTGTTAAAGGTTTAGATGGAGAGGAATTTCTTAAGTGTGTACAAGACAATTTTCTGATTCAGTATGTGGATGTACCTACTAGAGAAGGTGCAAAACTTGACCTACTCTTGGGAAATAAGGCAGGGCAGGTGAAGGAGGTGACAGTGGGGGAGCACTTTGGGGCCAGCGACCATAATTCTATTAGTTTTAAATTAGTGATGAAAAAGGATAGACCAGATCTAAAAGTTGAAGTTCTAAATTGGAGAAAGGCCAATTTTGACGGTATTAGTCAAGAACTTTCGAAAGCTGATTGGAGGCAGATGTTCGCAGGTAAAGGGACGGCTGGAAAATGGGAAGCCTTCAGAAATGAGATAACAAGAATCCATAGAAAGTATATTCCTGTCAGGATGAAAGGGAAGGCTGGTAGGTGTAGGGAATTCTGGATGACTAAAGGAATTGAGGGTTTGGTTAAGAAAAAGAAGGAAGCATATGTCAGGTATAGACAGGATAGATTGAGTGAATCCTTAGAAGAGTATAAAGGAAGTAGGAGTATACTTAAGAGGGAAATCAGGAGGGCAAAACGGGAACATGAGATAGCTTTGGCAAATAGAATTAAGGAAAATCCAAAGGATATTCACAAATATATTAAGGACAAAATGGTAACCAGGGAGAGAATAGGGCCCCTCAAAGATCAGCAAGGTGGCCTTTGTGTGGAGCCACACAAAATGGGGGAGATACTAAATGAATATTTTGCATCAGTATTTACTGTGGAAAAGGATATGGAAGCTATAGACTGTTGGGAAATAGATGGTGACATCTTGCAAAATGTCCAGATTACGGAAGTGCTGGATGTCTTGAAACGGTTAAAGGTGGATAAATCCCCATGACCTGATCAGGTGTACCCGAGAACTCTGTGGGAAACTAGAGAAGTGATTGCTGGGCCTCTTGCTGAGATATTTGTATCATCGATAGTCACAGGTGAGGTGCCAGAAGACTGGAGGTTGGCAAACGTGCCACTGTTCAAGAAGGGCAGTAAAGAAAAGCCTGGGAACTATAGACTGGTGAGCCTGATCTCGGTGGTGGGCAAGTTGTTGGAGGGAATCCTGAGGGACAGGATGTGCATGTATTTGGAAAGGCAAGGACTGACTTGGGATAGTCAACATGGCTTTGTGCATAGGAAATCATGACTCACAAACTTGATTGAGTTTTTTGAAAAAGTAACAAAAGAGATTGATGAGGGCAGAGCAGTAGATGTGATCTATATGGACTTCAGTAAGGTGTTCGACAAGGTTCCCCATGGGAGACTGATTAACAAGGTTAGATCTCATGGAGTACAAGGAGAACTAGCCATTTGGATACAGAACTGGCTCAAAGGTAGAAGACAGAGGGTGGTGGAGAGGGTTGCTTATCAGACTGGAGGCCTGTGACCAGTGGAGTGCCACAAGGATTGGTGCTGGGCCCTCTACTTTTTGTCATTTACAGAAATGATTTAGATACAAGCATAAGAGGTACTGTTAATAAGTTTGCAGATGACACCAAAATTGGAGGTGTAGTGGACAGCAAAGAGGGTTACCTCAGATTACAACAGGATCTGGACAAGATGGGCCAATGGGCTGAGAAGTGGCAGATGGAGTTTAATTCAAATAAATGCGAGTTGCTGCATTTTGGGAAAGTAAATCTTAGCAGGACTTACACACTTAATGATAAGGCCCGAGGGAGTGTTGCTGAACAAAGAGACCTTGAAGTGCAGGTTCATAGCTCCTCGAAAGTGGAGTCGCAGGTAGATCGGATAGTGAAGAAGGCGTTTGGTATGCTTTCCTTTATTGGTCAGAGTATTGAGTACAGGAGTTGGGAGGTCATGTTTTGGCTGTACAGGACATTGGTTAGGCCACTGTTGGAATATTGCATGCATGAATTCTGGTCTCCTTCCTATCAGAAAGATGTTGTGAAACTTGAAATGGTTCAGAAAAGATTTACAAGGATGTTGCCAGGGTTGGAGGATCTGAGCTACAGGGAGAGGCTGAACAGGCTGGGGCTGTTTTCCCTGGAGCATCGGAGGCTGAGAGTTGACCTTATAGAGGTTTACAAAATTATGAGGGGCATGGATAGGATAAATAGACAAGGTCTTTTCCCAGGGATCGGGGAGTCCAGAACTAGAGGGCATAGGTTTAGGGTGAGAGGGGAAAGATATAAAAGAGTTCTAAGGGGGAACATTTTCACACAGAGGGTGGTTCGTGTATGGAATGAGCTGCCAGAGGAAGTGGTGGAGGCTGGTACAATTGCAATATTTAAGAGGCATTTGGATGGGTATATGAATAGGGAGGGTTTGGAGGGATATGGGCCAGGTGCTGGCAGGTGGGACTAGATTGGGTTGGGATATCTGGTCGGCATGGACAGGTTGGACCAAAGGGTCTGTTTCCATGCTGTACATCTCTATGACTCTAAGGAGTTCAGAAAATGTATCATTGAAACGTGTGACTTGAATTAGATAACACAATTATCTACCTGGACTGTTTCTTGCAAGAAGTTTATATAGGTGAGTTTTATGATACAGAAACATGTGGTCAGGATCCACAAGTAGTTGGAACTCAGAAGAAGAAATATTGTCTATGCAAAAGGGAAGATTTATTTTGAGTATGTACAAATTTCAAACTGTGAAAGTTTAACATGTAGAAATCTCCAGGCGGTCGGAGTTAGAAAGATATATCCAGGTCATAGGGACTAGGAAATTATCTTAAAAAGATCAGAATTGAAAATAAGTCTTTAGTTGCCTCAACACTTGAGGAGCTAGAAAAGTTATTTGGGTAGGAGTTAAGATAGGAGAAAGTGAGGACTGCAGGTGCTGGAGATCAGAGCTGAAAATGTGTTGCTGGAAAAGCACAGCAGGTCAGGCAGCATCCAAGGAGAAGGCATGAGCCCTTCTTCAGGAATGAGGAGAGTGTGCCAAGCAGGCTAGGATAAAAGGTAGGGAGGAGGGACTTGGGGAAGGGGCGTTGGAAATGCGATACATGGAAGGAGGTTAAGGTGAGGGTGATAGGCCGGATTGGGGGTGGGGGCGGAGAGGTCAGGAAGAAGATTGCAGGTTAGGAAGGTGGTGCTGAGTTCGAGGGTTGGGACTGAGACAAGGTGGGGGGAGGGAAAATGAGGAAAGTGGAGAAATCTGAGTTCATCCCTTGTGGTTGGAGGGTTTCTAGGCGGAAGATGAGGCGCTCTTCCTCCAGCCGTCGTGTTGCTATGGTCTGGCGATAGAGGAGTCCAAGGACCTGCATGTCCTTGATGGAGTGGGAGGGGGAGTTGAAGTGTTGAGCCACGGGGTGGTTGGGTTGGTTGGTCCGGGTGTCCCAGAGGTGTTCTCTGAAACGTTCCTTCTTCAAAGACTGCAATTTCCCCCCCAGACGTGATCGACGATGCTCTCCACCACATCTCCTCCACTTCCTGCTCCTCTGCCCTTGAGCCCTGCCCCTCCAATCGCCACCAGGACAGAACCCCACTGGTCCTCACCTACCGCCCCACCAACCTCCATATACATCATATCATCCGTCGTCATTTCCGACACCTCCAAACAGACCCCACCACCAGGGATATATTTCCCTCCCCTCCCCTATCAGCGTTCTGAAAAGACTCCCTCGTCAGATCCACACCCCCCACCAACCCAACCTCCACCCCCGGCATCTTCCCCTGCAACCGCAAGAAATGCAAAACTTGCGCCCACACCTCCCCCCTTACCTCCCTCCAAGGCCCCAAGGGATCTTTCCATATCCACCACAAATTCACCTGCACTTCCACACACATCATTTACTGCATCCGCTGCAGACGATGTGGCCTCCTCTATATTGGGGAGACAGGCCGCCTACTTGCGGAACGTTTCAGAGAACACCTCTGGGACACCCGGACCAACCAACCCAACCACCCCGTGGCTCAACACTTCAACTCCCCCTCCCACTCTACCAAGGACATGCAGGTCCTTGGACTCCTCCATCACCAGACCATAGCAACACGACGGCTGGAGGAAGAGTGCCTCATCTTTCGCCTAGGAACCCTCCAACCACAAGGGATGAACTCAGATTTCTCCAGTTTCCTCATTTCCCCTCCCCCCACCTTGTCTCAGTCCCAACCCTTGAACTCAGCACCACTTTCCTAACCTGCAATCTTCTTCCTGACCTCTCCGCCCCCACCCCCTCTCCGGCCTATCATCCTCACCTTAATCTCCTTCCACGTATCGCATTTCCACCACCCCTCCCCCAAGTCCCTCCTCCCTACCTTTTATCTTAGCCTGCTGGACACACTTTCCTCATTCCTGAAGAAGGGCTCATGCCCGAAACGTCGATTCTCCTGCTCCTTGGATGCTGCCTAACCTGCTGTGCTTTTCCAGCAACACATTTTCAGCTAGGAGTTAAGATAGGAATGATATTTCATTGGGATTGATTGACTGTAAAGGATATTACAGAAAAAAGGGTTGGATCTGCCTTTTGTTGTTTATTCTGTATTATTGGTGCTGGAAGAGCACAGCAGTTCAGGCAGCATCTAAGGAGCTTCGAAATCGACGTTTCGGGTAAAAGCCCTTCATCACTAATCCAGAATCTGGTTTCCAGCATCTGCAGTCATTGTTTTTACCTTTTGTTGTTTATGTCAACACCTTTCAAAATTGTCATATACCACGAGAGCTTTGTTTATTTGATTTTTTTTTCATTTTGTGTCATAAACTTCTGTTCTTTTGTTTAACAAAAAGCTCTTGTGTCTATCACAATAACAAAAGTGAAAAACTAAAACTTGTGATTTGTCAAGCTGAGTTTCATTCTGAGATCTGACTTGTCTGTTATTACGATCAACTTTGTTCATAACATCCACCACGTGGACGTAACTAGTAGTTATTTGGGGCACCCTCGGGTGACTGTCTGTGTGGAGTTTGCACATTCTCCACGTGTCTTCATGGGTTTTCATTTGTGGCTCCAGTGTTCTCCCACAGCATAAAGATGTTCAGGTTAGGTGGATTGGCCGTGCTAAATTGCCCAAAATGTCCTGGGATGATGTAGGTTAGGTGCGTTAGCCATGGAGTTACAGGGATACAGTTGGGGGATGAATCTGGGTGGTATGGTCTTCAAAGGGCCAGTGTGAACTTGTTGGGGTGAATGGCCTGTTTCCATGCTGTGGGCATGCTATGTGGATTCTACCCTGAACATGATAGCAATACAATGTGAAACTTCTCCAAATAGATTAATTAACTTTGATAACCAAAATTCCAATAGTTTGCTTTCTCAGGTGGACTTGAAAGATCCCATGGAGGTGTTGAAAGAAGCAAGGGGAGTTCTTCCCAATATAATCAAACAAAGAACTACAGATGCTGAAGGTCTGGAATGAAAACCAATTGCTGGAGAAGTTCAGCAGGTCAGGCAATATCTGTTGAGAAAAAGCACAATTACTGTTTCAAGTCTGAAATAACTCTTCAGAGGCCTCACCAATCAGCTTTTGTTTGAAAATGCATAGCTTTTGACGATAGCACTCAGTCAGATATTCTCCAGCTCAATGTCTCTGATATCCACCTTTTTATGTCAGCTGGGGCTCCCTAATTAGACCAGATTTACAGCCCCAATCAGGGAACTCATATTCCATGAGGTCCAACTTGCTGATCTCGTTGTAATCGCTATAGAACATAGAACATAGAACATAGAACATAGAACAATACAGCACAGAACAGGCCCTTCAGCCCACGATGTTGTGCCGAACTTCTATCCTAGATTAAGCACCCATCCATGTACCTATCCAAATGCCGCTTAAAGGTCGCCAATGAATCTGACTCTACCACTCCCATGGGCAGCGCATTCCATGCCCCCACCACTCTCTGGGTAAAGAACCCACCCCTGACATCTCCCCTATACCTTCCACCCTTCACCTTAAATTTATGTCCCCTTGTAACACTCTGTTGTACCCGGGGGAAAAGTTTCTGACTGTCTACTCTATCTATTCCTCTGATCATCTTATAAACCTCTATCAAGTCACCCCTCATCCTTCGCCGTTCCAACGAGAAAAGGCCGAGAACTCTCAACCTATCCTCGTACGACCTACTCTCCATTCCAGGCAACATCCTGGTAAATCTTCTCTGCACCCTCTCCAAAGCTTCCACATCTTTCCTAAAGTGAGGCGACCAGAACTGCACACAGTACTCCAAATGTGGCCTAACCAAAGTCCTGTACAGCTGCAACATCACCTCACGACTCTTGAATTCAATCCCTCTGCTAATGAACGATAATACTCCATAGGCCTTCTTACAAACTCTATCCACCTGAGTGGCAACCTTCAAAGATCTATGTACATAGACCCCAAGATCCCTCTGTTCCTCCACCTGACCAAGAACCCTACCATTAACCCTGTATTCCGCATTCTTATTTGTCCTTCCAAAATGGACAACCTCACACTTGGCAGGGTTGAACTCCATCTGCCACTCCTCAGCCCAGCTCTGCATCATATCTAAGTCCCTCTGCAGCCGACAACAGCCCTCCTCACTGTCCACAACTCCACCTATCTTTGTATCATCTGCAAATTTACTGACCCACCCTTCGACTCCCTCATCTAAGTCATTAATAAAAATTACAAACAGCAGAGGACCCAGAACTGATCCCTGCAGAACTCCACTTGTAACTGGACTCCATGCTGAATATTTACCATCTACCACCACTCTCTGACTTCGACCGGTTAGCCAGTTTTCTATCCAATTGGCCAAATTTCCCTCTATCCCATGCCTCCTGACTTTCCGCATAAGCCTACCATGGGGAACCTTATCAAATGCCTTACTAAAATCCATGTACACTACATCCACTGCTCTACCCTCATCCACATGCTTGGTCACCTCCTCGAAGAATTCAATAAGACTTGTAAGGCAAGACCTACCCTTCACAAATCCGTGCTGGCTGTCCCTAATCAAGCAGTGTCTTTCCAAATACTCGTAAATCCTATCCCTCAGTACCCTTTCCATTACTTTGCCTACCACAGAAGTAAGACTAACTGGCCTGTAATTCCCGGGGTTATCCCTATTCCCTTTTTTGAACAGGGGCACAACATTCGCTATTCTCCAGTCCCCTGGTACCACCCCAGTTGCCAGTGAAGACGAGAATATCATTGCCAACGGTACTGCAATTTCCTCTCTTGCTTCCCACATAATCCTAGGATATATCCCGTCAGGCCCGGGGGACTTGTCTATCCTCAAGTTGTTCAAAATGTCCAACACATCTTCCTTCCTAACAGGTATCTCTTCTAGCTTATCAGTCCATTTCACACTTTCTTCTTCAACAATACGGTCCCTCTCGTTCGTAAATACTGAAGAGAAGTACTTGTTCAAGACCTCTCCTATCTCTTCCAACTCAATACACAGTCTCCCACCACTGTCCTTGATCGGACCTACCCTCGTTCTTGTCATTTTCAGGTTTCTCACATACGCATAGAATGCCTTGGGGTTATCCTTGATCCTATCCGCCAGGGATTTTTCATGCCCTCTCTTAGCTCTCCTAATCCCTTTCTTCAGGTCCCTTCTGGCTATCCTGTATCCCTCCACTGCTCTATCTGAACCTTGTTTCCTCAACCTTATGTAAGCCTCCTTCTTCCTCTTTACTAGACATTCAACCTCCCTCGTCAACCAAGGCTCCCTCACACGACCATTTCTTTCCTGCCTGATCGGTACATACATATCAAGGACACGTCGTATCTGCTCCTTGAAAAAGTTCCACATTTCCACCACATCCTTCCCTGACAGCCTATGCTCCCAACGTATGCTCCTCAAATCCTGTCTTACAGCATCGTAATTTCCCTTCCCCCAATTGTAAAAACTTCCTTGTTGTGCGCACCTATCTCTCTCCATAACCAAGGTGAAAGTCACAGAATTGTGGTCGCCATCACCAAAATGTTCACCCACTAACAAGCCCACCACTTGTCCCGGTTCGTTACCGAGTACCAAATCCAATATGGCCTCCCCTCTGGTTGGACAATCTACATACTGCGTTAGAAAAGCTTCCTGGACACACTGCACAAACACCGCCCCATCCAATCTACTTGATCTAAAGAGCTTCCAATCAATATTTGGGAAGTTGAAGTCGCCCATGACTACGACCCTGTGGCTTCTGCACCTTTCCAAAATCTGTGCAGTGCAGTGATTGTTCTGAAGGACAGTCCTGAGACTCAAAACAGTATCTCTGTGCCAGACTTGTTGACTTTCTGCAGTAATTTCTGTTCTTTGTTTACTTTTTTCCAAGGCATCAATCAATATTTATTCCTTTACCAACATCAATTGAAACAGATGATCTGATCTGTGTCTCTCTTTGTTATTTATAGGAGCTTGTTGTGTGCACATTGGCTTCCACATTTCTCTACATTACAACCATGAGTACACTCCAGAAGCACTTAATTAACTGTCGAGTGTTTTGGAACGTTTATTAAGTCATGAAAAGGTTAGATTAGATTACTTACAGTGTGGAAACAGGCCCTTCGGCCCAACAAGTCCACACCGACCCTCCAAAGAGCAACCCACCCAGACCCATTCCTCTACATTTACCCCTTCACCTAACACTACGGGCAATTTAGCATGGCCAATTCACCTAACCTGCACATCTTTGGATTGTGGGAGGAAACCGGAGCACCTGAAGGAAACCCACGCAGACACGGGGAGAATGTGCAAACTCCACACAGTCAGCTGCCCGATGGCGGGAATTGAACCCAGGTCCCTGGCGCTGTAAGGCAGCAGTGCTAACCACTGAGCCACTGTGCCACCCCCTGTACAACAAAGTACAAATTCTTTCTTTCTATTCTGTCACGCATTCCTACATTTCAGATTCTTATAGAATTCATCAATTCTAATTAAATTTATTCCTGCTAATGGTCAGATTTACCTCCTGTTTGGATTCTGAGTCAATTGCATGCAATCCTTTTTGATATTAAATAAGGTCCATCAGGCACTTTGGAAGAAAAATGATGATTGAAGTAACTGAAACGAGATTGGAGTACAAGAATGTTTGCCACAGGATTTGCTGAGACTACATCTGAAGTATTGTGTTTTAATTTTGTTCTCTGTGTTTAAGGAAGGATGTATGTGTGAAGCAACAAGTTAACTATACATTTACTGTAAAAGTAGCTTCTAAACATTAGCATGAGGAGCTATAACTTAGAGATGTCAGCTCACAGGAAACTGGGGCCCAAGTCTGTAGGGTTCCAGGGAAGATGGATGTCCCATGTCCTCTCTACCATGAGGTTCTGTTTAATATAAATAGTTAATGTTCACTCACTTAATGGGAAATACATGGGAATAGAAATTGCTCAACATTAGAAGTATTTGCATGAGATGAACATGAACAGACAACTGAACTAACAGAAGGTGTAGCCATTATCCAGTTTTCCATCCATTCTGCAGAGCACAATGCTACACTAGAAATTATTATCATTCCTGTTCCAAGGTCTGCTTCTTTTTTGATGATGATACACTTCTACTTTCTGAAGCATTTCAAGAGATAATCGGACCTGCAGAGGAGCAGCATCAAGACGAGGCAAGTGTGCAACTGATATCACTTCAGTCATGAGATAGAATTCTTACCTTAGAGTACCAAGGAAGGCCTCATTGCCTCTTCTCCAGAATTGTCTTTTGACTTTTCTTCATTTTCCTTTCTTCCACCAGATTTATTATTGGCTCAGAATGAGTCACAGATGAATGGGAGAGAGAGAATTTCAGTTTGTTATCTTCCATTTGCAGGGGTAGTGACAGTTCAAATATTGGCGGTTTGTCTGATTGGTCAGTTGATTAATTGATCTTCACTGCTGTGTCGGTGAAGAACCCTTTGCCAAGATCCCACTTCACCAGCATATTCACCTCTCCAAGCCAATAATCAGGGGACACATAACATCTGGTAAATCCTCCAAGGCAACTTGGACTCTGAGACTAATGAAGATTAATGCTTCAGATGAAAAAGGTTCAATGTAAGGGAGGAAGTAAGAGATGGATGAAAACTCTAAGCAGTGAGGTTTAAAGTTTTTGGAAGAGATGTAGCTTAAAAGATTAGCTACCACTTTGCTTTGAGAATAGCTTTGGAGCACTTTTATAAAGGATTATGATGTCATTGTGGAATTGGATAGATGGAAGTGGGACCTCAGCCTCAAGTCACCAGTGGTGTCCCCTCTCAACCTCCATTGTATATAACAATATTCAATAAACCCAGTTAACATTCCCTTACCTGACTGTAGACTTGATCTTACAGTGGTACAGAGATGGCTCCTTAGACTGGGTCCTCAGATGAGATGCTTATCGTCTGATGGGACAAAACTGAGCCAGCAGTTTAGAAGAATGAGGGGGGATATCACTGAAACACAAGGTTCTAACTGGCCTGGTCAGGAGAAGCATTGTGAGGTTGTGTTCAACTGAAAACATCTAGAACAAGGGATTGCTGTCTTAACTAAAGGGTCACTCATTTCAGCTTGAATGAGAAGGAAACTCTTTGCTTAAAATGTTTTGCAATTTTGGAATTCTGCACCCCACAAGTTTCCAGTATCATCGTTGAGTAGCCGAAGGTAAGCAGAGGTTGGTCAGTAGCAGGTAGAAAAGTGGAATTTAATAATATGGTCCCAGCCATGGTAGTGTTGAATGATGAAGCAGGGTCAAGGGCTACATCTGTTTTGCTCAACTTATGTTCTTACATTCCTATCAGTAACATCATATGAAAACCTACGAAGGGTATCAACACCTGGACATTAGATATTACATATTTGAAGTTAACCCAGCATTCTTGCAAGATATATATCGAAAGTGAAGGTCCGAGGGAGTGTTGCTGAACAAAGAGACCTTGGAGTGCAGGTTCATAGCTCCTTGAAAATCGAGTTGCAGGTAGATAGGATAGTGGAGAAGGCATTTAGTATGCATTCCTTTATTGGTCAGAGTATTGAGTACAGGAGTTGGGAGGTCATGTTGTGGCTGTACACGACATTGGTTAGGCCACTGTTGGAATATTGTGTGCAATTCTGGTCTTCTTCCTATCAGAAAGATGTTGTGAAACTTGAAAGGGTTCAGAAAAGATTTACAAGGATGTTGCCAGGGTTGGAGGATTTGAGCTATAGGGAGAGGCTGAACAGGCTGGGGCTGTTTTCCCTGGAGCGTCGGAGGCTGAGGGGTGACCTTATGGAGGTTTATAAAATTATGAGGGGCATGGATAGGGTAAATAGGCAAAGTCTTTTCCCTGGAATCGGGGAGTCCAGAACTAGAAGGAATAGATTTAGGGTGAGAGGGCAAAGATATAAAAGAGACCTACGGGGCAATGTTTTCACACAGAGGGTGGTACGGGCATGGAATGAGCTGCTAGAGGATGTGGTGGAGGCTGGTACAATTGCAACATTTAAGAGGCATTTGAATAGATATATGAATAGAAAGGGTTTGGGTGCTGGGTGGTGGGACTAGATTGGGTTGGGATATCTGGTCGGCGTGGACAGGTTGGACTGAGGGGTCTGTTTCCATGCTGTACATCTCTATGACTCTGTGACTCTATGTTGACAGCGTGTTCAGTACTGAAATAGCAGTTAATGTGATCAATGCTTTGCTTCTGAATTGCTGGCTTACTGAAGGGAAAAATCAGACTTCATCCCATGGACAAAAGCACTGTTACCATACTGTGCAGTTGTGTTTGCGCAAGAAGAGAAAGCACAGAATCAAAGACAGCATCCTTTGCTTCCTTATGATGTTTGTAATTGATTAGTGTTAAATTTCACTCCCTTTCACATCCCTAAATGATTCAGAAGAATGTGAGGGAAAAATCCTTAGATGCTGTATTCCACTTAATTCCATACAGATTGAACAATGAGAAGTTTTCTAGTCAAGACGTTTTCTTCAGTTGTCCATCGTTGGCTAGACCAGTCTTTTTTTCTAACTATGCAGAGTGAGTTGAGGAGAAAGTGAGGACTGCAGATGCTGGGGATCAGAGCTTAAAAATGTGTTGCTGGAAAAGCGCAGCAGGTCAGGCAGCATCCAAGGAGCAGGAGAATCGACATTTCGGGCATAAGCCCTTCTTCAGGAATGAGGAGAGTGTGCCAAGCAGGCTAAGAATAAAGGTAAGGAGGAGGGACTTGGGGGAGGGGTGTTGGGAATGCGATAGGTGGAAGGAGGTTAAGGTGAGGTGATAGGCTGGAGAGAGGGTTGGGGCGGAGATTTCGGGAAGAATATTGCAGATGAGTTGAGGGTCAATACATTGCTGTGGATCTAGAGTCCAGACCACAGAGTCATTGAGATGTACAGCACAGAAACAGACCCTTCAGACCAGCTCATCCATGCCGACCAGATATCCTAACCTAATCTAGTCCCACTTGCCAGTGTTTGGTCCATATCCCTCGAAAATGTTTCTGTTTGTAAACCCATCTAGATGCCTTTTAAATCTTGCATCATTTAAATCATGCCTTTGAATCAGCCTCCACTACTTCCTCTGGCAGTTCAGCTTCCTTTGCTAGAATTAGAATTTTTAGAATTAGATTTATTGTCACATGGACTCAAGTTATGGAAGAACAGGAGTCCAGTGAGAAGTGAACAATGTCGCCAACACATGGCACCATCTTACGTACAAAGTACCTTGGTACAAATCTTAGGTGCAAAAAGTAGAGAAAATAAAGAAAAAAGTTATGCTATATTACAGATATACATTGTGTAAATTAGGAAAATAAAAAATAAAACTAAAAAGATAGACATGATAGGCTCTCTATAGGGTTGCTTCAAGATGAGGACAGAGCAGGAACACTCTAATGGATACCAGTGAGCCAGGTGTGTATTCCCCAACAATCAATGATGGTTTCATGGTCACCATTAGATTCTTAATTCAGGATATTGTTTCATTCAAATATCACCATCTGCCATGGTGGGATTCAAACCCAGGTTCCCAGAACATTACCTGGATCTCCAGATAATAGTCTGGTTATAAAACCACCAGGCTATTACCTCCCACATGCCATATTTTTATTTGAGATTTAATTTTAGAGTTCAAGGCAGGATACATTAACTGGAGAATGTTACAGCTGATTTACTTGGCTTATTGTCTTGATGGTGCTGTGACTTTAATCAATCTCTGAAGAAACTTTCTTAATCAATGAATACAACCAAAATTATAGTGATCTTTGAAGACAGTGGAGATTCATTGGTCTCTGGCAGCTATCATCAGACTCATAAAAGTCTCTTTATTAGCTGAGATCTGAGCCATAGAGAAGTAGAACTCCACATTAACCATTCTCCTGGCTAGATGGATAAAGCACTTACTGGGCAACAGGAGTTGGAGAGTAGTATTGGAAGGGAGTTTCTCAAAATGGAGACCTGTGAGCAGTGGTGTTCAACAGGGATCCTTGCTGGGACCACTATTGTTTGTGATATATATAAATGATCTGAAGGCAGATATAGATGGTCTGATTAGCAAGTTTGCAGATGACACTACGATTGGTGGATTTGCAGATAGTGAAGGGGATTGTCAGAGAATACAGCAGAATATAGAGAGATTGAAGAGTTGGCCAGAGAAATGGCAGATGGAGTTCAATCTGGGCAAATGAGAGGTGATGCATTTTGGAAGATCCAATTCAAGAGCGAACTATACAGTAAATGGAAAGGTCCTGGGGAAAATTGATGTACAGAGAGATCTGGGTGTTCAGGTCCATGTACCCTGAAGATGGCAACGCAGGTCAATAGAGTGGTCAAGAAGGCATACGGCATGCTTTCCTTCATCAGACGGGGTGTTGAGTACAAGAGTTGGTAGGTCATCTTATGGCAAAGTCGTGTTGTATAAAACTTTGGTTCGGCCACATTTGAAATACTGTGTACAGTTCTGGTTGCCACATTGCCAAAAGGATGTGGATGCTTTGGAGAGGGTGCAGAGGAGGTTCACCAGGGTCTTGCCTGGTATGGAGGGCGCTAGCTATGGAGAGAGGTTGAGTAGATTAGGATAATTTTCACTCAAAAGACAGAAGCTGAGGAGGGACCTGATTGAGGTCTACAAAATCATGAGAGGTATAGACAGGGTGGATAGCAAGAAGCTTCTTCCCCAGAGTGAGGGACTCAATTACTAGGGGTCACGAGTTCAAAGTGAGGGAGAAAGGTTTAGGGGAGATATGCGTGGAAGGTTCTTTAAGCAGAGGATGGCGGGGACCTGGAACACGTTGCCAGCAGAGGTGTTATAGGTGGGCATGATAGCATCATTTAAGATGTGTCTAGACAGACACATGAATGGGGAGGGAGCAGAGGGATACAGCTCCTTGGTGGTCTTATAACCAGACTATTATCTAGAGATCCAGGTAACGTTCTGGGAACCTGGGTTTGAATCTCTCGATGGCAGATGGTGATATTTGAATGAAACAATATCCAGAATTATAAGTCTAATGGTGACCATGAAACCATCATTTTGTTGGGGAAAACACACCGCCGCTCCCTCACCACTCGACACCTGGAGGAAGAACACCTCATCTTCCGCCTCGGAACACTTCAACCCCAGGGCATCAATGTGGACTTCAACAGTTTCCTCATTTCCCCTTCCCCCACCTCACCCCAGTTCCAAACTTTCAGCTCAGCACTGTCCCCATGACTTGTCCTACCTGCCTATCTTCTTTTCCACCTATCTACTCCACCCTCCTCTCTGACCTATCACTTTCATCCCATCCCCATCCACCCATTGTACTCTTTGCTACCTGCCCTCACCCTCCTCTCAGACCTATCACCCCCATTCCCTCCCCGATTCACCTATTGTACTCTATGCAATTTTCTCCCCACCCTCACCCTCCTCTCATTTATCTCTCCACACTTCAGTCACTCTGCCTGTATTCCTGATGAAGGGCTTTTCCTGCAACGTCAATATTACTGCTCCACGGATGCTGCCTGAACTGCTGTGCTTTTCCAGCACCACTAATAGTGTCATAGAGTCATAGAGATGTACAGCATGGAAACAGACCCTTCTGTCCAACCCGTCCATGCCGGCCAGATATCCCAACCCAATCTAGTCCCTCCTGCCAGCACCCGGCCCATATCCCTTCAAACCCTTCCTATTCATATACCCATCCAACTGCCTCTTAAATGTTGCAATTGTACCAGCACCCACCACTTCCTCTGGCAGCTCATTCCATACAAGTACCACCCTCTGCGTGAAAAAGTTGCCCCTTAGGTCTCTTTCATATCTTTCCCCTCTCACCCTAAACCTATGCCCTCGAGTTCTGGACTCCTCGACCCCAGGAAAAAGGCTTTGTCGATTTATCCTATCCATGTCCCTCATAATTGTGTAAACGTCCATAAGGTCACGCCTCAGCCTCCGACGCTCCAGGGAAAACAGCCCCAGCCTGTTCAGCCTCTCCCTGTAGCTCAGATCCTACAACCCTGGCAACATCCTTGTAAATCTTTTCTGAACCCTTTCAAGTTTCACAACATCTTTCTGATAGGAAGGAGACCAGAATTGCACACAATATCCCAACAGTGGCCTAACCAATGTTCTGTACAGCCGCAACATGACCTCCCAACTCCTGTACTTAATACTCTGACCAATAAAGGAAAGCATACCAAATGCCTTCTTCACTATCCTATCTACCTGCAACTCCACTTTCAAGGAGCTATGAACTTGCACTCCAAGGTCTCTTTGTTTAGCAACACTCCCTCAGACCTTACCATTAAGTGTATAAATCCTGCTAAGATTTGCTTTCCCAAAATGCAGCACCTTGCATTTATCTGAATTAAACTCCATCTGCCACTTCTCAGCCCATTGGCCCATCTGGTCCAGATCCTGTTGTAATCTGAGATAACCCTCTTTGCTGTTCACTACACCTCGAATTTTGGTGTCATCTGCAAACGTACTAACTGTACCTCTTATGCTCGCATCCGAATCATTTATGGAAATGAAAATAAGTAGAGGGCCCAGCACCGATCCTTGAGTCACTCCACTGGTCACCGGCCTCCAGTCTGAAAACCAATGCTCCACCACCACTCTCTGTCTTCTACTTTTGAGCCAGTTCTGTATCCAAATGGCTAGTTCTCCCTGTACTCCATGAATATCTTGCTAATCAGTCTCCCATGCGGAACCTTGTCGAACACCTTACTGAAGTCTATATAGATCACATCTAATGCTCTGCCCTCATCAATCTTCTTTGTTACTTCAACAAAAAACTCAATCAAGTTTGTGAGACATGATTTCTCATGCACAAAGCCATGTTGACTATCCCGAATCAGTCCTTGCCTTTCCAAATACATGTACATCCTGTCCCTCAGGATTCACTCCAACAACTTGCCCATCACCGAGGTAAGGCTCACCGGTCTATAGTTCCCAGGCTTGTCTTTACCACCCTTCTTAAACAGTGGCACCACATTTGCCAACCTCCCGTTTTCCAGCACCTCACCTGTGACTATCGATGATACAAATATCTCAGCAAGAGGCCCAGCAATCACTTCTCTAGCTTCTCACAGAATGTTCGGGTACACCTGATCAGGTCCTGGAGATTTATCCACCTTTAACTGTTTCAAGACATCCAGCACTTCCACCTCTGTAATCTGGACATTTTGCAAGATGTCACCATCTATTTCCCTACAGTCTATATCTTCCATATCCTTTTCCACAGTAAATACTGATACAAAATATTCATTTAGTATCTCCCCCATTTTGTGTGGCTCCACACAAAGGCCACCTTGCTGATCTTTGAGGGGCCCTATTCTCTCCCTGGTTACCCTTTTGTCCTTAATATATTTGTAAAAACCCTTTTGATTTTCCTTAATTCTATTTGCCAAAGCTATCTCATGTTCCCATTTTGCCCTCCTGATTTCCCTCTTAAGTATACTCCTACTTCCTTTATACTCTTCTAAGGATTCACTCAATCTATCCTGTCTATACCTGACATATGCTTCCTTCTTTTTCTTAACCAAACCCTCAATTTCTTTAGTCATCCAGCATTCCCTACACCTACCAGCCTTCCCTTTCACCCTGACAGGAATATACTTTCTCTGGATTCTTGTTATCTCATTTCTGAAGGCTTCCCATTTTCCAGCCGTCCCTTTACCTGCGAACATCTGCCTCCAATCAGCTTTCGAAAGTTTTTGCCTAATACCATCAAAATTGTCCTTTCTCCAATTTAGAACTTCAACTTTTAGATCTGGTCTATCCTTTTCCATCACTATTTTAAAACAAATAGAATTATAGTTGCTGGCCCCAAAATGCTCCCCCATTGACATCTTAGTCACCTGCCCTGCCTCATTTCCCAAGAGTAGGTCAAATTTTGCACTTTATCTGGTAGGTACATCCACATACTGAATCAGAAAATTGTCTTGTAGACACTTAGGAAATTTCTCTCCATCTAAACCTTTAACACAATGGCAGTCCCAGTCGATGTTTGGAAAGTTAAAATCGCCTACCATAACTACCCTAGTATTCTTTCAGATAGTTCAGATCTCCTTACAAGTTTGTTTCTCAATTTCCCTCTGACTATTGGGGGGTCTACAATACAATCCCAATAAGGTGATCATCCCTTTCTTATTTCTCAGTTCCACCCAAATAACTTCCCCGGATGTATTTCCGGGAATATCCTCCCTCAGCCCAGCTGTAATGCTATCCCTTATCAAAAATGCCACTCCCCCTCCTTTCTTGCCTCCCTTTCTATCCTTCCTGTAGCATTTGTATCCTGGAACATTAAGCTGCCTTTCCTACCCATCCCTGAGCCATGTTTCCGTAATTGCTATGATATCCCAGTCCCATGTTCCGAACCATGCCCTGAGTTCATCTGCCTTCCCTGTTAGGCCCCTTGCATTGAAATAAATGCAGTTTAATTTATTAGTCCTACCTTGTCCCTGCCTGCTCTGACTGTTTGACTCTCACTTCTGTTCTCAGCTGTACCCGTCTCAGACCGATCTCTTTCCTCACTATCTCCTTGGGTTCCATCCCCTCACCATGCTAGTTTAAATCCTCCCTAGCAGTTCTAGCAAATCCCCCTGCAAGTATATTAGTCCCCTTCCAAATTAGGTGCAATCCATCCTTCTTGTACAGGCCACTTCTACCCCAAAATAGATTCCAATGATCCAAAAACGTGAATCCTTCTCCCATACTCCAGAATCAAATCTGTTAGCCAAAACTAGTTAACCAGTTGCCAACTTGTCTGCAGCGCATTAGATGTAACCTTGAGTCAGTGTAATAGTCAGGGTGAATATGATGTCCATTGAAACCTAGAGGATCAGGAAAGATCCAATATTAACCTGGCACACATACTGTCCGTGGGACTGGAGACCAAAGATGTGGCTAGCTGCAGCATGGACGGCCTGATGTCAGGGACATTTTAATTCCAGACACAACTCTCTGGCTCAGCTTCATCTTGCCCATTTTCTAGAATACTTGCTAACATCTTGTTGTCTATATGCGGAACACATTGGCATTTGACAGAAGGGCTGACATCCCCAATACATTGTGTTGAGCTCCCCCTACCTTCCATACACCTTGTGAAGTCTCAGCATATCTTCACCTCAAGAGAAGTAGGAATGCACATCTTCAGACTGTAAAATATAGATGCAGAAGTAGGCCATTCATCCCATCAAGTCTGCTGCACCATTCAAAGAGTTATGACAAAGTTGTCTCTGCCAGTCACATTCTTTTCTTGAACAAATGTTTGAGAATTGTTAGGTGCAAAAATGAGTCAAGCAATAAATGTTATAATTAAACATCATGGTTTCAATGTAACAAAATGTCCCAAGGTGCTTCACAGAAGCATTACCAACAGTAAGTTGATCCTGACATACATATGGCAATAATAAGGTGGTTAGTCAACAGCTTGTCAGAGAGGTAGGTTTTAATATCTTTAAAGAAGAAGGAGAGGTAAACACGTGGAGAGTTCTCGGGACAAAATTCCAGACATTAGGATATGATACTGCTGAAGGGACCGTCGTTGATGGTGGAGTGACTAAAATTGGGCATATTCAAAAACCCAGCATTGGATGAATGCAGATACCTTCGAGGGTATTGGGGCTGAGCGAGATCACTGAGATATGGAGGGAAGTGTTCATGGATTTATAAACAAGAACGAGAATATTTAAATCAAGGCATTGCTTCTAGACAGTGTAGCTCAGCGAGCACAAGGCGATGGGTGAATGGGATTTCGGGCAATGAAGGGAACAGGCAGAAAAGTTGTAACTTTAAAGAGATAACGTTGGAAGCTGGTAGGAATGCATTGGATTACCCATAGCCTAGATCAAAGGCTATCTCCACTTTCCAGGTTTATTCCTGGAAGGGGAGACAATGAGAAGAGGGGAGGGTATAAGGAAGGGGAAGGGAAGTGGAGGGAGTGAGGGCAGAGAAATAGTGAGGATGGTGAGGGAGATAGTGAGGATGGGAAGGGAATGAGGAAAGTGGTGAGAGGGAGTGTGGGTGGGGAAGTAGTGAGAATGTGGAGGGAGATAGTGAGGATGGGAAGAGAATGAGGAAAGGGGCTAGAGGGGGTGAGGATGGGTGTTACCTCTCTCCAATTCTCCATCCATTCACTTCCATGGAGCTGGGAATAGTGATGGAGCCTGGGAGAGGTTGGGGATTGGATTGAGGTTGGGGATTGGGCTGGGGTCAGGGGGTGGCATGTTTAAGAGTGGGAGTATATCCCACAAACCAATTTAAATGTTGCATGCACTGGAGTCATCCAATACAGCCTTTCTCCATCTCCCTTGACTTCCTTAATGATTAACAATCTATCTGTCTCAGTCCTGAATATACTTCATAACCTGACCTGGACAGCTCGCTGTGGCGAACGATTCCACAGATTCACTCACTACCCCCTGAGAGAAGAAATTCCTCCTTGTCTGTGCCTTAAATGGTGGCCCCTTATTCTGAGATTGAGCCCCTGGTTATAGACCCTCGCACAAGGGGATACGACCTTTCAGCTTCCACTCTGTCAGCTCCCCTAACAATCTTGCTTGTTTCAATAAAATAGAGCCTTATTCGTCTAAAGTCTAATGAGCACCGAACCAATCTATGCAACCCGTCCTTATAAGAGGATCCTTCCATACCTGGGATTAGCCTTAGGAACCTACTCTGGACTGCCTTCAATGCCCATGTACCTTTCCTTCAGTAAGATACCTATAACTGTTCACAATATACTTTACTACAGCTTTGCATAATTTCTGCAAATCCTCCCTACCTTCATTGTCCTTGAAATAAAGCCTAACATTTAATTATATTATTACCTATTCCTGGTGTACTTCAAAGTTAGTTTTCTGTAATTCACTGACAAGGTCTCTCAATCACTCTGCTCTCTAGATTTCTGCTGTCTGCCACCATTTGTGTCATTTTCAGTTTCTCTAAGCTTCCAACCAACATTCGTAACCTCACATCCCCACATCATATTCCATCTGACAAGCTTTTGCCCATTCATTTAACCTATCTGTATCCCTCTGCAGATTCTTTGTCCTATCCTCATCACTTGCCTTCCCACCTATCTTTATGTTGCTTACAAACTCGGCAGCAGAATGTTCACCCACATGTATTATATATTGTAAATTATTGTGGCCCTGGCACTGATCCCTCATGTAAGACACCACAAGTTGCAGGTAGCCATTCTGCAAATGCCCGCTTTATCCCAACTCTTTATTGGTGAGTCAATCCACCAGCCACGCTAATATACCACCTCCAGCACCATGCACTCTTATCTTATTAAGTTAACTAAAGTATGGTAACTTATCAAGTGCCTTCTGAAAATCCAAACATCTTACATCTACTGCTTCCCCTTTATCTATTTGCATGTCATCAAAAGATTTAGCAAAATGTTTTCCCCTTCATGTTAATTCCTTTCTATCTATCTTCTCAGCTCCTTGAAGAGACTCAAATTGTAGCATTGATCAAAGTCAACATTATTTCCAAGTATTGCACTTAATTACGCTTAAGGTTCACAAATGAAACTATAAGGTTGGCATTCAGCTTTTCGCTTTGCTGATTTGAAATATCAAGCTATGGCAGTGAGACACAAATTGTCATCTCCAGCATATTTTACACTGCTGAAAGTGACCATCAAATCGTAAGCAATTAGGTTCCCTACAATATGGAAACAGGCCCTTTGACCCAACAGGCCCACACCAACTCTCCGAACAGTAACCCACCCAGACCCTTTCCTCTACCCTCTATTTACCCCTAATTGATGCACCTAACATTATAGACAATTTAGAATGGCCAATTCACCTGACCTGCATATTTTTGGACTGTGGGAGGAGACCGGAGCACCCAGAGGAAACTCACGCAGATGCGGGAAGAATTCCACGTATGGAGTCAGCTATTATGAGGGGGCATAGCTTTAAATTAAGGGGTGGCAGGTATAGGACAGATGTTAGGGGTAGATTCTTTACTCATCGAGTCGTGAGTTCATGGAATGCCCTATCAGTAGCAGTGGTGGACTCTCCCTCTTCATGGGCATTTAAACGGGCATTGGATAGGCATATGGAGGATAGTGGGCTAGTGTAGGTTAGGTGGGCTTGGATCGGCGCAACATCAAGGGCTAAAGGGCCTGTACTGCACTGTATCTTTCTATGTTCTATGTTCTATGTTCTAATGCACAAACTCCACACACACAGTCACCCGATGCTGGAATCAAAGCCTGGTCCTTGGCGCTGCGAGGCAGCAGTGCTAACCACTGAGCCACCGTGCCACTGACAGTATTGTTGCATTCCAAATATAAGCCTCTAAAGAAAGCAATTGTTCAATTTTAAAATTTTAAAACTTTCTATTTTAGAACTCCTTACGATAACAATGTTAACAGACTGCAGGTAATTTTAACATTGTAGTCAAACAAATTTAAAATCAGAAGAGACGTATAATATTGGGGTGAGGTGGTGTCAGGGAAGGCAGTTGTATTGTAGTTATGTCACTAGACTACAAATTGAGAACTGCAGGCCAATGTTCCGGGGGACATGAGTTTGAATCTCACCTTAGCAGATGGTGGAATCTGAATTAAACAAAGTCTGAAAGAAAAAGTTGGCGGGATGGTGACCGTGTAATTATTGTCAACTGTTGAAAAGCCTGTTTGTTTCGCTAATGACCTTTAGGGAAGGAAATCTGTCCTCCGTACCTAGTCTGGCCAATATGTAACTCTTAAATACCCTCTGGGTAATTAGGGATGGGCAATAAGTGCTGGCCTAGCCAGACACACCAACAGCCTGCAACGAAATTTTAAGCCAATCCCATGGGGATCTGGGCATCATTATACGAATGATCCGGGAATTAAATAATAGATTTTATGAGGGATAGTTCCCCAAAATATAGTCCATGTTGCTAACACATGTTTGAACATCAGAGAGAATTGTGTAGGATTCAGTTATTCAGTGTTTGATTATGTGTTTCAGTAAATGTTTTTTATTCTGTCCTTGTTAAACAAATAAAACAGAAGTTGCTGGAAAAGCTCAGCAGATCTAGCAGCAACTGTAGAGAGAAGGAGCAGCGCTCTGATAGCTCGTGCGCTTCCAATTAAACCTGTTGGACTATAACCTAGTGTTGTGTGATTTTTTAACTTCAGAACTGAAGTTGTGAAGAGGGTTTGCTGGACCTGGAACATTAATTCTGATTTCTCTCCACAGATCCTGGCAGTGATTAGGTGAGCTTGGATACAGTCAATTAGAACAAAGCACTAAGCTGAAGCAAGCCACCGGCAGCCTGAGAGCGCGGACAGGTAAATTGAGAAATTTGATAAAACGTTTAAAATGTTTGACGCTTGTCCGGATCCAGGAGGAATGCGCCTTGATTTCCAACTCACTTCCACAGTGAGGTCTGGCAACATGGACTGTATATGGAAACAATGACAGACAGACGCTTGAGGGGTGTAAAACACCCATGAACTGTGTGCTGGTTGGAGGTTTCCAACATTGAATGTTTTCAAGCAGGAGTTAGATGTAGTTCTTGGGGTTAAAGGGATCAAAAGGTATGGGGAGAAAGCAAGAGCAGAGTATTGAGTCGACTAATCAGTCCAGATTATATTGCATGGCGGAAAGGGCTTACATCTGCTCCTATTTTCAATGTTTCTATCTGAAATAGCAGTTCAAACCCCCAAATTCCCAGTGGTTGAGATACATTCATTATCACTTCTGGGTACCAAGTGACCAAGAAAATGATTGGTAAGTCTAAAGTTGTTGATAGCAATATTCTGACTGGAAGGCTGTAATTAGATGCTATTCTTTCAGCAAAGTATCCACTTACATTGTGTTGGAGTAAACCTTTTCAGCAATGAGTCTAACATTGGTGAGTGCACATGCTACACAAGAGAAAATCATCAGTGGAAGTGTGTGAGAAATAAGAGACGCGCAATCTGAAATGAAAATCACCAAAATCAATAGCTTCAAATGAGTGCCAATGCAGCGTGAGACTGATTCAAATTCAGTCATACAATCTAGAGTAGAATTTAAGAGTTCGGTACAAGGAACTGATTAAGAATGACATGTTATCCAATAACTTAATAAAAACAACTGGGAACTTTGGATTCTCTGTGGGTATTTGAGCGTCATGATGGATGTGTCTGTCAGAGATATAGGTGACCACCCTCCTATGCTTCCTTTGTTACATCTATATAAGACATACCCAGGGGCTGTAACCATAGTATTGAAGACAGAGTCTACCAGACAGATTTCCGATAAAGTCATCACAGGAGAACTCACAGTATTCAGAGCCCCAAATTCAGTTATTCTATTTATAAAACATGTAGGGCAAAATATTAAATCTTCCTGCTGATTTAATCGTGTCTAATTTCTCGCACATTTTCTTAATTTTAAAATAGCGTATTCAATCTCACCATTCCACTGGTTCTCCCGTATGCCCTAGAAGGTGACATTGAAGAGGGCACAAACGAATAGTGTGGAGTACAAGGAAAGTCTGTGTCTGTCACCAGCATTGCTCAACTCTAAAGATTCAGTTATTGGACCAGCCTGTTCCTCATGCTTAGAGATAATAAGGACTGCAGATGCTAGGGGTGAGAATTGACAAAATGTGGAGTTGAAAATGTGCTGCTGGAAAAGCGCAGCAGGTCAGGCAGCATCCAAGGAACAGGAGAATCAACGTTTCTGGCATCAGCCTTTCTTCTGAAGAAGGGCTGATGCCCGAAACGTCGATTCTCCTGTTCCTTGGATGCTGCCTGACCTGCTGCGCTTTTCCAGCAACACATTTTCAGCTCTGATCTCCAGCATCTGCAGTCCTCACTTTCTCCTCGAAAAATGTGGAGTTGGAAAACCACAGCAGGTCAGATAGCACCAGAGAAGCAGGAAAATCAATGGTTCGGACTGACACCCTTCATCAGGATGGGGAGGGGAAAGGGAACCTGGATGTAAATAGTTCCTAATGCTAATGTCTGCCTAACTGTTCTTCTCTCTGTTTGGGCTCTATCCCCACCTATTCCTTATTCCTTCCCTCCACCCCATCTTCGCATATAAACCGACAGCTTCCTAGCTATCATAACTTTTGAGGAAGGGTCACTGGACCCAAAATGTTAACTCTGATTTCTCTCCACATATGCTGCCAGATCTGCTGAGCTTTTCCAGCAATTTCTGTTTGTCTCTACTGCTACAAGTTTTAAGAACCAGTTATAGAACCTTGAGATTGTATTGAACATGAATCTGGTCAGAACTAAAATAAAATTGCACTCTTCTTAGAGATAATTTACTTGGTTTCATTGGGCTGACTTGTGTTATGGGTTTCAGGAACTCAACATGAGGGTAAAAAGTGTTCCTGAACCCACACTTGTCGTAGCTGGAGTGGTTAAACAATTTTACCTCCCAGTTGGCACATGGGGGCTCACCATCAAATTAAAGACCAATTATATTTATTTTTCTTTATTTGTTCATGGGGTCAGTGTGTGACTGGCCAGGCAGCATTTAATGGCCATCCTTAATTGCCCAAAAAGCAGTTAACAATCAACCACATTGTGGTAGGTCTGGAGTCACCTGTAGGCCAGACATGGGAAGGATGGCAGCATCCTTCCCTCAAGGACATCAGTGAACCGGATAGGTTTCCCAACAATCAATTAGACTCTTAATTCAAGATATTTTGTTTGAATTCAAGTTTCACCATCTGCCATGGACAGGATTCAAACCCAGCTCCCCAGCCAATTTCTGGATTGCTGGGTTGTCAGTCCGGCAATAACACCACTAGCCCATCATCTCCCGATTTAACGCTGTTGACTCTACCAGAGTTCTGACAGCTCCAAAGACCAGACTCTATCTACCCCAGGTAGCGCGAGTGGGAGAATGAACTTCAAAAGTGCAGGGAGGGCGCACTATTCTGGGAATCACAGTCCCAGTGACTCAAAGAGAGGGGGCAGCAGCCCTCACCCACACGCTAAATCTTCTGAGAAGGTTTTCTTCTTGGCCTGGGGCTCTTTGCAATATTTCACTTCTAATGTACTTACTTGGACATGCCCCGAAGGTTTCCTGCAAACCTCAAAAATACCCAAGTCCTCCCGGGGCCTCTGGGTTTCCATAGGGAAGCCACCTCCATTAAACTGGTAGCTTCCTCCACATGATGTTGCAGTGCCAGTGGGCAGGGGGAGGGGTGCTCTGCCATCAGTTTCATTAATGATCCCTGAAAGAGCCTTTAATTAAGCATAACAGCGATGTGATGCAGTGGAACAATTGTAGCCAATGAGGAAACCATTCAGGTACAACTCCTTCTGGTCTCCAATTTCATTTACCCTCTGGACCACCTGGGTACAGGCAGATGTCTACCCATTGTCCACTTTGCCAATAAAAGCCTATTCTAGCAATGAAATCACCGCTGCCTTGCAACCCTATTTAGCTTTGACCCACATTCTTAATACCATCGGCTAACCACAGAAAGGCTGCCGACATCTTCAAAGGCCCATTGCACCCCTGTCATGATTTCCTACAGCCCCATCCATCAGGGCAGAAGATACAGAAGCCTGAACACGTGGACAAGCGGACTCAGGAACAGCTTCCTCCTGGCTGTTGTTGGACTATTGAATGGACTCTCTCGCCTCAAATAATGCTGCTCTTGCTGACGTTGGTCCCTCTTGCACTCTGTGCAACGTTATCCATAAGACTCCACGTAAACCTTTTGTTCTCAACATCCTTGCTTACAACGATCTGCCTTGTATTGCTTGGAAACAACACTTTTCACTGCATTTTGGTACATGTGGCAATAAATAAATCAATGAACCAATCAAACAAAAATCTACTAATTTTGGATAGTGAATTAGGCCGAAATTGCTATTTTCCGGACAATGTTTTACTACCTTTAATATATAGAGGCTCTTCTTAATTTCACCTCTGAAAGAGCTGGGTCTGAATTTAATATCATGGCCCTTAGCCCTAGATTCCCACACTGGTGAGGTATTACCCCTCTTTTTACCCCATCTGTTCCTTTTCAAATCTTGAAAACAATCAACTAATTCCTGAACCTTCTGAGTTCTCGATAAACTATTTGCAAACGCATATCTTACTCATAAAATTTGTAAAACAAATTACAAATACATTTCAAGTTGCATCTTACAGAATGTTTAATAATGTTCAACTTGTCCAGTTCAGTGTGTTCCACTGAATGCAATGGCAATAGATGTAAACATTTGCAAAATGCATTCCAGGTCAGGTATACATCCTATAAATGAAAACAATTTAATTCGTACATTAGAGGAAGTGTAAAAGGTGTAAAAGCTGTCTTAATACACCCTATTACATTTCGATGTGCCTCAAACCAGTTTCAGTCCTCTTGTTTTACAAAATACATTTTTTGTAAAGCTCACAGCCCAAGGGGTTTACAGTATCCAACCTCCCCCCCCCCCCCAGTGTAGTGTGGCTGAAACATTCCCCTAATGCATCTCTGCAGCAGCTGCTCCTTGCTTTACATCATCCCTCAGCAAGTTGTCCTGGACATTGGAATGTGCCAGTCTGCAACACTTGTCAAGGACAATCTCTTGCACTGGAAGAATCACAATTTTTAAAAAACTCATTCATAGGATGTGGGCATCGTTGGCTAGGCCAGCATTTATTGTCCATCCCGAATTGCCCAGGGGGCAGTTAAGAGTCAACCACTTTGCCGTGGGTCTGGAGTCACATGTAGACCAGACAAGGATGACAGATTTCCTTCCATAGAGAATGTTAGTGAACTAGATGGATTTTTATAACAATCAAGCCATGATCATCTTTAGACTCTTAATTTGAGATTTCTTTTTTATTGAATTCAAATTGCATCTATTGCCATGGAAGGATTTCAACCCAGATCTCCAGAACATTACCTGGATCTCTAACTTAATAATCTTGTGATAATACCACTAGGCCCTTGCCTCCCCACTAGATTATGCGGGTCAAAAAGCGTGTTTTATTAATTTGATGGAGCTCCAGATGACGGTTTGACTCAGAATGCATCTCCTGGAATTGTCTCTTCCTTGAATATTACACTATCCATGGATTGCTTTGAGCTCTTTGGTGTCACACATCTCTCCCAAGTTTGAAGCACAAGCAGGCTTCTGGGGCAACTTCCTTTCATTCCTAGTTTTACCACTGAACGAGCTCTCCTTCCGAGCAGCTTTTCAAACAGGTCAGTTTGCAGGTTGTGCTCTGGCTGGTCAATTATTTAACTGGAGATCAATGAAGCCATGCTCTGACTGAAATACCTGTGCTTGCTTCTTTTAGTCATTTATTTAAATGTCCAAAGTGATTATTTCAAAATTTCACTCACTTGACATAGGCATCACTGGTTGGGCCCAGTACTTATTCACTGTCCCTCATTGCCCCTTGAGAAACTGGTTGTGAGCTTCCTTCTTGAACAGCTGCAGTCCATGAGCTGTAGGTTGACCCATTAGGGAGCAAGTTTCGGGATTTTTCACCCGGCAGCAGTGAACGAATGATGATATATTTCCAAGTCAGGATGGTGAGTGTCTTGGAATGGAATTTGCAAGTGGTTACATTCCCCTGTATTTTCTGCCTTTGTCCTTCTGGGTGGAAGTGGTTGTGGGTTTGGAAGGTGCTGTCGAAAAAAAACTTCGTGAATTTCTGCAATTCATCTTGTAGATGGTACACACTGCTGCTACTGAGCGGTCGGCGATGGTGGGAGCGGATGTGGTGCCAATCAAGTGAGCTTTTTGTCCTGGATGGTTTCTAGCTTCTTAAGTGTTGTCGGAGCTGCGCTCATCCAGGGCAAGTAGGGAGTATTCCATCACACTCCGGACTCCTGCCTTGTAGATGGTAGACAGGCTTTGGGGAGTCAGGAGACGTGTTACTCTTGGAGAATTCCCAGCCTCCTAATGATGTGAAGAAATTGCCAATGAAGAGCCCTGTTGCAGTCAATCTGAAAGACAAGCATCCAAAACATCTGTGGATAGATTCTTGACAGAAATACAAATGCTCATGTTAGCAGATCTTTGACAAATGGTTGGGTTTTGGCTCTTCAAATTTGGGTTCTGTTTGTCTGTGCACTGCACGATCACAACTTTCCGATTGGAGACAGTGGCAATCAGGATTGGTGACTGAAGTGATGCACACTGGGATATGTGGCATTTTCTGTATGTATAGATTCACTTGAATGTCCCCAATTCAAGAATACAGAGGATTTTCTTTCTGCTGCCATGCTGGAAATGCCAAGGGAAAAATTGAGTGACAGTCTGTGAAAAGACCCTGGACAATTAGGCTTGCAAAATCTGGGTCGGTTGCAGCAGGAAATCCAGTTCTTCGTTTGATAAGGTGGTCCTAGGTTACGCTCAAATTAAAATGACAATTAAAATGACAAGCATAAATAGCACTCCCCTGATAAAACTTAAGCTTCTATCTTTATAGCAGGCTGAACAGTACTTAATATACTTCTGCCTTTGGCCATGTTTTAGTTTTCCTGCAGAAATGAATAAATGCATAGATTAAAAGTAGATTAACCAGAGAAAATGTTTGAAATTGGCACTGTCATCTTTGCTGGGACCTCACTGAATGCCTTGTTAGCAGGCATGTTATGAAACTCTCAAGAGAGCCTAGGTACTTAAGGATGAGTATTGAATTAGAACCAGAAATGCAAATTGCACTAATAGAAGCGCACAAAATAAAAGCAATGTGGTTCAAACCTGATGCAAATTTGTGATTGAACGGCAGCTTTGCTTAAAACGGCAATGTACACGTAGGATGTCATTTTCAGGTTTCTTTGAGGAGAGAGACTTTTAAAAAAGACACCAGAAGCAAATTCTTTAGACAGAGAATGGTTCGAGGGTGGAATGATCTTCCTGAGGAAGTGGTGAATACGAGTACAATTATAACATTTAAAAGACATTTGGATAAGCACATGAAAAGGAGAGGTTTGGAAGGACATGGGAGCAGTCAGGTGGAACTTAGTTTGGGATTATGGTCGGCATGGACTGGTTGGACTGAAGGGTCTGTTTCCGTGCTGTATGACTCTATGACGACACCTCTAATAGTCCAGCTGATCCCTCACACTGTAAGGAATGGACTAATTAATGGAATTGGACAGTCATAGCCCACTGTGTCCATGCTAGTCTTTTGGAAATGCAGTCGTGCTGAGTGCCTTACCCTGATTTTGTTTTTCTGTAAAGCAGCCACTTTGTTCATTCTTACTCTCAACGTTATTTAAGGAATCAGGTTCTTATCTTTTTTTTAAACCGGACCATTTCAATCCCACCATCTCACTAAATGAAAGCAAAATTCTCCTTGTCATTTTCCAACGCTTCTAAATCACTTCAAAGAAATCATTTTTAAGAAATGATGTAAGAGCAGCTTCTACCCTGCTGCTACCTGAGTTTTGAACACACCTCTCATGGATTAGAGTTGATCTTCCTCTGTTGCTGTAAAACTGTATTCTCCATTCTGTTCTATTACCCTGATGCACTTATGTCAGGTACGATCTGCTGTATGGTACACAATCCAATACTTTTCACTGTATCTCGGTACATGGGACAATAATAAATCTAATCAAATCAAGTCTCTGAGCTCTGGATATTGATTTACTTCATCAGATGGAACACAGTTCTCTCTGTCTCTTTGCTCTATAAAAACCTTGAATCATCTCAAAAGCCTTGACTGTGTCACATCTTCTATGACCCAAGGGAACCTGCATTTCTATTTTCTCCTGATAACTGAATACCTCAGACCCAGCTTCCAGTAAATTACATTAAAAGCAAAAACAGATCCTTCGAATTTGAAACAAAAACAAAGAATGCTGGAGAAACTCATGCGATGATCCTGCTCCTTAACAAGGTTAGGTTGTCCTTGTTTTTTTTTAAGGAGGTCATAACGACACAGGCTCCGAAAAGTTTGGGGGTCGATCTACTTGAGAATGTTTTCAAGTTTTGTTTTAGAAAGAACTCGTGCAATGAAAGGGGAGTGGCCAGTTCTCCCAGCTCAGCTTCTCTCTGGTTTGGTTTGGTTTGGAGCGGTGTGACTGTTCACTGAAAGCAGTCAGTCAGTTGGAGGCTGCTGGCCTTGGAAACAGCTACATGGAAGAAGGTGTTCCATGCTGAATCGCTCTGCCATCTCTCTCTCTTTCTCTCCTGTAAGACCCTGTGTTTGATTTTACCTTTTTTGCCAAGATGTGTTAATTGCAGGAATTTGGAAGAGCATCATTAAGTTGGGATGATCTGTTGGGTTTTTGGGTAGGTTAGGTTATTCGGTATTCTGTTCTGTTTGTTTGAGTCTTATTCAGTAATATTGTAAATAAATTCTGTTTTGTTTAAAACTAAGTGGTTTGACGAACTGCATTTCTCCTGGAATATCCACACATCTGCTTAAAACAACTAGCAATGTTAGGCTCCAGGCTACTTTCTTGAAGTGTTTTGCTAGGGTCTGGCCTGATTCATAACACTCAGCAGACAAGGCAGCATCTCAGGAGAGAAAGCAGAGTTCACATTTTGTGAAGGTGATTTTTCTTAAGAGGAATTGCTCAGATGAAGAGTCATACTGGACTCAAAATATTAACACTGATTTTCTCTCCAATATTCTGCTGAGTTTCTCAAGATTCATTATATTCCTGGTCGTCCCTTGGAGTGCACATTTCTCTATTTAACATCACCCAACACTCTCGGAGTATTCCCACTTCAGTGACATTGCTTTCTTGAAATCTCGCTCCCACATATTAACAGGACTTCCATTCTTAGTCAAGCAAGAGCTGGTGCAGCTTCAAGGAATGTTCTGGTTTTGGAATATGACTGTGACAGTGGGAATGAAATAACACTAAAGGGAGGCAAAAATAAAAGCAAATTACTGCGGATGCTGGAATCTGAAACCAAAAAAGAGAAAATGCTGGAAAATCTCAGCAAATCTGGCAGCATCTGTAAGGAGAGAAAAGAGCTGACGTCTCGAGTCTAACTGATCCTGAGATTTTCCAGCATTTTCTCTTTTTTGGTGACTAAAGGGAGGCAACTGTGGCTGAGGAAGGAGCCCTGAAGATACTGAGAAAACTCCCGAGGGGAACAAAACCTCACACCACAGAATGTAGTGAAACTCAGAAAGGAATTAGAGGCTTTGAGGACAGATCAAACTTGAGGGTCTAGGAATTAGACGAACCTGACCAACATGTGGCTGAACCAAAAGGCTCAAAGATCGATGAATATTGATTGTTGGTTTTCATTAACAGCTATAAGTGGGATAGATTCTTTGACCTTACAAGCAGAGATCTGTAATGGAAAGGAATCGCAGGCCAAGGCACATAATTTCCTGCCATGCTTTTTTTGCCGAGAGCGCTAAAACATAAAATAGACCCCTTTCAACCCTATGCATAGGTTGGAAAACCATCAATCAATATTCAGTAATGTTACAGATGTAGGAGCCTACTTTGTGGAGCTGCAGATAGCAAACGCAACTAATGCTGTGATGCCACTTTGGCTCTTGGGAGGCCCATAGATATCATTCCAATCTCTCATTATCATGTGAATCAGCATCGAGAGGCTGGCATCTCATGACTAATCGAGTGAGCTGCTGGGTTTGATATACTCCCTCGACAGTTTGCAGACACAAGGAATGATCTGTTTGTCAGCTCATTACTACAGGGGTCAGGATTTGGCTTCTTTAGCCTCAATTACCTAGTCAGAACATAGGAAGAGCAGAAGGTTTTTTTTTGCAAATTATACCAGGGATTGAATCCAAAGAAGGCCTGGCTAGAACACTGACAATAAATACACACAGATTGGGACAGTACACTTTTGAGATAAAGATACAGAAAATGTGCTTTAATATCCACAGCTGAGATGCTCCAACCTCTCATGACTGAGACAGGCTGAGAGCTGATTTCTGTCCTATGCATAGGTCTATGAAGTGGGAAAGCTACATTTTCTGATTGGTTTCATAGTATGCAATTCTCAATGCTGAAATGTAAATCAATAACTTCTTTTTATATTAATGGAGTTGAAATGCACACCACGATCCACATTCCTTCAATGATTGCAAATTCTCCTCTGTACAAAAATGTATAAAGGCATAAGAAATATGGACTGGAGTAGACCGTTAGGTCATTTGAACTTGTCCCAAGATCGTGACTGACCTTCACCTTCAACCCCAGCTTCTTGCAGCATCTTCATGCACCTAATGCTCAAAACCTTTTGGACATTGTTTTGAGCATTCAAACTCACAGCTTATTCATTGGAACTGATCCACGCTGGGAACATTCTCATTGGGTGATGGGTGTTAGCAGCAAGGCCAGCATTTGTTGCTGATATTTGATTGCCCTTGAAATAAGTGGCATTTCAGATGGCAGTCAATCACAGTTTTGGTAGGAGGTGGGGGGTGGGGGTGGGGAGTGTAGGCAGGGAGGCAATGGTCTAGTGGTATTATCGCTAGCCTATTAATCCAGAGATACAAACTAATGTATGTTCTAGGGACCTGGATTCAAGTCCTGCATGAATGAATTTGAATTCACTAAAAATCTGGAATTAAGCGTCTAATGATAACCTTGAAGCTGTTGGCAATTAGCAGGAAAGACCCACCTAATGCCCTTTAGGGAGGCCAGTCAGGGATAGGCAATAAATGCTGGCCTAGCCAGTGATGTCCTCATCCCATGTACGAATAAAACAAATCACTATCGAGGAGTCATACTCAGAAGCCAGCTCCACTCATTGGGCTATTGGACTTTAGTAAAGCAGATGTGCTCTTCCAACAATCAACAACACTTCCGTGGTCACCATTAAGGAGAATCGTTTTCAATTCCAGGTTTGATAAATGGGTGTGATTCAAACATAGAAGCATGGATACAGAATATAAACCCATGTTTCTATATGGGGCCCAGTTAGCTAAGTTCATTGGATGGCTGGTTTGGTGTTGTAGGGTGAAGCCAACAATGTGGGATCAATTTCTGCACAGGCTTGAGGTCACCATGAAGATCCCACGTCACTCCCAACATGAGGTGTGGTGACCTTTAGATGAAATGAGCATCTCTTTATCTCCTAAGAGAGCAACCATATGGTCCAGTTGGACTATGGGAAATTTCCTTTTTGTTGAGATTAGCTTTCAATCCCAGGTTTCAAATATAGAAACATAGAACAGGGAATATAAACGCATGGCCCAAAGCATTAACCTGGAATACTGATCCAAGGACTACTTTAAGATTTTAAATGAGCAATTACCTTTATCTTCTTGTCTGCACGAGGCACCCTTTCACCCTCTCCAATTCATTGTAAGCTTGTTATTGGTGTTCATGCATTTTGATCTTGCATTTCGTTTATTATTTTCTTTTGGAGTATGTTAGATCTAAGAGAAGTCAAAAGCATATTCCACTATTCTTGGAGTCATCATGAATGTTCCAGAGTTTTAAAAAATACAACAAATTTCCCAATTTACCCTTTTAGACCCAGGCTGACAGAAACCAAAAACCAGGTTTCTGTACTGAACAAGAATCATGAGCTACTGCAAATGCAAGACTTTAACTACGAGTAAGTAATTATGAACCATCAGCTTATTATTCTGTTTGTTAAGACTGCAACTCACTTATAAAACTCTTCCTCAGCACAGAAATACAGAGAGATTACAAATAAAAAAATGGTGGAGGGAAAGACTAGGAAAGCTGGTCGATGGTCGCTGTCCACAGGGTTTGTTGAGGTGGTCATTTTGCTGATCAGAACGTGGCTTCTTGATCATCCACCTTTGGGTTTTTTTTCACTTGTTTGTAGGAAACACAGGGTTATACGTTCACAATTGTAAACATCTCTCGCCTATTAATTAAAACGCCCTGCTTAAAGCGGTCGATGAGGGGAAATAAACTGACACTGTTCAGGTATGGAATGCTTCTTAATGCAGAGTAAAACCATTCCTTCCCTTTTGAACATAAGAGCTAGGAGAAGGAGTAGGCCTTCTTGCCCCTCCAGCCTGCGCCGCCATTCGATAAGATCATGGCTGATCTTTTTGTGGCCTCAGCTCCACTTACCCACCCTCTCACCATAACCCTTAATTCCTTTATGATTCAATAAAGTGGGATAGTTTCTCCACATATATTCATACTGACTTACTCTCCAGTTGCCTGGGAGCTAATTGCATAGTTGCTAACAGGCAGAAGACCTCTGTCATTGATAACTGGACACTAGCCAACTGACCAAACAGCTACCTGATACCCACCGAATCTTCAGCCTGACTCCAACTTGTCTCATAACTCAGTCTTCTCCACTTCTTGAACAAGCAACTGCATAAACAGCACTTACAATGACAATGAGGTACCATGCTTCTAAAAAGTACACTCATCCTTCAACAATCCGCGGATTTAAACCAGTTCTTTTCCCGTTTGAGTCCACAATCAAACATACAGAAAATAAAGGCGGCCTGTACATGTAACAAATTCCCTCTTTCTCTCATTTAAACCTTGTATGAACTGACTCCTTCATTTTGATCTAGTTAACTAAGTGTTAATAAAGTGTGAGTGTTATGTATGGCTTTGTATATGGGAAATCGTGTCTCACAAACACGTTTTTTGAAGAAGTAACAAAGAGGATTGATGAGGACAGAGCAGTAGACATAATCTATATGGACTTCAATAAGGCATTCAACAAGGTTTCCCATGGTAGACTGGTTAGCCAGGTTAGGTGTCATGGAATACAGGGCCATTTGGACACAGAACAGGCTTGAAGGTGAAGACAGAGGTAGTGGTGGAGGGTTACTTTTCAGACTGGAGCCATGTGACCAGCAGTGTGTCACAAGGATCGGTGCTGGGTCCACTGTGTTTCATAATTTAAATAATTTAGATATGAACATAGGAGGTACCTTTATTAAGTTTGCAGCTGACACTCAAATTGGAGGTGCAGTGGACAGCGAATGTTACCTCAGAGTACCACAAGATCTTGACCAGATGCACCAATGGGCTGAGGAGTGGCAGATGGAGTTTAATTTAGATAAATGAGAGATGCTGCATTTTGGAAAGTCAAATCAGGACAGAACTTATAGACTTAACATTAAGGTCCTGGGAAGTGTTGTGAACTTGGAGTGGAGTTGGAGTGCAGGTTCATAGCTCCTTAAAAGTGGAGTTGCAGGTAGATAAGATAGTGAAGAAGGCATTTGGTATGCTTGCCTGATCCTGTGCTGTTCTATATTATATATGCTGTAAAAAATAAACATTTGTTGTGATGAACCAAGAGGGGGTTAAAAGGAAAGAGCCTATCACACTCCTCTGTGACACTGTCAATTAAAATAGAATGAGGATGTAACCCTGATTTCAGGTTCTTTTGTAGTTTTGCTGTGTTGCTGAAAGAATCATGCTCCTACATATCTTCAGTTCATCATCTGAGATTTGTTTCGCTGTTGCTTTTATGGCAAGTAATCAGTTGTGAACATGTTTTCAGGGGGGACTGTGCCAAAATGTGTCCTATGTAAATATTACAATGACATATAGTAGCACCTTCATGTCACAGAATGATGGGGCATAGATTTCACATTCCACTCTGCCAAGTTCCTGATCCCAGCAGTCTTGATGGATGTGACCCTACGGAATATCTTGCTGCAGTCAAACACGGGTTCAACAATATGAATATACATGTTTTAAAACCCACAGTGTACTGCAGATGACATTCCATATAGTTCCAAAAGGATTAGTTCCAGCCACGGTGGCAACACTTTTCCCACCCGGCCTCCAAGTTTTCACATAAATAAGCACTTCCTCCAGCTGCTATCTCAGCACATCAACTTACCATGTGGGTCTTTATCATACATCTGCCAATTTGTCACTTCAGGATTGTTAAGTTGTATTCATGACCCATTTATCCCATAAGCTCAAACTAAGTTGAATAAACTGCAACGCCCATGACATTAGCATTTTAAAGACTTGGATCATGTTCATTCTAATCCGCTTCTCTCCAGTGAGACTCCATCTGCTCACATCATTTAAAGTTTCAAGTCCAGAACTCACTTGTTGTCCCTAATTATCTACTGGTACATTTAGATCAGAAATTCTTTCAGTTGTACAATATCCCTCTTTGTGTGCTGCATTTCAAACTAATACTGAGGTTTTCTGAGGTGAGGAAAGCTTGGCTTTGTGTATAAACATATCTATTGGTGATGCCATCAAACCATGGCTTCATCTTGCCACAAGGCTACAAGATACAGCAAGATCATGTGACATTGCATCACTTCCTGTGATGATGCACACTGGGTCTCATTAACAATTCACATAGTTAGACTTTACCCCTTATCATAGAATCGTAGAGTCATAGAGATACACAGCATGGAAATAAACCTTTCAGTCCACGCTAACCAGATATCCTAAATAAATCCAGTTCCATTTGCCAGTGTTTGGCCCATATCCCTCCAAACCTTTCTTTTTCATGTATCCAGCTCAATGTCTTTTAAATGTTGTAATTGTACCAGCCTCCACCACTTCATTTGGCAGCTCATTTCATACACACTCCACCCTCTGTGTGAAAAAGTTGCCCCTTAGATCCCTTTTAAATCTTTTCCCTCTCACCTTAAATCTATGCCCTCTAAGTTTGGATGTCTTTTATCTTTCAGGGGATATGGGCATCTCTGGCATTTATTGCTTGTCCCTAGTTACTCTTGATTGCTCATACCTGAGGTAAAGTTACAATAATGTGGCAAGGTTTATGGTATTGCCCATTATGTAAGAAAATGGATGTGAATATTACAGCATTGAGGAATCTCTGTGCCATTTAAGACAATCATAGCTGGTCTCATCTCAGCCTTAACTCCACTTTCCTGCCCACTCTCCATGATGCTTAACTAATCAAAAATCTGTCTGTCTTCTGCTTAAATTGATTTAATGCCCAACCACTCACCGCAGTCTGGGATAGTGAATTCCATTGATCTTCCCTTTGAGAGAGCTAATGTCTCCTCATCTCAGTGCTACCGTTTATCCTAAACTCTGACCTCTCATTCTAGATGGCATCACAAGGGGAAACACATACTGTGTCAATCTCCACTTGCATCTTATGTGCCTCAATTAGAATTTTGTCATTCTTCCAAACTCTCGTGAGTATAAGCCTAAACTGCTCAATCAATCTCTATAAGACAAGCCTTTATCTCTGGAGTTAATCTCTCAAATATTCTTTGAACTACCTCCAATGCAATTGCATCCTTCCTCAACTAAGGGGAACAAAAATGTATGCAATACTGTTGATGCCAAAATTTTATTTACCATCTTTATTACCTGCTGTACCTGAATACTAGCATTCTCTGACGAATGCATGAGAACACCCATATTCCCATGAATAGAAGCATTTTGAAGTCTCTCTCCATTGAGATAGTAAGTTGTCTTATTTTATGCTCATTTTCCTTGCTCCCTCAGCTGCCTAACTAGATTCAGATTGAATGCATCACTGCTATTTGCCTGTGGTAGCAACTAGCACGCTCTAATATCTAACAAACACAAGGAATGCTGGAGAATCTCAGCAGGTCTGGCAACACCTGTGGAGAGAGAAATAAGAGTTAATGTTTCAAGTCCAAGACGACCCTTCTCTGAACTCTTTCGCTCTCCAAAGATGATGCTGAGTTTCTCCAGCATTCTCAGTGTTGTTTCAGCTTTCCAGCTTCCATTCTAACCACTCACTTGATAAAGAAGTTTCTCCTGATTTTATTATTGAATTGATCCCAGACTATCTAATACTTAATGCCGCTGCAAGATTTGTACTTCATCCCCAGTGGAAACATTTTCTCGATAATCATCAAATCCCTTCGCAGAGTTAACGTTCGCTATCGTCCCCTCCGCTTCCACTTTTCTCAGTAAAGGAACTCCGATACACGGCCGTATTAGGCTTGCTGGTGAAAACTGTCATGCCCTCTTTCTGTAACAGCGAACAGTAATTTGAGGTGTGTTTCCCTTTTCAAAAGAGGTTAAACTGCAGAATGGGAGTTGAACAGGTTAATTAGTTCAATTGTGCCTTTGAATCTATCTCTCTGTCTTTGAAATAAAAGCTCTGCCAATCACACTTGGCATCTTAATCAATATGAAGCTGGGTTAATCTCTGCCTGCAACATGTGTAAATCCACTATTAAGTTAGCTAAGTGCAAGCTGAAAACATCTACTGATATCTCCTCTCACTCACCAACAGTTCACTCCAGCAATGCTCCTTTCAGTTCCCTACCACAGTTGCCTTTTGTAACTTTTATGAGTTTTCAATTTCCCTTGCAACATGTTAAGCTCTTTGACAAGTGATATTAAGCCAATAAAACTGTAAAAATAGGAACAATGCCTCCATCAACGTCAGCAAAATGAAGGAGTTTGTCATTGACCTCAAGAAACCGAGGTGCCCCTGTCTGTATCAATGGTGCCAAGGTGGAGATGGGCAAGAGCACCAAGGGAGCTGGGTTACACCTCTTCTCACCCCACCTCCTGCAAAGATGCCATCCCGTATTCCCAATTCCTCCGCCTCCGCCGTATCTGCTCCCAGGAGGACCAGTTCCACCGCAGAACACACCAGATGGCCTCCTTCTTTAGAGACCGCAATTTCCCATCCCACGTGGTTAAAGATACCCTCCAGCATCCTGCACTTCCGCCCTCAGGCCCCACCCCTCCAACTGCAACAAGGACAGAACACCCCTGGTGCTCACCTTCCACCCTACCAACCTTCGCAAAAACCAAATCATCCGCCGACATTTCCGCCACCTCCAAACAGACCCCACCACCAGGATATATTTCCCTCCCCACTCCTTTCCACCTTCAGCAAAGACCGTTCCCTCCGTGACTACCTGGTCAGGTTCTTGCCCCCACAACCCACCCTCCCATCCTGGCACCTTCCCCTGCCACCGCAGGAACTTCAAAACCTGCGACCACACCTCCTCCCTCACATCCATCCAAGGCCCTAAAGGAGCCTTCCACATTCATCAAAGTTTTACCCGCACATCCACTAATATAATTTATTGTATCCATTGCTCCCGATGCGGTCTCCTCTACACTGGGGAGACTGGACGCCTCCTAGCAGAGCACTTTAGGGAACATCTCCGGGACACCCGCACCAATCAACCACACAGCCCTGTGGCCCAACATTTTAACCTCCCCCTCCCACTCTGCTGAGGACATGTAGATCCTGGGCCTCCTTCACCACCACTCCCTCACCACCAGACGCCTGGAGGAAGAACACATCATCTTCCGCCTCGGAACACTTCAACCCCAGGGCATCAATGTGGACTTCAACAGTTTCCTCATTTCCCCTTCCCCCACCTCACCCTAGTTCCAAACTTCCAGCTCAGTACTGTCCTTATGACCTGTCCTACCTGCCTATCTTCTTTTCCACCTATCCACTCCACCCTCCCCCCGCCCCCCGACCTATCACCTTCATCCCCTCCCCCACTCACCTATTGTACTCTATGCTACTTTCTCCCCTCCCCCACCCTCCTCTAGCTAATCTCTCCATGCTTCAGGCTCTCTGCCTTTATTCCTGATTAAGGGCTTTTGCCCGAAACGTCGATTTTACTGCTCCTCGGATGCTGCCTGAACTGTGCTCTTCCAGCACCACTCATCCAGAAAATGAAGATCACCAACAATCTCTCCTGGTCTAATCATATCCAAGCGACAGTCAAGAAAGCACAACAACATCTCTCCTTCCTTAGAAGTCAAAGGAAATTTGATTTGTCTATGAGGACTCTTTCCAATTTTTATAGATGCACCATAAAAAGCATCCAATCCAGATGTATAGAGGTTTACAAAATTATGAGGGGCCTGGACAGGATAAATAGACAAAGTCTTTTCCCTGGGGTTGGGGAGTCCAGAACTAGAGGGCATAGGTTTAAGGTGAGAGGAGAAGGATATAAAAGAGACCTAAGGGGCAACGTTTTCATGCAGAGGGTAGTACGTGTATGGAATGAGCTGCCAGAGGATGTGGTGGAGGCTGGTACAATTGCGGCATTTAAGAGGCATTTGGTTGGGTATATGAATAGGAAGGGTTTGGAGGGATATGGGCCAGGTGCTGGGAGGTGGGACTAGATTGGGTCGGGATATCTGGTCGGCATGGACGGGTTGGACCGAAGGGTCTGTTTCCATGCTGTACATCTCTATGACTCTATGTGTCAAAGTTTGGTATGGCAACAGCTCTGCCCAAAATCGCAAGAAATTACAGCGAGTCATGAACAAAGCCCAGTCCATCACAAAAACCAACCTTCCATCCATTGACTCCATCTGTACTTCCTGCTGCCTTGGGAAAGTAGCCCTCTCACCCCAGTTATATTCACTTCCACCCTCTTGCATCAGGGATAAGATATAAACATACAAACAGTATCTTTCCCGCTGTTATCAGACTTTTGAATGGACCTCTCAACTGTTAATTCTGATCTCTCTCTTTCTCTTCACAATCTCTGTGGCTGAAACATTGCATTCTGCACTCTGGTCTGCTACCCTGATGCACTTTATTAGGTACGATCTGCCCATATACCAAACAATGCAACACCTTTCATTGTACCTCGATACATGTGACAACAATCAATTAATTAATCAAGAGTAGGCTATTCAGCCCCTCTGCCTTTCAATAGGATGATATGACATTTCCCAAAGCCACTTTCCTGCCAGTTTCCCATTATACTTGATTTCCCTCCTCATCAAGAATCTCTCCATACTAAAAAAAAACTGTATACTAAAGAAAACATTAGTTGCTGGAAAAGCTCAGCAGGTCTGGCAAGTCTGCGGAGAGAAATCAGAGTTAGCGTTTCACGTCGAGTGAGCCATGTTCAGGACCTTTTTCTGTTAAATTATCCCTTAACCTGCTCTGTTCTAGTAATAAATTATCCTGAACTCTGAAGATTAATTGCACCTAATCATGGTGGGATCATTTAGATGGCCTTTCGACTGCTGATGACTAACATAGTTAGGGTAATGTGAGAAAAGGACTTTTCCACAGAGTGAGTAGTTAGAATTCTCCAGTGCTGTACCTGGCAATGTGGTGGAGATAGGATCAACTCAGACAATTAGGAGGGCATTTGGATAGAAATAGCTTGCTGGAATATGGGGAAAAGGCAAGAGATTGACACAAAATATTAGGTACAGGCACAACGTTCTCCTTTGGCGCTACAACAATTCTGCAATTCTGTCTGTGGCATCAAGATTTGTGTAATAATTGTGTTTCAACAAAAATCTAATGCTCCTAAAGAACATTTAAAATCATTTCCCTTCCTTTCAATATCCCAAATTTAGCTATCAGGTCCAACATTTGCTTTATGTTATTATACTATTGGAATTCATTGTAGGCCAAAGTGGTGAAGTGGGGTGAGTTCTACAAGACAGGTTGGTCTATTTGTAAGATTACAGACCAAGCAATGGAGATCAAAATTATCCCCCTTCCTCTTTTCTTCCACATGTTGCAGAATTGTATTTGCAGACACATTCCATTTTGCTCAAAAAGCACACAATCTGTTGGCAGTCAATCCATGTGACGTTTTATAAATTCCTACTTTGGAAATAGAACTGGTCTGATTGGAATATCGACAGACTCTAACCTCACACCTTTAATGAGCTGAAATGTCATCTTTTTTCATAAAACCTTGTTATCTTGGGAATCTGACTTGAAAGAAGTTCTGGAATTTACATATCGAAACCTGTAACCCATTCTAAAAAATGAAAGCCTTGACAGCAATCTAGGTTTGTTCAATTTTTGGAACAATTGCATGACACTATGATCTTGTGCTATAAATTCTTTGTCTTGTAATCTTGCCCCACTAGCTACCTGACAAAGGAGCAGTGTCTGAAAGCTAGTGCTTCCAAATAAACCTGTTGGACTTTAACCTGGTGTTGTGTGATTTTTAACTTCTTCCACATGCAGATATTGAGCTTTTACAATCTTAGTTACAAATTTAATGGTACCTTCTCTTATTGATTCACAGGATGTGGGCATCACTGGCCAAACCAGCATTGATTGCCCATCCCTAATTGCCGAGAGGGCAGTTCAGAGTCAACCACATTGCTGGGGGGTCTGGAGTCACATGCAGACTGGACCAGATCACAATGACAGATTTCCTTTCCGAAAAAAACATCAGTGAGCCAGATAGGCATTTACCAACAATCCATGCATTGTCACCTTTAGACTCTTAATTACAAATTTTATGGATTCAAATTCTACCATCTGTCATGGTGAGATTCAAAGCCAGGTCCCCAGAACATTGCCTGGGTCACTGGCTTAATAATCTAGCAATAACACCACTAAGCCATCACTTCCCCTGATATCTGGAGCAATAAACCTTTAGCCTGGCATCTTGATAAATCCCTTTTTGTACAAGCTGTGCATAGTCTCGGCAATATGGAGAAGTCTTGATTTGTTGTGCAGTCCATCATTCAGTATTAATATTTGAAGACTTTCTCTGTGAGTCTGGACTTGGGGAGGTGTGAGTAAACACTGCTGCTAATGTTCCCCATTCACAGCCTTCAGTCTATAGTTAGGGTACGTGCTGCTGTGTAAGCCATGTGACTTCATCTGCTCTGTTGAGCCACACATAACACTTCGCAGGGATCAGATGCCAGGTGAGATCTTGCAGCTGAGCAGAAATCTGTTTCATTTGTTAAGTTGAAACTATGAGAAAGTTTACAACATTCTTCTTTTGGAGATAAAATAAATCAATATCGCTGACAGATTTTAGGCGACAGCATATCAGCTCCATAACTGTCTCCCTCTTAAGCAAAAGCACTATGTAGTTTAAATTATTTAACGCTTAACAAATAAATAATCTGTTCAGCCACTGGACATACTTGGAAACAAATCTGTGATTTATATTTGAAATGAAACTTTAACTTGGTGTTATTTTCATGCATAGAACTGACTGGCTGTAATTTAGCTTCTGAGTTACTTTAGACTATTTAAACTGTTCTGTTTCCCTCCAGCAAGTTGTTAAATAGATATTTGAATTCTGCAGAAATCTGGCATTCAAACACTTGCATTTTTTGAGCACCTCTCATAGTTTTGGGGTACCCCAATGCTCTTCATAATCGAACACTTTGAAAGTGTTGTCACAGTTGTAATGCAAGAAATTTAGCCTGATGAAGGCCTGATGATGAACCACCTGATGAAGGAGCAGCGCTCCAAAAGCTAGTGCTTCCAAATAAACCTGTTGGACCATAACCTGGTGTTGTGTGATTTTTAACTTTATATACCCCAGTCCAATAACGACATCCCCAAAGCATGAAGAAATTTGGCAGCCAATTCACACAAATAAGCCCCCCAGTCAGGATAAGACGGCAATGGATCTCTTCCAAGGTATTAATGTATGACAGCAGAACATTCTAGAAACGCACAGGGGACCCATCAGAACAGAAACTCGGAGATTGACAGGAGAAAATAAACATTATGAATGACCCTGGGAACGATCGGTTAGTCAAGGTGAGGAGCGGTTGAGGACTCTAGGTCTGTGCTTAACAGAGTTTAGAAAGATGAGGGAGATTTGATTGAAGCTTACAGAATACTGAGAGGGCTGGAGAGAATAGACATGAGGAAGATGTGTACACTGGTAGAAGACACTTGGACTCGAGAACACAGCTTCAGAGTGAAGGGACAACACTTTCGACCAAAGATGAGGAAAAAATTCTTCCGTGATGATTCTGTGGAACTCATTCCTGCAGAAGGCCGTTGAAGCCAAGTCACTGAGTGTGTTAGGACAAAGATAGATAGGTTCTTAGTTAGTAAGAGGATCAAATGTTACAGGGAGAAGGAAGTAGAATGGGGTTGAGAAACATATCAGCCATCATTGAATGCAGAGCAAACTTAATGAACTGAATAGTCTTATGGTCGTCCAGGTTTCTGTAACATCTAAAAGCTAGGAGATGTAAACATGTAATAATGTTATTGTACAAGATAATCACATGTATTAATCTCAACATAATTGGATAATAAAATCATGTGTACTAACTTGGAACATAAACTAGGCAAACAGAGCTGAGTAGGGATATTAGTGAGTAAATTTGAAAGCTTTTGATTGGAAACTATTTTCTTTAGGAATTGGAAGCTTGTTACCATTACAAAACCCTTGTCCTTATCAAAAGGTTTGAGCTGCATCACATTCTTTGAAGTGTGTATTTTTCATGAATGCATAAATAAATGTTTGAACAAAGAATCAAGAAGCTCGCTTGGTCGAAAAAGAAATAAAGAGTTAAAATCACCCTTTCGAGGTCCAACCTCACGTGAAAGTGTGGAAGAAAGATTGATAAGCATGTTTCAAGGCATAAGGGACTGCAGATCTGTCCAAGGATTGGAGAAAATGGGGCTGTTCTCCTTGGATAGAGAAGGGTTGAGAGGTGACTTGATAGACCTATTCGAATTCAGGAGGGATCTAAACAGAACAGCTAGGAAGAAACTGTTCAGTGGTGGAAAGAATAAACACCGATGAATATTGATTTATGATAACTGAGGGATAAAAAGCAATAATGACACGAGGACATTGTTTCTATGCAGCAAGTGGTTAGGATTTGAATTTCACTGCCTGCTAACATGATGAAGGCAGATTCAATCATGGTTTTCAAAGGAGAATTGAAGAGAGAGGGAGAATGTGCAGGACGACAGAGAGCTGCCAGAGGAAGTGATGGAGGCTGGTACATTTAAAAGGCATCTGGATAGGTATATGAATAGGAAGGGTTTAGAGGGATATGGGCCGGGTGCTGGCAGGTAGGACTAGATTGGGTTGGGATATCCGGTCGGCATGGACGGGTTGGACCGAAGGGTCTGTTTCCATGCTGTACATCTCTACGACTCTATGACTCTATGACAGTAGGAGGGAAGGCCATAAAGTGCATGACTTTTGCAGAGTGCCTACACTGACATGAGAGAACCATAGGACAGTCATAACACACGAGGATGTCATTCATCCCATTGTTTCTGTGATGGCTGACCTTCGTCACACTCCCGACTTGTGCCTTGTAAATGGTGGATGGTCTTTGGGGAGTCAGGAGATGAGTTCCTTGTCACAGAATTCTTATCTATTTTCTACAATTGTACAACTGATAGTTGGTGAGTAATTGCAAGGGGCATTCCCACATTAGTTCCAACAAAAGGCCTCAATCTGAAACAACAGATTTTCAGTTCTTGATGGGCCTACTCTGCATTCCATTTTCAGCTTTTAATGATGAAATCTTGCTTTCACAGATTTGCACTGCTGCAGTGGTGCCTTGAGTTGTATTATTTTTCCATTCCTTTGCTGTTTTCAATTGCCTGTGGGGGTTGAGGTAGTATCAGAGAACTTTCAAGTGATGTGCCAACGTGCTGAAGGGGCTTCTTTGGTGGATACCACCTTACCAACAACAAGAGTACCTCGCGAGGCGATTTTCAATCGAGCTTTAGGATTCTCAATTGGATTTGATTTGAAGGTTTTGCATTCAGCAGATTGGAACATGGAATACGGAAAGGAAACCTGGATCATAATTTTCTGAGATAAATTTAACAGCAAAGGAAGAAGTTTGCTCATTTTTCCCTGGTTACTCAGCTGTCACTATCTGAAAAATCTTTTTGTGAAGATTTGCATTTCATGTTTATCTAACACAGGGTGTCAAACTCACCAAATTCTGATTCCAGTTTCATGTAAAAACTGGGAGCAGGAGTAGGCCACAGGCCTGACCAGCCATTTTGTATGATTATGGCCAATCTCAACCCCACTTTCCTGTCCACTCTTCATAACCTGTTGTTAACTAAAAATGCGTCTATTTCTTCCTTAATTTTACTCAATATCCAGCATCCATCAAACTCTGTGACATAGGAGTCATTGGGTGTGCCATTATTTATTGCCAGTCTCTAGTTGCCCTGCAGTAGGTGGGAGCTGTCTTTTTGAATCACTGTCCATGTGCTGTAGATAGACCTACAATGCCAGAGTAAGGGAGTTCCAGGATTTTGACCCAGTGACAGTGAAGGAACAGCTGATATATTTCCAAGTAAGGATGTTGCGTGGCTTAGAAGGGGGATCTTTTAGGTGGTGATGTTCCCATGTACCTGCTGCTCCTGTCCTTCTGGACGGAAGTGGTTGTGGGTTTGAAAGATGCTGTCTGAGGATCTTGGGTGAATTTTGAAACAGCAGTCCCGTTTTACACCATTTTTATTTACTCTGCTCACTGAGCATGAGTGAAGAATGAGAATTGATCTCATTGAAACATATAGGATTCTTAAGGATCTTAAATGTTGAGAGAATATTTCACTTCATAGGAGAATCGAAGACCTTTAGTCTCAGAGTAAAGGGGTAGCCAATCTAAGGCTGAGAGTGAGGTGGAATTTCTTCTCTCAGAGACTTTTGAGTCTTTGGAACTACAGGCCACAGTGAGCTATGGGGGAAGAGTCCTTGTGTATATTTAAGGCTGAGATACACTCTTAATCAGTAGGGGAATCAAAGATTGCAGGGGAAAGTGGATATGAGGCAGGTTGTATTAGTCATGATCCTATAAAATGTGGAGCAGGCTTGAGGAGCTGTCTTGCCTATTCCTGTTTCTGTTTCTTACAGTCTTATTTCCATTGATGTTAAAGACCCAGAGATGAAGTTGGTTGTCATTTGGCATTTGCTTATAGGTCAGGGAACTCATATCTCCCCTTTCATCTGTCTTAGGCCCACCTAAGTGGTAAAAAAAATTCTCCAGCCCCACAATTCAGTGCACTCGGTGTCCAGTTAACAGTTTTTTGTACCAGTACGATCTTACAAACATCAGTACCTACACCGTTCAATTTCAATCAATACCAACATTTCTTTAATTTCCAAATTACACTCACTCCCAGGATGTCAGTTACAATTCCCATTGAGGAGAAGGTTAAGATCTGACTTAATTGAGACATATAAGATAATCGAAGGGTTAGATAGACTGGACAGCGAGAGCCTTTTTCTTCAGATGGTGATGGCTAGCATAAGGGGACATAGCTTTAAACTGAGGGATGATAGGTACAGGACAGATATCAGAGGTAGTTTCTTTACTCAGAGAGTAGTGGGGGCATGGGAGGCATTGTAATAGGTTCACCAATTTTAAGGGCATTTAAATGGTCATTGGATAAACATATGCATGGAAATGGAATAGTGGAGATTAGATGGGCTTTAGATTGGTTTCACAGGTCGGCACAACATCGAGGGCCGAAGGGCCTCTACTGCACTGTAATGTTCTATGTTCTATGTTCCATGGCTCCCTTGCTAGTCACTGCCCTGGCCCTCAATACAAAACTCTTGTAGTCCAGCTATCTCATTTTTCATGACAATGCAAGCAAACCTCTCATGCTTTTTGAAATAACTCCCCAGATAAGATAGTGAGCTGCATGTGAGGTTATGCTGTTTGGTGGCAAAACCAGGAAGGCAGACTATGGTCTGAATGGTAGCAGTTTAGGAAAAGGTGAGGTATAATGAGACCGGGCTGTCATGGTGGAACAGTCGCTGAAGGTTGGCGTGCAAGGAGCAGTAGTTGCTGAGGAAAGCTAATGGCATGCTGGCCTTCATAGTGAGAGGATTTGGGGATAGGAGTAAGGATGTACAGGGCCTTGGTGAGGCTACACCTTGAGTATTTTGTGCATTTTGTTTGCTCGTAGCCTGAGGAAGGCTGTTCTTGCGATTGAGGGAATACAGTGAAGGTTCACCAGACTGATTCCCGGGATGGCAGAACTGAGATATGAGGAAAGACTGGGCTAGTACTCACTGGGATTTAGAAGAATGACGGTGGAATCTCAATGAAACATATAAAATCCTGATGGGATTGGACAGGCTGGATGTCAGAAGAATATTCCCAATGTTGGGCGAGTCCAAAACTAAGGGTCACAGTCTAAGAATAAGGTGTAAGCCATTCCAGACTGAGATGAGGAAGAATTTCTTCACTCAGAGAGTTGTGAACCTGTGGAATTCTCTCCCACAGCAAGCTATTGGGGCCAGTTTATTAGATACATTCAAGAAGGAGTTGGGCATAGCCCTTGCAGCTAAAGGCATCAAGGGGAACAGAGAGAAAGCAGGAGTGGGATACTGAGATTGCATGACCAGCCATGGTCATAATGAATGGTGGACCAGGCTCGAAGGGCTGAATGGTCTACTCTTGCTCCTGTTTTCCATGTTTCTAAGTTACACACAAACTGGAAGTGCAGGGTGGATTTTCGAGTAACATTCCAATGTGGTTCAACGTACCTTTCTGACAAGACAGCACAATTTTGAGAAGATTTGTAGCTCAGGTTGAGTTTCTGGATGTAGGTTTGCTCGCTGAGCTGGAAGGTTCATTTCCAGATGTTTTTTCACCCTACTAGGTAACATCTTCAGTGGGCCTCCAGGCGAAGCTGGTAATTCCTGCTTCCTGTTTATAAGACAACACCATAGCGGAAAGTCAGCCCGAGCAGATGGAGAGCCCCATAGGTTTTAACCATTTAGCTAAATTGAACAGACAGCCAGTTGATACCTGAAACATTAGAATATGAAAAGCAAGTGGGGCCAGGAGGCCTGAGTTAATGTCCCACATACTCTAGGCTTGTGTCATGTACATTTTGATTAAAACGAAAGGCAAGCAGCATCTGTGGAGTGAGAACTGGAGCTAATGCTTCTGTTCTCTGATCTTTCATTCAGCAGTCTGAGTTTTTCTTTCGGATTTCCAGCATCTGCAGAATGTTGCGTTGACAGAAAAGGCTAAGGCTCCTGTTTCTTGCATGTTCACCTTGGCTGGAGTGAGACTGGGGGTGTGGATAGCCAATGAGAGGAGCACATTGCAGTTACAATGCTGAAATCCATAGGACGCCACTCACCGTCAGAGGATCTCAGAACATCGAAGGATCACAGAGCAGGGGTAGAGACCTCACTTAAATAAACAACATGAATGAGCTAAGGTGGTAAAGAGGACGAGGAAGAGAGAAAGTAATAGGACAAAGCAAGAAAAAAAGAGAGCTGGGGAGAGAGGAGTGGCAAGATGTGGAAGAGGTCCTATTTGCTGAGAGTTGGCCTTAAGTTGATAGGGTTGCATTGATGATTGAAATTTTCTCTACAAAGACAGTACTTTGATCCATCTCTCAACTGGAAAACAAATTAATGAGACAATTCCAGTTTTGGTCTCCTTAACTAAAGGAAGACAATACCTACTGAAGAAAGATTGAAACTCACCTCCACAGCGCTGGGCTGATTCGGAGAATGACAGAACTGTCATACATGGAGGCTCATTGAGTACATTAGGATAATGCTCCCTAGAACTGACCTCATTGAAATATACTTGTTTAAAATATTACTCAGATTGACGTAGAAGCTGAACAGAGATGCTTCCCCACCCCCCACCCCCTCCTTGATTGATAACCTACAAACAATGGTCACAAATTTAAAATAGACAGCTAGCCATTTTGGTCAGAGATCAGAAAGAAATCTTCACTCGAAGGGTTGTGAACCCTTGAAATTCTCTGTCCAGAATGCCCAGCTGTAGAATTTATTCAAGACTGAGATTAATCGATTTTAAAGTAGCAATGACATCATGGGATATAAGGATAACTGAGGTAAATAAACAACATTCATCTCACTGCTTGGGGGATCAGGTTTGAGGGGCTGAACAGTCAGCTCTTATGTCTTTGTTACACTCTTAAACTTTTGCATAATCCAAAACTGTAAGATCAAGGAAGATGGACATTTTTCCCTCGCAATTATAATAGCTACAAATAAAAAGTGCTGTAAGAATTGTGTGTTCTGGAAATCAGAGATAAAAAACAGAAAATGCTGGAAAATCTCAGCATCTGTGGAGAGAAATCAGATTTAATGTTTTAGTTCCAGTGATCCTTCCTCAGAACCGGTCTTAATCTGAAGAGGGAGCAGCGTTCCAAAAGCTTGTGATTTCAAACAAACCTGTTAGACCATAACTTGGTGTCATGTGACTCCTGACTTTGTCCATTTTGTTAAAGCTTTTCATCCTGCATTCATCAGGGCAATTCACAAGAATATCAAAGCAAAGGGGAAACAATGTCTAGGGTGTATGGTATTTGCCACATTACTGCTGCAGGATAGAGTATCTAATTGTGCAATATAAATGTCTTCCCTTTAGCTTGGTAATTCTTGCAAATTGTCCTGATGAGTGCGCGGTGAAACACTTTGATAAAATGAATCTTTTCACAGCAATGGTGGCTTCATAACTTAACAATTCCAATCCGAGTTGAAACTATAGATGTAACAAAGATGCACCCTGCCCAGCAATTCTTCGATAATGTAGCTAATTAAATTCTCATGAGGTAAAGTAATGGTTTAGTGTTTTATCAATAAGAGTTGCCCTTATCTTGTTAATATCATCACTTTTCAATTACTAACTACTAATCCAGTGTACTCCACTTAAGTGAATGGCTGATAGCTCAATATCTTTATTAAATGCAAATGCCAGATCCTGAACCACTTCTGTCTGAAGCAATTGCACTTATCGGGTTAGTTAGGGAACATTCACAGTGGATCCTGGTAAATCATTTTCGGGGTCAATTTTACATAAGTCACAGTAACACCCCAAATTGGAGCCACTGGGCTTTGAGAAATTCACAAATTAAATTATTGCTGCAATGAGGATAAATGAAAGGCAAGAAATGAAAAGTCCAGAAAATGATCGCCATTCCTCAAAGGAAATCTCTGAACTGTATTTTCACACCTGGGATCGACATGATTGGTACAGGAACTCAAATGATGCTCTGCCATAGAACCAATCAGCAACAAGGTACAGATGGATAGAAACACCAGATAGGTGTCCTTGGAGAAGGAGCACGCGGGTGTCCACTGACACCCTGGAGTTGTGACTGGCCACTTGAGTGTTTCCTTCCCTTTGGAGATTGGATCATTTTGTAAAAAAAAAAAAAAGAAACACCAGATAGGTGTCCTTGGAGAAGGAGCACGTGGTGTCCACCGACACCCTAGAGTTGTTCAGGGAGAGGTGGGCGCCGCAGGGAGTGGAGTGCATCATTTCTCCCTCCAACTCTATTTTGATTTAGTCCCTACCCTCCCCTCCACTGTTTTGATCACACAGCATTGCCCTGTGGTTTGAAGGGCAGTGCTTGTCACTGGCCACTTGGGTGTTATTCATATCTTCCTGGTGGTGGAAATTGAATAAAGATTGGTGCACTTTGTGTCTTTCACTGTGTCTCACACCTGCACACACACACCATGGGTGCTGGGGAATAAAAATAAGCACTACCGCACTTAGGCGGTAGTGTGGGGGTTAGATATAAAAAAAAAAGACAAAAAAAAAAAAAAAAGAAACACCAGATAGGTGTCCTTGGAGAAGGAGCACGCGGGTGTCCACTGACACCCTGGAGTTGTGACTGGCCACTTGAGTGTTTCCTTCCCTTTGGAGATTGGATCATTTTGTAAAAAAAAAAACACCAGATAGGTGTCCTTGGAGAAGGAGCACGTGGTGTCCACCGACACCCTAGAGTTGTTCAGGGAGAGGTGGGCGCCGCAGGGAGTGGAGTGCATCATTTCTCCCTCCAACTCTATTTTGATTTAGTCCCTACCCTCCCCTCCACTGTTTTGATCACACAGCATTGCCCTGTGGTTTGAAGGGCAGTGCTTGTCACTGGCCACTCGGGTGTTTTTCATATCTTCCTGGTGGTGGAAATTGAATAAAGATTCGTGCACTTTGTGTCTTTTCACTGTGTCTCCCACCTGCACACACACACCATGGGTGCTGGGGAAAAAATAAGCACTACTGCACTTAGGCGGTAGTGTGGGGGTTAAATTTAAAAAAAAATAAATAAACAGGAGATTTGGAAAAAAAAAATTAACAGGAGATTTACGTTAGGGCCCGGGTGTCCTTGGAGAAGGAGCACGCGGTGTCCACCGACACCCTGGAGTTGTGACTGGCCACTTGAGTGTTTCCTTCCCTTTGGAGATTGGGAAAAAAAAGAAGAAAAAAAAAAAGAAACACCAGATAGGTGGATCTGGAGAAGGAGCACGCGGTGTCCACCGACTCCCTGGAGTTGTTCAGGGAGAGGTGGGCGCCGCAGGGAGTGGAGTGTATTATTTCTCCCTCCAACTCTATTTTGATTTAGTCCCTACCCTCCCCTCCACTGTTTTATCACACAGCATTGCCCTTTGATGTGGAGGGCAGTGCTTGTCACTGGCCACTCGGGTGTTTTCCTATCTTCCTGGTGGTGGAAATTGAATAAAGATTCGTACACCTTGTGTCTCTCACTGTGTCCCACACCTGCACACACACACCACGGGTGCTGGGGAAAAATAAGCATTACTGCAGTTAGGCGGGAGTGTGGGGATTTTAAACAAAAATAAAATAAACAGGAGTCTCAGCATTGCCCTTAAAAAATAAAAAAAACAACACCAGATAGGTGTCTCTGGAGAAGGAGCACGCGGTGTCCACCAACACCCTGGAGTCGTTCAGGGAGAGGTGGGTGCCGCAGGGAGTGGAGTGTATTATTTCCCCCTCCAACTCTATTTTGATTTAATCCCTGCCCTCCCCTTCACTGTTTGATCACACAGCATCGCCCTTTGATGTGAGGGTCACTGCTTGTCACAGGCCACTTGGATGCTTCTTTTCTTCCTGGTGGTAGGTTACAAATAAAGATTTAAAAACCTGTGGTTCTTCACTGTGTCACACTTGAAAACATAAGAAAATAAAAAATTGGAAACTCCAGATACATGAGCAGGATCAATAACAGGAGCAGGAGCAGGAACAGGAGCAGGAGCAGGAGCAGGAACAAGAGCAGGAGCAGGATCAAGAACAGGATCAGGAACAGGAACAGGAGCAGAGCAGGAACAGGACCAGGAGCAGGAACAGGAACAGGAACAGGAGTAGGACCAGGATCAGGACCAGGAGCAGGATCAAGAACAGGATCAGGAACAGGATCAGGAACTAGAACAGAAGCAGGAGCTGCAGCAGGAGCAGGATCAAGAACAGGATCAGGAACTAGAACAGGCGCAGGAGCAGGAGCAGGAACAGGAGCAGGAGCAGGAACAGGAGCAGGAACAGGAACAGGAACAGGAGCAGGAACAGGAACAGGAACAGGAATAGGAACAGGAACAGGAGCAAGAGAGGAACAGGAACTGGAGCAGGAGAGGTACAGGAACAGGAGCAGAAACAGGAGCAGGAACAGGAACATGAACAGGAACAGGAAGAGGAACAGGAGCAGGAGCAGGAGCAGGAACAGGAACAGGAACAGGAATAGAAGCAGGAACAAGAATAGGAACAGGAACAGGAGTAGGAACAGGAACAGGAACAGGAGCAAAGGGAAGGAACAGGAACAAGAGTAGAAACGGGAACAGGAGCTGGAACAGGAACTGGAAGAGGTGTAGGATCAGGACCAGGAACAGGAGCAGGAACAGGAGCAGGAGCAGAAGCAGGAACAGCAGCAGGATCAAGAACAGGATCAGGAACTAGAACAGGAGCAGGAAGAGGAACAGGAACAGGAACAGGAATAGGAACAGTAGCAGGAGCAGAAACAGGAACAGGAACAGGAACAGGTACAGTAGCAGGAGCAGGAGCAGGAACAGGAACAGGTACAGGAGCAAAAGGAAGGAACAGGAACAGGAGCAGGAGCAGAAACAGGAACAGGAGCAGGAACAGGAGCAGGAACAGGAGAAGGAGCTGGAACAGGAGCAGGAGCAGGATCAAGAACAGGATCAGGAACTAGAACAGGAGCAGGAGCAGGAACAGGAGCAGGAGAAGGAGCAGGAACAGGAACAGGAAAAGGAGAAGGAGCAGGAACAGGAGCAGGAGCAGTTGCAGGAGCAGGAACAGAAGCAGGAACTAGAACAGGAGCAGGATCAGGAACAGGAACAGGAGCAGGAGCAGGAACAGGGGCAGGAGCAGGAACAGGAGCAGGAGCCGGAACAGGAGCAGGAGCAGGAACAGGAACAGGAGCAGGAACAAGAATAGGAACAGGAACAGGAGCAGGAGCAGGAACAGGAGCAGGAGCAGGAACAGGAGCAGGAGCAGGAACAGGAACAGGAGCAAAGGGAAGGATCAGGAACAGGAGCAGAAACGGGAACAGGAACTGGAACAGGAACTGGAAGAGGTGTAGGATCAGGACCAGGAACAGGAGCAGGAACAGGAGCAGGAGCAGGAACAGGAGCAGGAGCAGGAACAGGAACAGGAACAGGAACAGGAACAGGAACAGGAGCAGGAACAGGAGAAGGAGCTGGAACAGGAGAAGGAGCTGGAACAGGAGCAGAAACAGGAACAGGACCAGGAACAGGAGCAGGAACAGGAGAAGGAGCTAGAACAGGAGCAGAAACAGGAACAGGACCAGGAACAGGACCAGGAACAGGAGCAGGAACAGGAGAAGGAGCAGGAACAGGAATAGGAACAGGAACAGGAACAGGAGCAGGAACAGGAACAGGAACAGGAGCAGGAACAGGAACAGGAACAGGAGCAAAGGGAAGGATCAGGAACAGGAGCAGAAACGGGAACAGGAACTGGAAGAGGTGTAGGATCAGGATCAGGAACAGGAGCAGGAGCAGGAACAGGAGCAGGAGCAGGAACAGGAGCAGGAACAGGAGCAGAAATAGGAGCAGGAACAGGAGCAGAAACAGGAACAGGACAAGGAACAGGACCAGAAACAGGACCAGGAACAGGAGAAGGAGCTAGAACAGGAGCAGAAACAGGAACAGGAGCAGGAACAGGACCAGGAATAGGAGCAGGAACAGGAGAAGGAGCAGGAACAGGAATAGGAACAGGAACAGGAACAGGAGCAGGAACAGGAACAGTAGCAGGGGCAGGAGCAGGAACAGGAACAGGAGCAAAGGGAAGGAACAGGAGCAGGAACAGGAGCAGAAACAGGAACAGGAACAGGAACAAGAACAGGAGCAGGAACAAGAGCAGGAGCAGGATCAAGAACAGGATCAGGAACAGGAACAGGAGCAGAGCAGGAACAGGACCAGGAGCAGGAACAGGAACAGGAGCAGGAACAGGAGCACGAGAAGGAGCAGGACCAGGAGCAGGATCAAGAACAGGATCAGGAACAGGATCAGGAACTAGAACAGGAGCAGGAGCTGGAGCAGGACCAGGAGCAGGAGAAGGAGCAGGACCAGGAGCAGGAACAGGAGCAGGATCAAGAACAGGATCAGGAACTAGAACAGGCGCAGGAGCAGGAGCAGGAACAGGAGCAGGAGCAGGAGCAGGAGCAGGAACAGGAACACGAATAGGAACTGAAACAGGAACAGGAACAGGAATAGGAACAGGAACAGGAGCAAGAGAGGAACAGGAACTGGATCAGGAGAGGTACAGGAACAGGAACAGGAGCAGGAACAGAAACAGGCACAGGAATAGGAACAGGAACAGGAACAGGAATAGAAGCAGGAACAAGAATAGGAACAGGAACAGGAGTAGGAACAGGAACAGGAGCTGGAACAGGAACTGGAAGAGGTGTAGGATCAGGACCAGGAACAGGTGCAAAACAGGAGCAGGAGCAGAAGCAGGAACAGCAGCAGGATCAAGAACAGGATCAGGAACTAGAACAGGAGCAGGAAGAGGAGCAAGAACAGGAACAGGAATAGGAACAGGAACAGGAGCAGGAACAGGAACAGTAGCAGGAGCAGGAGCAGGAACAGGAACAGGTACAGGAGCAAAGGGAAGGAACAGGAACAGGAGCAGAAACAGGAACAGGAGCAGGAACAGGAGAAGGAGCTGGAACTGGAGCAGAAACAGGAACAGGAGCAGGATCAAGAACAGGATCAGGAACTAGAACAGGAACAGGAGCAGGAACAGGAGCAGGCTCAAGAACAGGAACAGGAAAAGGAGAAGGAGCAGGAACAGGAGCAGGAGCAGGAGCAGTTGCAGGAGCAGGAACAGAAGCAGGAACTAGAACAGGAGCAGGATCAGGAGCAGGAACAGGAACAGAAGCAGGAACAAGAATAGGAACAAGAACATGAGCAGGAGCAGGAACAGGAACAGAAGCAAAAAGAAGGATCAGGAACAGGAGCAGAAACGGGAACAGGAACTGGAACAGGAACTGGAAGAAGTGTAGGATCAGGACCAGGAACAGGAGCAGGAACAGGAGCAGGAGCAGGAACAGGAACAGGAACAGGAGGAGAAACAGGAGCAGAAACAGGAGCAGGAACAGGAGAAGGAGCTGGAACAGGAGCAGAAGCAGGAACAGGACCAGGAACAGGACCAGGAACAGGAGTAGGAACAGGAGAAGGAGCTAGAACAGGAGCAGAAACAGGAACAGGACCTGGAACAGGAGAAGGAGCAGGAACAGGAATAGGAACAGGAACAGGAACAGGAACAGTAGCAGGAGCAGGAGCAGGAACAGGAACAGGAGCAAAGGGAAGGAAAAGGAACAGAAACAGGAGCAGAAACAGGAACAGGAACAGGAACAGGACCAGGAGCAGGAGCAGGAACAGGAACAGGAACAGGAGCAAAGGGAAGGAACAGGAACAGGAACAGGAGCAGAAACAGGAACAGGAGCAGGAACAGGACCAGGAACAGGAGCAGGAGCAGGATCAAGATCAGGATCAGGAACTAGAACAGGAGCAGGAGCAGGAACAGGAACAGGTGTAGGAGCAGGATCAAGAACTGGATCAGGAACAGGAACAGGATCAGGAGTAGGAACAGGAGCAGGAGCAGGAGCAGGAAGAGGAGCAAGAGCAGGATCAAGACCAGGATCAGGAACAGGAGCAGGAGAAATAGCACGAACATGAACAGGAGAAGGTGCAGGAACAGGAACAGGATCAAGAATAGGATCAGGAACAGGAACAGGAACAGGAGCAGGACCAGGAAAAGGAACAGTAGCAGGAACAGGAACAGGAACTAGAACAGGAGCAGGAGCAAGATCAGGAACAGGAGCAGGAGAGGTACAGGCACAGGAACAGGAGCAGGAACAAGAATAGGAACAGAAACAGGAGGAGGAGCAGGAACAGGAGCAGAAATGGGAACAGGAGCTGGAACAGGAACTGGAAGAGGTGTAGGATCAGGACCAGGAACAGGAGTAGGAACAGGAACAGGAGCAGGATCAAGAACTGGATCAGGAGCAGGAGCAGGAGCAGGAACAGGAGCAAGAACAGGAGCAGGAACGGGAGAAGGAGCTGGAACAGGAGCAGAAACAGGAACAGGAGAAGGAACAGGAACACGCGCAGGAGCAGGAACAGGAACAGGAGCAGGATCAAGAACGTAATCAGGAACTAGAACAGGAGCAGGAACAGGAACAGGAGCACAAACAAGAACAGGAGCAGGAACAGGAAGAGGAACAGGATCAGGAACTAGAACAGGAGCAGGAACAGAAGCAGGAATAGGAACACGAGTAGGAACACGAGCAGGAACAGGAAGAGGAACAGGAGCAGGAGCAGGAATAGGAGCAGGCTCAAGAACAGGAGCAGGAGAAGGAACAGGAACTAGAACAGGATAAGGAGCAGGAACAGGAGCAGGAGCTGGAACAGGAGCAGGAACTAGAACAGGAGCAGGAACAGGAACAGGAGCAGGAGCAGGAACAGGAACAGGAAAAGGAACAAGAACAGGAGCAGGAGAGGAACAGGAACAGGAGCAGGAATAGGAACAGGAACAGGAGCAGGAGAGGGACAGGAACAGGAACAGGAGCAGGAACAGGAGCAGGAACAGGAACAGGAACAGGAACTGGAACAGGAACAGGAACAGGAGCAGGAGCAGGAGCAGGAACAGGAATAGAAGCAGGAACAGAAATAGGAACAGGAACAGAAGCAGGAGAGGGACAGGAACAGGAGCAGGAACAGGAGCAGGAACAGGAACAGGAGCAGGAACAGAAACAGGCACAGGAATAGGAACAGGAACAGGAACAGGAATAGAAGCAGGAACAAGAATAGGAACAGGAACAGGAGTAGGAACAGGAACAGGAACAGGAGCAAAGGGAAGGAACAGGAACAAGAGTAGAAACGGGAACAGGAGCTGGAACAGGAACTGGAAGAGGTGTAGGATCAGGACCAGGAACAGGAGCAGGAGCAGAAGCAGGAACAGCAGCAGGATCAAGAACAGGATCAGGAACTAGAACAGGAGCAGGAACAGGAACAGGAATAGGAACAGGAACAGGAGCAGGAACAGGAACAGTAGCAGGAGCAGGAGCAGGAACAGGAACAGGTACAGGAGCAAAGGGAAGGAACAGGAACAGGAACAGGAGCAGAAACAGGAACAGGAGCAGGAACAGGAGCAGGAACAGGAGAAGGAGCTGGAACTGGAGCAGAAACAGGAACAGAAGCTGGAACAGGACCAGGAACAGGAGAAGGAGCAGGAACAGGAGCAGGATCAAGAACAGGATCAGGAACTAGAACAGGAGCAGGCTCAAGAACAGGAGCAGGAGAAGGAGCAGGAACAGGAACAGGAAAAGGAGAAGGAGCAGGAACAGGAACAGGAAAAGGAGAAGGAGCAGGAACAGGAGCAGGAGCAGTTGCATGAGCAGGAACAGAAGCAGGAAATAGAACAGGAGCAGGATCAGGAACAGGAACAGGAACAGGAGCAGGAGCAGGAACAGGAGCAGGAGCAGGAACAGGAACAGGAGCAGGAACATGAGTGCGAACAGGAACAGGAGCAAAGGGAAGGATCAGGAACAGGAGCAAAAACGGGAACAGGAACTGGAACAGGAACTGGAAGAGGTGTAGGATCAGGAGCAGGAACAGGAGCAGGAACAGGAGCAGGAGTAGGAACAGGAGCAGGAGCAGGAACAGGAACAGGAACAGGAGCAGAAACAGGAGCAGGAACAGGAGAAGGAGCTGGAACAGGAGCAGAAACAGGAACAGGACCAGGAACAGGACCAGGAACAGCACCAGGAACAGGAGCAGGAACAGGAGCAGGGACAGGAGAAGGAGCTAGAACAGGAGCAGAAACAGGAACAGGACCAGGAACAGGAGCAGGAACAGGAGAAGGAGCAGGAACAGGAATAGGAACAGGAACAGGAACAGGAGCAGGAGCAGGAGCAGGAGCAGGAAAAGGAACAGGAACTGGAGCAAAGGGAAGGAACAGGAACAGGAACAGGAGCAGAAACAGGAACAGGAACAGGAACAGGAGCAGGAGCAGGAACAGGAGCAGGATCAAGATCAGGATCAGGAACTAGAACAGGAGCAGGAGCAGGAGCAGGAACAGGAACAGGTGCAGGAGCAGGATCAAGAACTGGATCAGGAACAGGAACAGGATCACGAGTATGAACAGGAGCAGGAGCAGGAGCAGGAAGAGGAGCAAGAACAGGATCAGGAACAGGAGCAGGAGAAATAGCATGAACAGGAACAGGAGAAGGAGCAGGAACAGGAACAGGATCAAGAACAGGATCAAGAACAGGAACAGGAACAGGAGCAGGACCAGGAAAAGGAACAGTAGCAGGAACAGGAACAGGAACTAGAACAGGAGCAGGAGCAAGATCAGGAACAGGAGCAGGAACAGGAGCAGGAGAGGTACAGGCACAGGAACAGGAGCAGGAACAGGAACAGGAACAGAAGCAGGAACAAGAATAGGAACAGAAACAGGAGGAGGAGCAGGAACAGGAGCAAAGGGAAGGAACAGGAACAGGAGCAGAAACAGGAACAGGAACATGAACTGGAAGAGGTGTAGGATCAGGACCAGGAACAGGAGTAGGAACAGGAACAGGAGCAGGATCAAGAACTGGATCAGGAGCAGGAGCAGGAGCAGGAGCAGGAGCAGGAGCAGGAACAGGCGCAGGAGCAGGATCAAGAACTGGATCAGGAACAGGAACAGGATCAGGAGTAGGAACAGGAGCAGGAGCAGGAGCAGGAGCAGGAAGAGGAGCAAGAGCAGGATCAAGAAGAAGGAGCAGGAACAGAGGCAGGAGCAGGATCAAGAACAGGATCAGGAACAGGAGCAGGAGAAATAGCACGAACAGGAACAGGAGAAGGAGCAGGAACAGGAACAGGATCAATAACAGGATCAAGAACAGGAACAGGAACAGGAGCAGGACCAGGAAAAGGAACAGTAGCAGGAACAGGAACAGGAACTAGAACAGGAGCAGGAGCAAGATCAGGAACAGGAGCAGGAACAGGAGCAGGAGAGGTACAGGCAACGGAACAGGAACAGGAACAGAAGCAGGAACAAGAATAGGAACAGAAACAGGAGGAGGAACAGGAACAGGAACAGGAACAGGAGCAAAGGGAAGGAACAGGAACAGCAGCAGAAACGGGAACAGGAGCTGGAACAGGAACTGGAAGAGGTGTAGGATCAGGACCAGGAACAGGAGTAGGAACAGGAACAGGAGCAGGATCAAGAACTGGATCAGGAGCAGGAGCAGGAGCAGGAACAGGAGCAAGAACAGGAGCAGGAACAGGAGAAGGAGCTGGAACAGGAGCAGAAACAGGAACAGGAGCAGCAACAGGAGAAGGAGCTGGAACAGGAGCAGGAACAGGAACAGGAGCAGGATCAAGAACAGAATCAGGAACTAGAACAGGACCAGGAACAGGAACAGGAGCACGAACAAGAACAGGAGCAGGAACAGGAAGAGGAACAGGATCAGGAACTAGAACAGGAGCAGGAGCAGGAACAGGAACAGAAGCAGGAATAGGAACACGAGTAGGAACAGGAGCAGGAACAGGAAGAGGAACAGGAGCAGGAGCAGGAATAGGAGCAGGCTCAAGAACAGGAGCAGGAGAAAGAACAGGAACTAGAACAGGAATAGGAACAGGAACAGGAGCAGGAGAGGGACAGGAACAGGAGCAGGAGAGGGACAGGAACAGGAGCAGGAGAGGGACAGGAACAGGAACAGGAACAGGAACAGGAGCAGGAACAGGAACAGGAACAGGAACAGGAGCAGGAGCAGGAGCAGTAACAGGAGCAGGAACAGGAACAGGAACTGGAACAGGAACAGGAACAGGAATAGGAACAGGAACAGGAACAGGAACAGGAGCAGGAGCAGGAGCAGTAACAGGAGCAGGAACAGGAACAGGAACTGGAACAGGAACAGGAACAGGAATAGGAACAGGAACAGGAACAGTAGCAGGAGCAGGAGCAGGAACAGGAACAGGAACAGGAGCAAAGGGAAGGAATAGGAACAGAAACAGGAGCAGAAACAGGAACAGGGACAGGAACAGGAACAGGAACAGGTGCAGAAACAGGAATAGGAGCAGGAACAGGACCAGGAACAGGAGCAGGAGCAGGAACAGGAGCAGGATCAAGATCAGGATCAGGAACTAGAACAGGAGCAGGAGCAGGAACAGGAACAGGATCAAGAACAGGAACAGGAACAGGAGCAGGACCAGGAAAAGGAACAGTAGCAGGAACAGGAACAGGAACTAGAACAGGAGCCGGAGCAAGATCAGGAACAGGAGCAGGAACAGGAGCAGGAGAGGTACAGGCAACAGAACAGGAACAGGAACAGAAGCAGGAGCAAGAATAGGAACAGAAACAGGAGGAGGAGCAGGAACAGGAGTAGGAACAGGAACAGGAACAGGAACAGGAGCAAAGGGAAGGAACAGGAACAGGAGCAGAAATGGGAACAGGAGCTGGAAGAGGAAAAGGAGCAGAAACAGGAATAGGAGCAGGAACAGGACCAGGAACAGGAGCAGGAACAGGAACAGGAGCAGGATCAAGATCAGGATCAGGAACTAGAACAGGAACAGGAACAGGAACAGGAGCAGAAACAGGAATAGGAGCAGGAACAGGACCAGGAACAGGAGCAGGAACAGGAACAGGAGCAGGATCAAGATCAGGATCAAGAACAGGAACAGGAACAGGAGCAGGACCAGGAAAAGGAACAGTAGCAGGAAAAGGAACAGGAACTAGAACAGGAGCAGGAGCAAGATCAGGAACAGGAGCAGGAACAGGAGCAGGAGAGGTACAGGCACAGGAACAGGAACAGGAGCAGGAGAGGGACAGGAACAGGAGCAGGAGAGGGACAGGAACAGGAGCAGGAACAGGAAAAGGAGCAGGAACAGGAACAGGAACAGGACAAGGATCATGAACAGGAGTAGGAACAGGAACAGGAACAGGAGCAAAGTGAAGGAACAGGAACAGGAGCAGAAACGGGAACAGGAGCTGGAACAGGAACTGGAAGAGGTGTAGGATCAGGACCAGGAACAGGAGCAGGAGCAGGAACAGGAGCAGGATCAAGAACAGGATCAGGAAATAGAACAGGAGCAGGAAGAGGAACAGGAGCAGGAACAGGAATAGGAACAGGAGCAGGAACAGGAGAAGGAGCTGGAACAGGAGCAGAAACAGGAACAGGAGCAAGAACAGGACGAGGAACAGGGGAAGGAGCTGGAACAGGAACAGGAACAGGAACAGGAGCAGAAACAGGAACAAGAGCAGGAACAGGACCAGGAACAGGAGCAGGAACAGGAGAAGGAGCTGGAACAGGAGCAGAAACAGGAACAGGAGCAAGAACAGGACCAGGAACAGGGGAAGGAGCTGGAACAGGAGCAGGAGCAGGAACAGGAGCAGGATCAAGAACAGGATCAGGAACTAGAACAGGAACAGGAAGAGGAACAGGAGCAGGAGCAGGAACAGGAGCAGGCTCAAGAACAGGAGCAGGAGAAGGAGCAGGAACAGGAACAGGAACAGGAGCAGGAATAGGAACAGGAACAGGAGCAGAAACAGGAACAGGAGCAGGAACAGGATCTGAAACAGGAGCAGGAATAGGAACAGGAACAGGAGCAGGAGCAGAAACAGGAACAGGAGCAGGAACAGGACCAGGAACAGGAGCAGGAGCAGGAACAGGAGCAGGATCAAGATCAGGATCAGGAACTAGAACAGGAGCAGGAGCAGGAACAGGAACTGGATCAAGAACAGGATCAGGAAATAGAACAGGAGCAGGAAGAGGAACAGGAGCAGGAACAGGAATAGGAACAGGAGCAGGATCAAGAACTGGATCAGGAACAGGAACAGGATCACGAGTATGAACAGGAGCAGGAGCAGGAGCAGGAAGAGGAGCAAGAACAGGATCAGGAACAGGAGCAGGAGAAATAGCATGAACAGGAACAGGAGAAGGAGCAGGAACAGGAACAGGATCAAGAACAGGATCAAGAACAGGAACAGGAACAGGAGCAGGACCAGGAAAAGGAACAGTAGCAGGAACAGGAACAGGAACTAGAACAGGAGCAGGAGCAAGATCAGGAACAGGAGCAGGAACAGGAGCAGGAGAGGTACAGGCACAGGAACAGGAGCAGGAACAGGAACAGGAACAGAAGTAGGAACAAGAATAGGAACAGAAACAGGAGGAGGAGCAGGAACAGGAGCAAAGGGAAGGAACAGGAACAGGAGCAGAAACAGGAACAGGAACATGAACTGGAAGAGGTGTAGGATCAGGACCAGGAACAGGAGTAGGAACAGGAACAGGAGCAGGATCAAGAACTGGATCAGGAGCAGGAGCAGGAGCAGGAGCAGGAGCAGGAGCAGGAACAGGCGCAGGAGCAGGATCAAGAACTGGATCAGGAACAGGAACAGGATCAGGAGTAGGAACAGGAGCAGGAGCAGGAGCAGGAGCAGGAAGAGGAGCAAGAGCAGGATCAAGAAGAAGGAGCAGGAACAGAGGCAGGAGCAGGATCAAGAACAGGATCAGGAACAGGAGCAGGAGAAATAGCACGAACAGGAACAGGAGAAGGAGCAGGAACAGGAACAGGATCAATAACAGGATCAAGAACAGGAACAGGAACAGGAGCAGGACCAGGAAAAGGAACAGTAGCAGGAACAGGAACAGGAACTAGAACAGGAGCAGGAGCAAGATCAGGAACAGGAGCAGGAACAGGAGCAGGAGAGGTACAGGCAACGGAACAGGAACAGGAACAGGAGAAGGAGCTGGAACAGGAGCAGAAACAGGAACAGGAGCAAGAACAGGTCCAGGAACAGGGGAAGGAGCTGGAACAGGAACAGGAACAGGAACAGGAGCAGAAACAGGAACAAGAGCAGGAACAGGACCAGGAACAGGAGCAGGAACAGGAGAAGGAGCTGGAACAGGAGCAGAAACAGGAACAGGAGCAAGAACAGGACCAGGAACAGGGGAAGGAGCTGGAACAGGAGCAGGAGCAGGAACAGGAGCAGGATCAAGAACAGGAGCAGGAGAAGGAGCAGGAACAGGAACAGGAACAGGAGAAGGAACTGGAACAGGAGCAGGAGAAGGAGCAGGAACAGGAGCAGGAGCAGTTGCAGGAGTAGGAACAGGAGCAGGATCAGGAACAGGAACAGGAACAGGAACTAGAACAGGAGCAGGAGCAGGATCAAGAACAGGAGCAGGAGAGGTACAGGAACAGGAACAGGAGAAGGAACAGGATCAGGAACTAGAACTGGAGCAGGAGCAGAAGATATACAGGAACAGGAACAGGAGCAGGAACAGGAGCAGGGACAGGAGCAGGAGAGGTACAGGCACAGGAACAGGAACAGGAGCAGGAGAGGGACAGGAACAGGAGCAGGAGAGGGACAGGAACAGGAGCAGGAACAGGAAAAGGAGCAGGAACAGGAACAGGAACAGGACAAGGATCATGAACAGGAGTAGGAACAGGAACAGGAACAGGAGCAAAGTGAAGGAACAGGAACAGGAGCAGAAACGGGAACAGGAGCAGGAGCAGGAATAGGAGCAGGCTCAAGAACAGGAGCAGGAGAAGGAACAGGAACTAGAACAGGAACAGGAGAAGGAACAGGAGCAGGAGCAGTTGCAGGAGCAGGAACAGGAGCAGGAGCAGGAACAGGAGCAGGAACTAGAACAGGAGCAGGAACAGGAACAGGAAAAGGAACAGGAACAGGAGCAGGAGCAGGAATAGGAACAGGAACAGGAGCAGGAGAGGGACAGGAACAGGAACAGGAGCAGGAGCAGGAGCAGGAACAGGAACAGAAATAGGAACAGGAACAGGAACAGAAATAGGAACTGGAACAGGAACAGGATCAGGGATAGGAACAGGAACAGGAGCAGGAGAGGAACAGGAAACGGAGCAGGAACAGGAACAGGAACAGGAGCAGGAGAGGGACAGGAACAGGAGCAGGAGAGGGACAGGAACAGAAGCAGGAACAGGAAAAGGAGCAGGAACAGGAGCAGGAGCAGGAACAGGAACAGAAATAGGAACTGGAACAGGAACAGGAGAGGAACAGGAAATGGAGCAGGAATAGGAACAGGAACAGGAGCAGGAGAGGGACAGGAAATGGAGCAGGAATAGGAACAGGAACAGGAGCAGGACCAGGATCATGAACAGGAGTAGGAACAGGAACAGGAACAGGAGCAAAGGGAAGGAACAGGAACAGGAGCAGAAACGGGAACAGGAGCTGGAACAGGAACTGGAAGAGGTGTAGGATCAGGACCAGGAACAGGAGCAGGAACAGGAGCAGGAGCAGGAACAGGAGCAGGATCAAGAACAGGATCAGGAAATAGAACAGGAGCAGGAAGAGGAACAGGAGCAGGAACAGGAACAGGAACAGTAGCAGGAGCAGGAGCAGGAGCAGGAACAGGAACAGTAGCAGGAGCAGGAGCAGGAACAGGAACAGGAACAGGTACAGGAGCAAAGGGAAGGAACAGGAACAGGAACAGGAACAGGAACAGGAATAGGAGCAGGAACATGAACAGGAGCAGGAATAGGAACACGTGTAGGAACACGAGCAGGAGCAAAGGGAAGGAACAGGAACAGGAACAGGAACAGGAGCAGAAACAGGAACAAGAGAAGGAACAGGACCAGGAACAGGAGCAGGAACAGGAGAAGGAGCTGGAACAGGAGCAGAAACAGGAACAGGAGCAGCAACAGGATCAGGAACTAGAACAGGAGCAGGAAAAGGAACACGCGCAGGAGCAGGAACAGGAACAGGAGCACAAACAAGAACAGGAGCAGGAACAGGAAGAGGAACAGGATCAGGAACTAGAACAGGAGCAGGAACAGGAGCAGGAGCAGGAACAGGAACAGAAGCAGGAGCAGGAATAGGAGCAGGAGCAGGAACAGGAACAGAAGCAGGAATAGGAACACGAGTAGGAACACGAGCAGGAACAGGAAGAGGAACAGGAGCAGGAGCAGGAATAGGAGCAGGCTCAAGAACAGGAGCAGGAGAAGGAACAGGAACTAGAACAGGAACAGGAGAAGGAACAGGAGCAGGAGCAGTTGCAGGAGCAGGAACAGGAGCAGGAGCAGGAACAGGAGCAGGAACTAGAACAGGAGCAGGAACAGGAACAGGAGCAGGTACAGGAACAGGAAAAGGAACAGGAACAGGAGCAAGAGAGGAACAGGAACAGGAGCAGGAATAGGAACAGGAACAGGAGCAGGAGAGGGACAGGAACAGGAACAGGAGCAGGAGCAGGAGCAGGAACAGGAACAGAAATAGGAACAGGAACAGGAACAGAAATAGGAACTGGAACAGGAACAGGACCAGGATCATGAACAGGAGTAGGAACAGGAACAGGAACAGGAACAGGAGCAAAGGGAAGGAACAGGAACAGGAGCAGAAACGGGAACAGGAGCTGGAACAGGAACTGGAAGAGGTGTAGGATCAGGACCAGGAACAGGAGCAGGAGCAGGAACAGGAGCAGGATCAAGAACAGGATCAGGAAATAGAACCGGAGCAGGAAGAGGAACAGGAGCAGGAACAGGAAGAGGAACAGGATCAGGAACTAGAACAGGAGCAGGAACAGGAGCAGGAGCAGGAACAGGAAGAGAAGCAGGAATAGGAACACGAGTAGGAACACGAGCAGGAACAGGAAGAGGAACAGGAGCAGGAGCAGGAATAGGAGCAGGCTCAAGAACAGGAGCAGGAGAAGGAACAGGAACTAGAACAGGAACAGGAGAAGGAACAGGAGCAGGAGCAGTTGCAGGAGCAGGAACAGGAGCAGGAGCAGGAACAGGAGCAGGAACTAGAACAGGAGCAGGAACAGGAACAGGAGCAGGAATAGGAACAGGAACAGGAGCAGGAGAGGGACAGGAACAGGAACAGAAATAGGAACAGGAACAGGAACAGAAATAGGAACTGGAACAGGAACAGGATCAGGGATAGGAACAGGAACAGGAGCAGGAGAGGAACAGGAAACGGAGCAGGAACAGGAACAGGAACAGGAGCAGGAGAGGGACAGGAACAGGAGCAGGAGAGGGACAGGAACAGAAGCAGGAACAGGAAAAGGAGCAGGAACAGGAACAGGAGCAGGAGCAGGAACAGGAACAGGACCAGGATCATGAACAGGAGTAGGAACAGGAACAGGAACAGAAACAGGAGCAAAGGGAAGGAACAGGAACAGGAGCAGAAACGGGAACAGGAGCTGGAACAGGAACTGGAAGAGGTGTAGGATCAGGACCAGGAACAGGAGCAGGAACAGGAGCAGGATCAAGAACAGGATCAGGAAATAGAACAGGAGCAGGAAGAGGAACAGGAGCAGGAACAGGAACAGGAACAGTAGCAGGAGCAGGAGCAGGAGCAGGAACAGGAACAGAAACAGGAGCAAAGGGAAGGAACAGGAACAGGAGCAAAGGGAAGGAACAGGAACAGGAACAGGAACAGGAACAGGAACAGGAACAGGAATAGGAGCAGGAACAGGAACAGGAACAGGAACAGGAACAGAAGCAGGAATAGGAACACGAGTAGGAACACGAGCAGGAGCAAAGGGAAGGAACAGGAACAGGAACAGCAGCAGAAACAGGAACAAGAGCAGGAACAGGACCAGGAACAGGAGCAGGAACAGGAGAAGGAGCTGGAACAGGAGCAGAAACAGGAACAGGAGCAAGAACAGGACCAGGAACAGGGGAAGGAGCTGGAACAGGAGCAGGAGCAGGAACAGGAGTAGGATCAAGAACAGGATCAGGAACTAGAACAGGAACAGGAAGAGGAACAGGAGCAGGAGCAGGAACAGGAGCAGGCTCAAGAACAGGAGCAGGAGAAGGAGCAGGAACAGGAACAGGAATAGGAACAGGAACAGGAGCAGGAGCAGAAACAGGAACAGGAGCAGGAACAGGATCTGAAACAGGAGCAGGAATAGGAACAGGAACAGGAGCAGGAGCAGAAACAGGAACAGGAGCAGGAACAGGACCAGGAACAGGAGCAGGAGCAGGAACAGGAGCAGGATCAAGATCAGGATCAGGAACTAGAACAGGAGCAGGAGCAGGAACAGGAACTGGATCAAGAACAGGATCAAGAACAGGAACAGGAACAGGAGCAGGACCAGGAAAAGGAACAGTAGCAGGAACAGGAACAGGAACTAGAACAGGAGCAGGAGCAAGATCAGGAACAGGAGCAGGAACAGGAGCAGGAGAGGTACAGGCACAGGAACAGGAACAGGAACAGAAGCAGGAGCAAGAATAGGAACAGAAACAGGAGGAGGAGCAGGAACAGGAGTAGGAACAGGAACAGGAACAGGAACAGGAGCAAAGGGAAGGAACAGGAACAGGAGCAGAAACGGGAACAGGAGCTGGAACAGGAACTGGAAGAGGTGTAGGATCAGGAGCAGGAGCAGGAGCAGGAACAGGAGCAAGAACAGGAGCAGGAACAGGAGAAGGAGCTGGAACAGGAGCAGAAACAGGAACAGGAGCAGCAACAGGATCAGGAACTAGAACAGGAGCAGGAAAAGGAACACGCGCAGGAGCAGGAACAGGAACAGGAGCACAAACAAGAACAGCAGCAGGAACAGGAAGAGGAACAGGATCAGGAACTAGAACAGGAGCAGGAACAGGAGCAGGAGCAGGAACAGGAACAGAAGCAGGAATAGGAACACGAGTAGGAACACGAGCAGGAACAGGAAGAGGAACAGGAGCAGGAGCAGGAATAGGAGCAGGCTCAAGAACAGGAGCAGGAGAAGGAACAGGAACTAGAACAGGAACAGGAGAAGGAACAGGAGCAGGAGCAGTTGCAGGAGCAGGAACAGGAGCAGGAGCAGGAACAGGAGCAGGAACTAGAACAGGAGCAGGAACAGGAACAGGAAAAGGAACAGGAACAGGAGCAAGAGAGGAACAGGAACAGGAGCAGGAATAGGAACAGGAACAGGAGCAGGAGAGGGACAGGAACAGGAACAGGAGCAGGAGCAGGAGCAGGAACAGGAACAGAAATAGGAACAGGAACAGGAACAGAAATAGGAACTGGAACAGGAACAGGATCAGGGATAGGAACAGGAACAGGAGCAGGAGAGGAACAGGAAACGGAGCAGGAACAGGAACAGGAACAGGAGCAGGAGAGGGACAGGAACAGGAGCAGGAGAGGGACAGGAACAGAAGCAGGAACAGGAAAAGGAGCAGGAACAGGAACAGGAGCAGGAGCAGGAACAGGAACAGGACCAGGATCATGAACAGGAGTAGGAACAGGAACAGGAACAGGAACAGGAGCAAAGGGAAGGAACAGGAACAGGAGCAGAAACGGGAACAGGAGCTGGAACAGGAACTGGAAGAGGTGTAGGATCAGGACCAGGAACAGGAGCAGGAACAGGAGCAGGAGCAGGAACAGGAGCAGGATCAAGAACAGGATCAGGAAATAGAACAGGAGCAGGAAGAGGAACAGGAGCAGGAACAGGAACAGGAACAGTAGCAGGAGCAGGAGCAGGAGCAGGAACAGGAACAGTAGCAGGAGCAGGAGCAGGAACAGGAACAGGTACAGGAGCAAAGGGAAGGAACAGGAACAGGAACAGGAACAGGAACAGGAACAGGAACAGTAATAGGAGCAGGAACAGGAACAGGAACAGGAACAGGAACAGAAGCAGGAATAGGAACACGAGTAGGAACACGAGCAGGAGCAAAGGGAAGGAACAGGAACAGGAACAGCAGCAGAAACAGGAACAAGAGCAGGAACAGGACCAGGAACAGGAGCAGGAACAGGAGAAGGAGCTGGAACAGGAGCAGAAACAGGAACAGGAGCAAGAACAGGACCAGGAACAGGGGAAGGAGCTGGAACAGGAGCAGGAGCAGGAACAGGAGCAGGATCAAGAACAGGATCAGGAACTAGAACAGGAACAGGAAGAGGAACAGGAGCAGGAGCAGGAACAGGAGCAGGCTCAAGAACAGGAGCAGGAGAAGGAGCAGGAACAGGAACAGGAATAGGAACAGGAACAGGAGCAGGAGCAGAAACAGGAACAGGAGCAGGAACAGGATCTGAAACAGGAGCAGGAATAGGAACAGGAACAGGAGCAGGAGCAGAAACAGGAACAGGAGCAGGAACAGGACCAGGAACAGGAACAGGAGCAGGAGCAGGAACAGGAGCAGGATCAAGATCAGGATCAGGAACTAGAACAGGAGCAGGAGCAGGAACAGGAACTGGATCAAGAACAGGATCAAGAACAGGAACAGGAACAGGAGCAGGACCAGGAAAAGGAACAGTAGCAGGAACAGGAACATGAACTAGAACAGGAGCAGGAGCAAGATCAGGAACAGGAGCAGGAACAGGAGCAGGAGAGGTACAGGCACAGGAACAGGAACAGGAACAGAAGCAGGAGCAAGAATAGGAACAGAAACAGGAGGAGGAGCAGGAACAGGAGTAGGAACAGGAACAGGAACAGGAACAGGAGCAAAGGGAAGGAACAGGAACAGGAGCAGAAACGGGAACAGGAGCTGGAACAGGAACTGGAAGAGGTGTAGGATCAGGAGCAGGAGCAGGAGCAGGAACAGGAGCAAGAACAGGAGCAGGAACAGGAGAAGGAGCTGGAACAGGAGCAGAAACAGGAACAGGAGCAGCAACAGGATCAGGAACTAGAACAGGAGCAGGAAAAGGAACACGCGCAGGAGCAGGAACAGGAACAGGAGCACAAACAAGAACAGCAGCAGGAACAGGAAGAGGAACAGGATCAGGAACTAGAACAGGAGCAGGAACAGGAGCAGGAGCAGGAACAGGAACAGAAGCAGGAATAGGAACACGAGTAGGAACACGAGCAGGAACAGGAAGAGGAACAGGAGCAGGAGCAGGAATAGGAGCAGGCTCAAGAACAGGAGCAGGAGAAGGAACAGGAGCAGGAATAGGAACAGGAACAGGAGCAGGAGAGGGACAGGAACAGGAACAGGAGCAGGAGCAGGAGCAGGAACAGGAACAGAAATAGGAACAGGAACAGGAACAGAAATAGGAACTGGAACAGGAACAGGATCAGGGATAGGAGCAGGAACTAGAACAGGAGCAGGAACAGGAACAGGAGCAGGAATAGGAACAGGAACAGGAGCAGGAGAGGGACAGGAACAGGAACAGGAGCAGGAGCAGGAGCAGGAACAGGAACAGAAATAGGAACAGGAACAGGAACAGAAATAGGAACTGGAACAGGAACAGGATCAGGGATAGGAACAGGAACAGGAGCAGGAGAGGAACAGGAAACGGAGCAGGAACAGGAACAGGAACAGGAGCAGGAGAGGGACAGGAACAGGAGCAGGAGAGGGACAGGAACAGAAGCAGGAACAGGAAAAGGAGCAGGAACAGGAACAGGAGCAGGAGCAGGAACAGGAACAGGACCAGGATCATGAACAGGAGTAGGAACAGGAACAGGAACAGGAACAGGAGCAAAGGGAAGGAACAGGAACAGGAGCAGAAACGGGAACAGGAGCTGGAACAGGAACTGGAAGAGGTGTAGGATCAGGACCAGGAACAGGAGCAGGAACAGGAGCAGGAGCAGGAACAGGAGCAGGATCAAGAACAGGATCAGGAAATAGAACAGGAGCAGGAAGAGGAACAGGAGCAGGAACAGGAACAGGAACAGTAGCAGGAGCAGGAGCAGGAACAGGAACAGTAGCAGGAGCAGGAGCAGGAACAGGAACAGGTACAGGAGCAAAGGGAAGGAACAGGAACAGGAACAGGAACAGGAACAGGAACAGGAACAGTAATAGGAGCAGGAACAGGAACAGGAACAGGAACAGGAACAGAAGCAGGAATAGGAACACGAGTAGGAACACGAGCAGGAGCAAAGGGAAGGAACAGGAACAGGAACAGCAGCAGAAACAGGAACAAGAGCAGGAACAGGACCAGGAACAGGAGCAGGAACAGGAGAAGGAGCTGGAACAGGAGCAGAAACAGGAACAGGAGCAAGAACAGGACCAGGAACAGGGGAAGGAGCTGGAACAGGAGCAGGAGCAGGAACAGGAGCAGGATCAAGAACAGGATCAGGAACTAGAACAGGAACAGGAAGAGGAACAGGAGCAGGAGCAGGAACAGGAGCAGGCTCAAGAACAGGAGCAGGAGAAGGAGCAGGAACAGGAACAGGAATAGGAACAGGAACAGGAGCAGGAGCAGAAACAGGAACAGGAGCAGGAACAGGATCTGAAACAGGAGCAGGAATAGGAACAGGAACAGGAGCAGGAGCAGAAACAGGAACAGGAGCAGGAACAGGACCAGGAACAGGAACAGGAGCAGGAGCAGGAACAGGAGTAGGATCAAGATCAGGATCAGGAACTAGAACAGGAGCAGGAGCAGGAACAGGAACTGGATCAAGAACAGGATCAAGAACAGGAACAGGAACAGGAGCAGGACCAGGAAAAGGAACAGTAGCAGGAACAGGAACTAGAACAGGAGCAGGAGCAAGATCAGGAACAGGAGCAGGAACAGGAGCAGGAGAGGTACAGGCACAGGAACAGGAACAGGAACAGAAGCAGGAGCAAGAATAGGAACAGAAACAGGAGGAGGAGCAGGAACAGGAGTAGGAACAGGAACAGGAACAGGAACAGGAGCAAAGGGAAGGAACAGGAACAGGAGCAGAAACGGGAACAGGAGCTGGAACAGGAACTGGAAGAGGTGTAGGATCAGGAGCAGGAGCAGGAGCAGGAACAGGAGCAAGAACAGGAGCAGGAACAGGAGAAGGAGCTGGAACAGGAGCAGAAACAGGAACAGGAGCAGCAACAGGATCAGGAACTAGAACAGGAGCAGGAAAAGGAACACGCGCAGGAGCAGGAACAGGAACAGGAGCACAAACAAGAACAGCAGCAGGAACAGGAAGAGGAACAGGATCAGGAACTAGAACAGGAGCAGGAACAGGAGCAGGAGCAGGAACAGGAACAGAAGCAGGAATAGGAACACGAGTAGGAACACGAGCAGGAACAGGAACAGGAACAGGAGCAGGAGCAGGAATAGGAGCAGGCTCAAGAACAGGAGCAGGAGAAGGAACAGGAGCAGGAATAGGAACAGGAACAGGAGCAGGAGAGGGACAGGAACAGGAACAGGAGCAGGAGCAGGAGCAGGAACAGGAACAGAAATAGGAACAGGAACAGGAACAGAAATAGGAACTGGAACAGGAACAGGATCAGGGATAGGAGCAGGAACTAGAACAGGAGCAGGAACAGGAACAGGAGCAGGAATAGGAACAGGAACAGGAGCAGGAGAGGGACAGGAACAGGAACAGGAGCAGGAGCAGGAGCAGGAACAGGAACAGAAATAGGAACAGGAACAGGAACAGAAATAGGAACTGGAACAGGAACAGGATCAGGGATAGGAACAGGAACAGGAGCAGGAGAGGAACAGGAAACGGAGCAGGAACAGGAACAGGAACAGGAGCAGGAGAGGGACAGGAACAGGAGCAGGAGAGGGACAGGAACAGAAGCAGGAACAGGAAAAGGAGCAGGAACAGGAACAGGAGCAGGAGCAGGAACAGGAACAGGACCAGGATCATGAACAGGAGTAGGAACAGGAACAGGAACAGGAACAGGAGCAAAGGGAAGGAACAGGAACAGGAGCAGAAACGGGAACAGGAGCTGGAACAGGAACTGGAAGAGGTGTAGGATCAGGACCAGGAACAGGAGCAGGAACAGGAGCAGGAGCAGGAACAGGAGCAGGATCAAGAACAGGATCAGGAAATAGAACAGGAGCAGGAAGAGGAACAGGAGCAGGAACAGGAACAGGAACAGTAGCAGGAGCAGGAGCAGGAGCAGGAACAGGAACAGTAGCAGGAGCAGGAGCAGGAACAGGAACAGGTACAGGAGCAAAGGGAAGGAACAGGAACAGGAACAGGAACAGGAACAGGAACAGGAATAGGAGCAGGAACAGGAACAGGAACAGGAACAGGAACAGAAGCAGGAATAGGAACACGAGTAGGAACACGAGCAGGAGCAAAGGGAAGGAACAGGAACAGGAACAGCAGCAGAAACAGGAACAAGAGCAGGAACAGGACCAGGAACAGGAGCAGGAACAGGAGAAGGAGCTGGAACAGGAGCAGAAACAGGAACAGGAGCAAGAACAGGACCAGGAACAGGGGAAGGAGCTGGAACAGGAGCAGGAGCAGGAACAGGAGCAGGATCAAGAACAGGATCAGGAACTAGAACAGGAACAGGAAGAGGAACAGGAGCAGGAGCAGGAACAGGAGCAGGCTCAAGAACAGGAGCAGGAGAAGGAGCAGGAACAGGAACAGGAATAGGAACAGGAACAGGAGCAGGAGCAGAAACAGGAACAGGAGCAGGAACAGGATCTGAAACAGGAGCAGGAATAGGAACAGGAACAGGAGCAGGAGCAGAAACAGGAACAGGAGCAGGAACAGGACCAGGAACAGGAACAGGAGCAGGAGCAGGAACAGGAGCAGGATCAAGATCAGGATCAGGAACTAGAACAGGAGCAGGAGCAGGAACAGGAACTGGATCAAGAACAGGATCAAGAACAGGAACAGGAACAGGAGCAGGACCAGGAAAAGGAACAGTAGCAGGAACAGGAACAGGAACTAGAACAGGAGCAGGAGCAAGATCAGGAACAGGAGCAGGAACAGGAGCAGGAGAGGTACAGGCACAGGAACAGGAACAGGAACAGAAGCAGGAGCAAGAATAGGAACAGAAACAGGAGGAGGAGCAGGAACAGGAGTAGGAACAGGAACAGGAACAGGAACAGGAGCAAAGGGAAGGAACAGGAACAGGAGCAGAAACGGGAACAGGAGCTGGAACAGGAACTGGAAGAGGTGTAGGATCAGGAGCAGGAGCAGGAGCAGGAACAGGAGCAAGAACAGGAGCAGGAACAGGAGAAGGAGCTGGAACAGGAGCAGAAACAGGAACAGGAGCAGCAACAGGATCAGGAACTAGAACAGGAGCAGGAAAAGGAACACGCGCAGGAGCAGGAACAGGAACAGGAGCACAAACAAGAACAGCAGCAGGAACAGGAAGAGGAACAGGATCAGGAACTAGAACAGGAGCAGGAACAGGAGCAGGAGCAGGAACAGGAACAGAAGCAGGAATAGGAACACGAGTAGGAACACGAGCAGGAACAGGAAGAGGAACAGGAGCAGGAGCAGGAATAGGAGCAGGCTCAAGAACAGGAGCAGGAGAAGGAACAGGAGCAGGAATAGGAACAGGAACAGGAGCAGGAGAGGGACAGGAACAGGAACAGGAGCAGGAGCAGGAGCAGGAACAGGAACAGAAATAGGAACAGGAACAGGAACAGAAATAGGAACTGGAACAGGAACAGGATCAGGGATAGGAGCAGGAACTAGAACAGGAGCAGGAACAGGAACAGGAGCAGGAATAGGAACAGGAACAGGAGCAGGAGAGGGACAGGAACAGGAACAGGAGCAGGAGCAGGAGCAGGAACAGGAACAGAAATAGGAACAGGAACAGGAACAGAAATAGGAACTGGAACAGGAACAGGATCAGGGATAGGAACAGGAACAGGAGCAGGAGAGGAACAGGAAACGGAGCAGGAACAGGAACAGGAACAGGAGCAGGAGAGGGACAGGAACAGGAGCAGGAGAGGGACAGGAACAGAAGCAGGAACAGGAAAAGGAGCAGGAACAGGAACAGGAGCAGGAGCAGGAACAGGAACAGGACCAGGATCATGAACAGGAGTAGGAACAGGAACAGGAACAGGAACAGGAGCAAAGGGAAGGAACAGGAACAGGAGCAGAAACGGGAACAGGAGCTGGAACAGGAACTGGAAGAGGTGTAGGATCAGGACCAGGAACAGGAGCAGGAACAGGAGCAGGAGCAGGAACAGGAGCAGGATCAAGAACAGGATCAGGAAATAGAACAGGAGCAGGAAGAGGAACAGGAGCAGGAACAGGAACAGGAACAGTAGCAGGAGCAGGAGCAGGAGCAGGAGCAGGAACAGGAACAGTAGCAGGAGCAGGAGCAGGAACAGGAACAGGTACAGGAGCAAAGGGAAGGAACAGGAACAGGAACAGGAACAGGAACAGGAACAGGAACAGGAATAGGAGCAGGAACAGGAACAGGAACAGGAACAGGAACAGAAGCAGGAATAGGAACACGAGTAGGAACACGAGCAGGAGCAAAGGGAAGGAACAGGAACAGGAACAGCAGCAGAAACAGGAACAAGAGCAGGAACAGGACCAGGAACAGGAGCAGGAACAGGAGAAGGAGCTGGAACAGGAGCAGAAACAGGAACAGGAGCAAGAACAGGACCAGGAACAGGGGAAGGAGCTGGAACAGGAGCAGGAGCAGGAACAGGAGCAGGATCAAGAACAGGATCAGGAACTAGAACAGGAACAGGAAGAGGAACAGGAGCAGGAGCAGGAACAGGAGCAGGCTCAAGAACAGGAGCAGGAGAAAGAGCAGGAACAGGAACAGGAATAGGAACAGGAACAGGAGCAGGAGCAGAAACAGGAACAGGAGCAGGAACAGGATCTGAAACAGGAGCAGGAATAGGAACAGGAACAGGAGCAGGAGCAGAAACAGGAACAGGAGCAGGAACAGGACCAGGAACAGGAACAGGAGCAGGAGCAGGAACAGGAGCAGGATCAAGATCAGGATCAGGAACTAGAACAGGAGCAGGAGCAGGAACAGGAACTGGATCAAGAACAGGATCAAGAACAGGAACAGGAACAGGAGCAGGACCAGGAAAAGGAACAGTAGCAGGAACAGGAACAGGAACTAGAACAGGAGCAGGAGCAAGATCAGGAACAGGAGCAGGAACAGGAGCAGGAGAGGTACAGGCACAGGAACAGGAACAGGAACAGAAGCAGGAGCAAGAATAGGAACAGAAACAGGAGGAGGAGCAGGAACAGGAGTAGGAACAGGAACAGGAACAGGAACAGGAGCAAAGGGAAGGAACAGGAACAGGAGCAGAAACGGGAACAGGAGCTGGAACAGGAACTGGAAGAGGTGTAGGATCAGGAGCAGGAGCAGGAGCAGGAACAGGAGCAAGAACAGGAGCAGGAACAGGAGAAGGAGCTGGAACAGGAGCAGAAACAGGAACAGGAGCAGCAACAGGATCAGGAACTAGAACAGGAGCAGGAAAAGGAACACGCGCAGGAGCAGGAACAGGAACAGGAGCACAAACAAGAACAGCAGCAGGAACAGGAAGAGGAACAGGATCAGGAACTAGAACAGGAGCAGGAACAGGAGCAGGAGCAGGAACAGGAACAGAAGCAGGAATAGGAACACGAGTAGGAACACGAGCAGGAGCAAAGGGAAGGAACAGGAACAGGAACAGCAGCAGAAACAGGAACAAGAGCAGGAACAGGACCAGGAACAGGAGCAGGAACAGGAGAAGGAGCTGGAACAGGAGCAGAAACAGGAACAGGAGCAAGAACAGGACCAGGAACAGGGGAAGGAGCTGGAACAGGAGCAGGAGCAGGAACAGGAGCAGGATCAAGAACAGGATCAGGAACTAGAACAGGAACAGGAAGAGGAACAGGAGCAGGAGCAGGAACAGGAGCAGGCTCAAGAACAGGAGCAGGAGAAAGAGCAGGAACAGGAACAGGAATAGGAACAGGAACAGGAGCAGGAGCAGAAACAGGAACAGGAGCAGGAACAGGATCTGAAACAGGAGCAGGAATAGGAACAGGAACAGGAGCAGGAGCAGAAACAGGAACAGGAGCAGGAACAGGACCAGGAACAGGAACAGGAGCAGGAGCAGGAACAGGAGCAGGATCAAGATCAGGATCAGGAACTAGAACAGGAGCAGGAGCAGGAACAGGAACTGGATCAAGAACAGGATCAAGAACAGGAACAGGAACAGGAGCAGGACCAGGAAAAGGAACAGTAGCAGGAACAGGAACAGGAACTAGAACAGGAGCAGGAGCAAGATCAGGAACAGGAGCAGGAACAGGAGCAGGAGAGGTACAGGCACAGGAACAGGAACAGGAACAGAAGCAGGAGCAAGAATAGGAACAGAAACAGGAGGAGGAGCAGGAACAGGAGTAGGAACAGGAACAGGAACAGGAACAGGAGCAAAGGGAAGGAACAGGAACAGGAGCAGAAACGGGAACAGGAGCTGGAACAGGAACTGGAAGAGGTGTAGGATCAGGAGCAGGAGCAGGAGCAGGAGCAGGAACAGGAGCAAGAACAGGAGCAGGAACAGGAGAAGGAGCTGGAACAGGAGCAGAAACAGGAACAGGAGCAGCAACAGGATCAGGAACTAGAACAGGAGCAGGAAAAGGAACACGCGCAGGAGCAGGAACAGGAACAGGAGCACAAACAAGAACAGCAGCAGGAACAGGAAGAGGAACAGGATCAGGAACTAGAACAGGAGCAGGAACAGGAGCAGGAGCAGGAACAGGAACAGAAGCAGGAATAGGAACACGAGTAGGAACACGAGCAGGAACAGGAACAGGAACAGGAGCAGGAGCAGGAATAGGAGCAGGCTCAAGAACAGGAGCAGGAGAAGGAACAGGAACTAGAACAGGATAAGGAGCAGGAACAGGAGCAGGAACTAGAACAGGAGCAGGAACAGGAACAGGAGCAGGAACAGGAACAGGAACTGGATCAAGAACAGGATCAAGAACAGGTACAGGAACAGGAGCAGGACCAGGAAAAGGAACAGTAGCAGGAACAGGAGAAGGAGCTGGAACAGGAGCAGAAACAGGAACAGGAGCAGCAACAGGATCAGGAATTATAACAGGAGCAGGAAAAGGAACACGCGCAGGAGCAGGAACAGGAACAGGAGCACAAACAAGAACAGCAGCAGGAACAGGAAGAGGAACAGGATCAGGAACTAGAACAGGAGCAGGAACAGGAGCAGGAGCAGGAACAGGAACAGAAGCAGGAATAGGAACACGAGTAGGAACACGAGCAGGAACAGGAAGAGGAACAGGAGCAGGAGCAGGAATAGGAGCAGGCTCAAGAACAGGAGCAGGAGAAGGAACAGGAACTAGAACAGGAACAGGAGAAGGAGCAGTTGCAGGAGCAGGAACAGGAGCAGGAGCAGGAACAGGAGCAGGAACTAGAACAGGAACAGGAACAGGAGCAGGTACAGGATCAGGAAAAGGAACAGGAACAGGAGCAAGAGAGGAACAGGAACAGGAGCAGGAATAGGAACAGGAACAGGAGCAGGAGAGGGACAGGAACAGGAACAGGAGCAGGAGCAGGAGCAGGAACAGGAACAGAAATAGGAACAGGAACAGGAACAGAAATAGGAACTGGAACAGGAACAGGATCAGGGATAGGAACAGGAACAGGAGCAGGAGAGGAACAGGAAACGGAGCAGGAACAGGAACAGGAACAGGAGCAGGAGAGGGACAGGAACAGGAGCAGGAGAGGGACAGGAACAGAAGCAGGAACAGGAAAAGGAGCAGGAACAGGAGCAGGAGCAGGAACAGGAACAGGACCAGGATCATGAACAGGAGTAGGAACAGGAACAGGAACAGGAACAGGAGCAAAGGGAAGGAACAGGAACAGGAGCAGAAACGGGAACAGGAGCTGGAACAGGAACTGGAAGAGGTGTAGGATCAGGACCAGGAACAGGAGCAGGAACAGGAGCAGGAGCAGGAACAGGAGCAGGATCAAGAACAGGATCAGGAAATAGAACAGGAGCAGGAAGAGGAACAGGAGCAGGAACAGGAACAGGAACAGTAGCAGGAGCAGGAGCAGGAGCAGGAACAGGAACAGTAGCAGGAGCAGGAGCAGGAACAGGAACAGGAACAGGTACAGGAGCAAAGGGAAGGAACAGGAACAGGAACAGGAACAGGAACAGGAATAGGAGCAGGAACATGAACAGGAGCTGGAATAGGAACACGAGTAGGAACACGAGCAGGAGCAAAGGGAAGGAACAGGAACAGGAACAGGAACAGGAGCAGAAACAGGAACAAGAGAAGGAACAGGACCAGGAACAGGAGCAGGAACAGGAGAAGGAGCTGGAACAGGAGCAGAAACAGGAACAGGAGCAGCAACAGGATCAGGAACTAGAACAGGAGCAGGAAAAGGAACACGCGCAGGAGCAGGAACAGGAACAGGAGCACAAACAAGAACAGGAGCAGGAACAGGAAGAGGAACAGGATCAGGAACTAGAACAGGAGCAGGAACAGGAGCAGGAGCAGGAACAGGAACAGAAGCAGGAATAGGAACACGAGTAGGAACATGAGCAGGAACAGGAAGAGGAACAGGAGCAGGAGCAGGAATAGGAGCAGGCTCAAGAACAGGAGCAGGAGAAGGAACAGGAACTAGAACAGGAACAGGAGAAGGAACAGGAGCAGGAGCAGTTGCAGGAGCAGGAACAGGAGCAGGAACAGGAACAGGAGCAGGAACAGGAACAGGAGCAGGTACAGGAACAGGAAAAGGAACAGGAACAGGAGCAAGAGAGGAACAGGAACAGGAGCAGGAATAGGAACAGGAACAGGAGCAGGAGAGGGACAGGAACAGGAACAGGAGCAGGAGCAGGAGCAGGAACAGGAACAGAAATAGGAACAGGAACAGGAGCAGAAATAGGAACTGGAACAGGAACAGGACCAGGATCATGAACAGGAGTAGGAACAGGAACAGGAACAGGAACAGGAGCAAAGGGAAGGAACAGGAACAGGAGCAGAAACGGGAACAGGAGCTGGAACAGGAACTGGAAGAGGTGTAGGATCAGGACCAGGAACAGGAGCAGGAGCAGGAACAGGAGCAGGATCAAGAACAGGATCAGGAAATAGAACAGGAGCAGGAAGAGGAACAGGAGCAGGAACAGGAAGAGGAACAGGATCAGGAACTAGAACAGGAGCAGGAACAGGAGCAGGAGCAGGAACAGGAACAGAAGCAGGAATAGGAACACGAGTAGGAACACGAGCAGGAACAGGAAGAGGAACAGGAGCAGGAGCAGGAATAGGAGCAGGCTCAAGAACAGGAGCAGGAGAAGGAACAGGAACTAGAACAGGAACAGGAGAAGGAACAGGAGCAGGAGCAGTTGCAGGAGCAGGAACAGGAGCAGGAGCAGGAACAGGAGCAGGAACTAGAACAGGAGCAGGAACAGGAACAGGAAAAGGAACAGGAACAGGAGCAAGAGAGGAACAGGAACAGGAGCAGGAATAGGAACAGGAACAGGAGCAGGAGAGGGACAGGAACAGGAACAGGAGCAGGAGCAGGAGCAGGAACAGGAACAGAAATAGGAACAGGAACAGGAGCAGAAATAGGAACTGGAACAGGAACAGGACCAGGATCATGAACAGGAGTAGGAACAGGAACAGGAACAGGAACAGGAGCAAAGGGAAGGAACAGGAACAGGAGCAGAAACGGGAACAGGAGCTGGAACAGGAACTGGAAGAGGTGTAGGATCAGGACCAGGAACAGGAGCAGGAGCAGGAACAGGAGCAGGATCAAGAACAGGATCAGGAAATAGAACAGGAGCAGGAAGAGGAACAGGAGCAGGAACAGGAAGAGGAACAGGATCAGGAACTAGAACAGGAGCAGGAACAGGAGCAGGAGCAGGAACAGGAAGAGAAGCAGGAATAGGAACACGAGTAGGAACACGAGCAGGAACAGGAAGAGGAACAGGAGCAGGAGCAGGAATAGGAGCAGGCTCAAGAACAGGAGCAGGAGAAGGAACAGGAACTAGAACAGGAACAGGAGAAGGAACAGGAGCAGGAGCAGTTGCAGGAGCAGGAACAGGAGCAGGAGCAGGAACAGGAGCAGGAACTAGAACAGGAGCAGGAACAGGAACAGGAGCAGGAATAGGAACAGGAACAGGAGCAGGAGAGGGACAGGAACAGGAACAGGAGCAGGAGCAGGAGCAGGAACAGGAACAGAAATAGGAACAGGAACAGGAACAGAAATAGGAACTGGAACAGGAACAGGATCAGGGATAGGAACAGGAACAGGAGCAGGAGAGGAACAGGAAACGGAGCAGGAACAGGAACAGGAGCAGGACAGGGACAGGAACAGGAGCAGGAGAGGGACAGGAACAGAAGCAGGAACAGGAAAAGGAGCAGGAACAGGAACAGGAGCAGGAGCAGGAACAGGAACAGGACCAGGATCATGAACAGGAGTAGGAACAGGAACAGGAACAGGAACAGGAGCAAAGGGAAGGAACAGGAACAGGAGCAGAAACGGGAACAGGAGCTGGAACAGGAACTGGAAGAGGTGTAGGATCAGGACCAGGAACAGGAGCAGGAACAGGAGCAGGAGCAGGAACAGGAGCAGGATCAAGAACAGGATCAGGAAATAGAACAGGAGCAGGAAGAGGAACAGGAGCAGGAACAGGAACAGGAACAGTAGCAGGAGCAGGAGCAGGAGCAGGAGCAGGAACAGGAACAGTAGCAGGAGCAGGAGCAGGAACAGGAACAGGTACAGGAGCAAAGGGAAGGAACAGGAACAGTAACAGGAACAGGAACAGGAACAGGAATAGGAGCAGGAACAGGAACAGGAACAGGAACAGAAGCAGGAATAGGAACACGAGTAGGAACACGAGCAGGAGCAAAGGGAAGGAACAGGAACAGGAACAGCAGCAGAAACAGGAACAAGAGCAGGAACAGGACCAGGAACAGGAGCAGGAACAGGAGAAGGAGCTGGAACAGGAGCAGAAACAGGAACAGGAGCAAGAACAGGACCAGGAACAGGGGAAGGAGCTGGAACAGGAGCAGGAGCAGGAACAGGAGCAGGATCAAGAACAGGATCAGGAACTAGAACAGGAACAGGAAGAGGAACAGGAGCAGGAGCAGGAACAGGAGCAGGCTCAAGAACAGGAGCAGGAGAAGGAGCAGGAACAGGAACAGGAATAGGAACAGGAACAGGAGCAGGAGCAGAAACAGGAACAGGAGCAGGAACAGGATCTGAAACAGGAGCAGGAATAGGAACAGGAACAGGAGTAGGAGCAGAAACAGGAACAGGAGCAGGAACAGGACCAGGAACAAGAGCAGGAACAGGAACACGAGCAGGATCAAGATCAGGATCAGGAACTAGAACAGGAGCAGGAGCAGGAACAGGAACTGGATCAAGAACAGGATCAAGAACAGGAACAGGAACAGGAGCAGGACCAGGAAAAGGAACAGTAGCAGGAACAGGAACAGGACCAGGATCATGAACAGGAGTAGGAACAGGAACAGGAACAGGAACAGGAGCAAAGGGAAGGAACAGGAACAGGAGCAGAAACGGGAACAGGAGCTGGAACAGGAACTGGAAGAGGTGTAGGATCAGGACCAGGAACAGGAGCAGGAGCAGGAACAGGAGCAGGATCAAGAACAGGATCAGGAAATAGAACAGGAGCAGGAAGAGGAACAGGAGCAGGAACAGGAAGAGGAACAGGATCAGGAACTAGAACAGGAGCAGGAACAGGAGCAGGAGCAGGAACAGGAAGAGAAGCAGGAATAGGAACACGAGTAGGAACACGAGCAGGAACAGGAAGAGGAACAGGAGCAGGAGCAGTTGCAGGAGCAGGAACAGGAGCAGGAGCAGGAACAGGAGCAGGAACTAGAACAGGAGCAGGAACAGGAACAGGAGCAGGAATAGGAACAGGAACAGGAGCAGGAGAGGGACAGGAACAGGAACAGGAGCAGGAGCAGGAGCAGGAACAGGAACAGAAATAGGAACAGGAACAGGAACAGAAATAGGAACTGGAACAGGAACAGGATCAGGGATAGGAACAGGAACAGGAGCAGGAGAGGAACAGGAAACGGAGCAGGAACAGTAACAGGAACAGGAGCAGGAGAGGGACAGGAACAGGAGCAGGAGAGGGACAGGAACAGAAGCAGGAACAGGAAAAGGAGCAGGAACAGGAACAGGAGCAGGAGCAGGAACAGGAACAGGACCAGGATCATGAACAGGAGTAGGAACAGGAACAGGAGCAAAGGGAAGGAACAGGAACAGGAGCAGAAACGGGAACAGGAGCTGGAACAGGAACTGGAAGAGGTGTAGGATCAGGACCAGGAACAGGAGCAGGAACAGGAGCAGGAGCAGGAACAGGAGCAGGATCAAGAACAGGATCAGGAAATAGAACAGGAGCAGGAAGAGGAACAGGAGCAGGAACAGGAACAGGAACAGTAGCAGGAGCAGGAGCAGGAGCAGGAACAGGAACAGTAGCAGGAGCAGGAGCAGGAACAGGAACAGGTACAGGAGCAAAGGGAAGGAACAGGAACAGGAACAGGAACAGGAACAGGAACAGGAACAGGAATAGGAGCAGGAACAGGAACAGGAACAGGAACAGGAACAGAAGCAGGAATAGGAACACGAGTAGGAACACGAGCAGGAACAGGAAGAGGAACAGGAGCAGGAGCAGGAATAGGAGCAGGAACAGGAACAGGAACAGGAACAGGAACAGAAGCAGGAATAGGAACACGAGTAGGAACACGAGCAGGAGCAAAGGGAAGGAACAGGAACAGGAACAGCAGCAGAAACAGGAACAAGAGCAGGAACAGGACCAGGAACAGGAGCAGGAACAGGAGAAGGAGCTGGAACAGGAGCAGAAACAGGAACAGGAGCAAGAACAGGACCAGGAACAGGGGAAGGAGCTGGAACAGGAGCAGGAGCAGGAACAGGAGCAGGATCAAGAACAGGATCAGGAACTAGAACAGGAACAGGAAGAGGAACAGGAGCAGGAGCAGGAACAGGAGCAGGCTCAAGAACAGGAGCAGGAGAAGGAGCAGGAACAGGAACAGGAATAGGAACAGGAACAGGAGCAGGAGCAGAAACAGGAACAGGAGCAGGAACAGGATCTGAAACAGGAGCAGGAATAGGAACAGGAACAGGAGCAGGAGCAGAAACAGGAACAGGAGCAGGAACAGGACCAGGAACAAGAGCAGGAGCAGGAACAGGAGCAGGATCAAGATCAGGATCAGGAACTAGAACAGGAGCAGGAGCAGGAACAGGAACTGGATCAAGAACAGGATCAAGAACAGGAACAGGAACAGGAGCAGGACCAGGAAAAGGAACAGTAGCAGGAACAGGAACAGGAACTAGAACAGGAGCAGGAGCAAGATCAGGAACAGGAGCAGGAACAGGAGCAGGAGAGGTACAGGCACAGGAACAGGAACAGGAACAGAAGCAGGAGCAAGAATAGGAACAGAAACAGGAGGAGGAGCAGGAACAGGAGTAGGAACAGGAACAGGAACAGGAACAGGAGCAAAGGGAAGGAACAGGAACAGGAGCAGAAACGGGAACAGGAGCTGGAACAGGAACTGGAAGAGGTGTAGGATCAGGAGCAGGAGCAGGAGCAGGAACAGGAGCAAGAACAGGAGCAGGAACAGGAGAAGGAGCTGGAACAGGAGCAGAAACAGGAACAGGAGCAGCAACAGGATCAGGAACTAGAACAGGAGCAGGAAAAGGAACACGCGCAGGAGCAGGAACAGGAACAGGAGCACAAACAAGAACAGCAGCAGGAACAGGAAGAGGAACAGGATCAGGAACTAGAACAGGAGCAGGAACAGGAGCAGGAGCAGGAACAGGAACAGAAGCAGGAATAGGAACACGAGTAGGAACACGAGCAGGAGCAAAGGGAAGGAACAGGAACAGGAACAGCAGCAGAAACAGGAACAAGAGCAGGAACAGGACCAGGAACAGGAGCAGGAACAGGAGAAGGAGCTGGAACAGGAGCAGAAACAGGAACAGGAGCAAGAACAGGACCAGGAACAGGGGAAGGAGCTGGAACAGGAGCAGGAGCAGGAACAGGAGCAGGATCAAGAACAGGATCAGGAACTAGAACAGGAACAGGAAGAGGAACAGGAGCAGGAGCAGGAACAGGAGCAGGCTCAAGAACAGGAGCAGGAGAAAGAGCAGGAACAGGAACAGGAATAGGAACAGGAACAGGAGCAGGAGCAGAAACAGGAACAGGAGCAGGAACAGGATCTGAAACAGGAGCAGGAATAGGAACAGGAACAGGAGCAGGAGCAGAAACAGGAACAGGAGCAGGAACAGGACCAGGAACAGGAACAGGAGCAGGAGCAGGAACAGGAGCAGGATCAAGATCAGGATCAGGAACTAGAACAGGAGCAGGAGCAGGAACAGGAACTGGATCAAGAACAGGATCAAGAACAGGAACAGGAACAGGAGCAGGACCAGGAAAAGGAACAGTAGCAGGAACAGGAACAGGAACTAGAACAGGAGCAGGAGCAAGATCAGGAACAGGAGCAGGAACAGGAGCAGGAGAGGTACAGGCACAGGAACAGGAACAGGAACAGAAGCAGGAGCAAGAATAGGAACAGAAACAGGAGGAGGAGCAGGAACAGGAGTAGGAACAGGAACAGGAACAGGAACAGGAGCAAAGGGAAGGAACAGGAACAGGAGCAGAAACGGGAACAGGAGCTGGAACAGGAACTGGAAGAGGTGTAGGATCAGGAGCAGGAGCAGGAGCAGGAACAGGAGCAAGAACAGGAGCAGGAACAGGAGAAGGAGCTGGAACAGGAGCAGAAACAGGAACAGGAGCAGCAACAGGATCAGGAACTAGAACAGGAGCAGGAAAAGGAACACGCGCAGGAGCAGGAACAGGAACAGGAGCACAAACAAGAACAGCAGCAGGAACAGGAAGAGGAACAGGATCAGGAACTAGAACAGGAGCAGGAACAGGAGCAGGAGCAGGAACAGGAACAGAAGCAGGAATAGGAACACGAGTAGGAACACGAGCAGGAACAGGAACAGGAACAGGAGCAGGAGCAGGAATAGGAGCAGGCTCAAGAACAGGAGCAGGAGAAGGAACAGGAACTAGAACAGGATAAGGAGCAGGAACAGGAGCAGGAACTAGAACAGGAGCAGGAACAGGAACAGGAGCAGGAACAGGAACAGGAACTGGATCAAGAACAGGATCAAGAACAGGTACAGGAACAGGAGCAGGACCAGGAAAAGGAACAGTAGCAGGAACAGGAGAAGGAGCTGGAACAGGAGCAGAAACAGGAACAGGAGCAGCAACAGGATCAGGAATTATAACAGGAGCAGGAAAAGGAACACGCGCAGGAGCAGGAACAGGAACAGGAGCACAAACAAGAACAGCAGCAGGAACAGGAAGAGGAACAGGATCAGGAACTAGAACAGGAGCAGGAACAGGAGCAGGAGCAGGAACAGGAACAGAAGCAGGAATAGGAACACGAGTAGGAACACGAGCAGGAACAGGAAGAGGAACAGGAGCAGGAGCAGGAATAGGAGCAGGCTCAAGAACAGGAGCAGGAGAAGGAACAGGAACTAGAACAGGAACAGGAGAAGGAGCAGTTGCAGGAGCAGGAACAGGAGCAGGAGCAGGAACAGGAGCAGGAACTAGAACAGGAACAGGAACAGGAGCAGGTACAGGATCAGGAAAAGGAACAGGAACAGGAGCAAGAGAGGAACAGGAACAGGAGCAGGAATAGGAACAGGAACAGGAGCAGGAGAGGGACAGGAACAGGAACAGGAGCAGGAGCAGGAGCAGGAACAGGAACAGAAATAGGAACAGGAACAGGAACAGAAATAGGAACTGGAACAGGAACAGGATCAGGGATAGGAACAGGAACAGGAGCAGGAGAGGAACAGGAAACAGAGCAGGAACAGGAACAGGAACAGGAGCAGGAGAGGGACAGGAACAGGAGCAGGAGAGGGACAGGAACAGAAGCAGGAACAGGAAAAGGAGCAGGAACAGGAGCAGGAGCAGGAACAGGAACAGGACCAGGATCATGAACAGGAGGAGGAACAGGAACAGGAACAGGAACAGGAGCAAAGGGAAGGAACAGGAACAGGAGCAGAAACGGGAACAGGAGCTGGAACAGGAACTGGAAGAGGTGTAGGATCAGGACCAGGAACAGGAGCAGGAACAGGAGCAGGAGCAGGAACAGGAGCAGGATCAAGAACAGGATCAGGAAATAGAACAGGAGCAGGAAGAGGAACAGGAGCAGGAACAGGAACAGGAACAGGAACAGTAGCAGGAGCAGGAGCAGGAGCAGGAACAGGAACAGTAGCAGGAGCAGGAGCAGGAACAGGAACAGGAACAGGTACAGGAGCAAAGGGAAGGAACAGGAACAGGAACAGGAACAGGAACAGGAATAGGAGCAGGAACATGAACAGGAGCAGGAATAGGAACACGAGTAGGAACACGAGCAGGAGCAAAGGGAACGAACAGGAACAGGAACAGGAACAGGAGCAGAAACAGGAACAAGAGAAGGAACAGGACCAGGAACAGGAGCAGGAACAGGAGAAGGAGCTGGAACAGGAGCAGAAACAGGAACAGGAGCAGCAACAGGATCAGGAACTAGAACAGGAGCAGGAAAAGGAACACGCGCAGGAGCAGGAACAGGAACAGGAGCACAAACAAGAACAGGAGCAGGAACAGGAAGAGGAACAGGATCAGGAACTAGAACAGGAGCAGGAACAGGAGCAGGAGCAGGAACAGGAACAGAAGCAGGAATAGGAACACGAGTAGGAACATGAGCAGGAACAGGAAGAGGAACAGGAGCAGGAGCAGGAATAGGAGCAGGCTCAAGAACAGGAGCAGGAGAAGGAACAGGAACTAGAACAGGAACAGGAGAAGGAACAGGAGCAGGAGCAGTTGCAGGAGCAGGAACAGGAGCAGGAACAGGAACAGGAGCAGGAACAGGAACAGGAGCAGGTACAGGAACAGGAAAAGGAACAGGAACAGGAGCAAGAGAGGAACAGGAACAGGAGCAGGAATAGGAACAGGAACAGGAGCAGGAGAGGGACAGGAACAGGAACAGGAGCAGGAGCAGGAGCAGGAACAGGAACAGAAATAGGAACAGGAACAGGAGCAGAAATAGGAACTGGAACAGGAACAGGACCAGGATCATGAACAGGAGTAGGAACAGGAACAGGAACAGGAACAGGAGCAAAGGGAAGGAACAGGAACAGGAGCAGAAACGGGAACAGGAGCTGGAACAGGAACTGGAAGAGGTGTAGGATCAGGACCAGGAACAGGAGCAGGAGCAGGAACAGGAGCAGGATCAAGAACAGGATCAGGAAATAGAACAGGAGCAGGAAGAGGAACAGGAGCAGGAACAGGAAGAGGAACAGGATCAGGAACTAGAACAGGAGCAGGAACAGGAGCAGGAGCAGGAACAGGAACAGAAGCAGGAATAGGAACACGAGTAGGAACACGAGCAGGAACAGGAAGAGGAACAGGAGCAGGAGCAGGAATAGGAGCAGGCTCAAGAACAGGAGCAGGAGAAGGAACAGGAACTAGAACAGGAACAGGAGAAGGAACAGGAGCAGGAGCAGTTGCAGGAGCAGGAACAGGAGCAGGAGCAGGAACAGGAGCAGGAACTAGAACAGGAGCAGGAACAGGAACAGGAAAAGGAACAGGAACAGGAGCAAGAGAGGAACAGGAACAGGAGCAGGAATAGGAACAGGAACAGGAGCAGGAGAGGGACAGGAACAGGAACAGGAGCAGGAGCAGGAGCAGGAACAGGAACAGAAATAGGAACAGGAACAGGAGCAGAAATAGGAACTGGAACAGGAACAGGACCAGGATCATGAACAGGAGTAGGAACAGGAACAGGAACAGGAACAGGAGCAAAGGGAAGGAACAGGAACAGGAGCAGAAACGGGAACAGGAGCTGGAACAGGAACTGGAAGAGGTGTAGGATCAGGACCAGGAACAGGAGCAGGAGCAGGAACAGGAGCAGGATCAAGAACAGGATCAGGAAATAGAACAGGAGCAGGAAGAGGAACAGGAGCAGGAACAGGAAGAGGAACAGGATCAGGAACTAGAACAGGAGCAGGAACAGGAGCAGGAGCAGGAACAGGAAGAGAAGCAGGAATAGGAACACGAGTAGGAACACGAGCAGGAACAGGAAGAGGAACAGGAGCAGGAGCAGGAATAGGAGCAGGCTCAAGAACAGGAGCAGGAGAAGGAACAGGAACTAGAACAGGAACAGGAGAAGGAACAGGAGCAGGAGCAGTTGCAGGAGCAGGAACAGGAGCAGGAGCAGGAACAGGAGCAGGAACTAGAACAGGAGCAGGAACAGGAACAGGAGCAGGAATAGGAACAGGAACAGGAGCAGGAGAGGGACAGGAACAGGAACAGGAGCAGGAGCAGGAGCAGGAACAGGAACAGAAATAGGAACAGGAACAGGAACAGAAATAGGAACTGGAACAGGAACAGGATCAGGGATAGGAACAGGAACAGGAGCAGGAGAGGAACAGGAAACGGAGCAGGAACAGGAACAGGAGCAGGACAGGGACAGGAACAGGAGCAGGAGAGGGACAGGAACAGAAGCAGGAACAGGAAAAGGAGCAGGAACAGGAACAGGAGCAGGAGCAGGAACAGGAACAGGACCAGGATCATGAACAGGAGTAGGAACAGGAACAGGAACAGGAACAGGAGCAAAGGGAAGGAACAGGAACAGGAGCAGAAACGGGAACAGGAGCTGGAACAGGAACTGGAAGAGGTGTAGGATCAGGACCAGGAACAGGAGCAGGAACAGGAGCAGGAGCAGGAACAGGAGCAGGATCAAGAACAGGATCAGGAAATAGAACAGGAGCAGGAAGAGGAACAGGAGCAGGAACAGGAACAGGAACAGTAGCAGGAGCAGGAGCAGGAGCAGGAGCAGGAACAGGAACAGTAGCAGGAGCAGGAGCAGGAACAGGAACAGGTACAGGAGCAAAGGGAAGGAACAGGAACAGGAACAGGAACAGGAACAGGAACAGGAATAGGAGCAGGAACAGGAACAGGAACAGGAACAGAAGCAGGAATAGGAACACGAGTAGGAACACGAGCAGGAGCAAAGGGAAGGAACAGGAACAGGAACAGCAGCAGAAACAGGAACAAGAGCAGGAACAGGACCAGGAACAGGAGCAGGAACAGGAGAAGGAGCTGGAACAGGAGCAGAAACAGGAACAGGAGCAAGAACAGGACCAGGAACAGGGGAAGGAGCTGGAACAGGAGCAGGAGCAGGAACAGGAGCAGGATCAAGAACAGGATCAGGAACTAGAACAGGAACAGGAAGAGGAACAGGAGCAGGAGCAGGAACAGGAGCAGGCTCAAGAACAGGAGCAGGAGAAGGAGCAGGAACAGGAACAGGAATAGGAACAGGAACAGGAGCAGGAGCAGAAACAGGAACAGGAGCAGGAACAGGATCTGAAACAGGAGCAGGAATAGGAACAGGAACAGGAGCAGGAGCAGAAACAGGAACAGGAGCAGGAACAGGACCAGGAACAAGAGCAGGAACAGGAACACGAGCAGGATCAAGATCAGGATCAGGAACTAGAACAGGAGCAGGAGCAGGAACAGGAACTGGATCAAGAACAGGATCAAGAACAGGAACAGGAACAGGAGCAGGACCAGGAAAAGGAACAGTAGCAGGAACAGGAACAGGACCAGGATCATGAACAGGAGTAGGAACAGGAACAGGAACAGGAACAGGAGCAAAGGGAAGGAACAGGAACAGGAGCAGAAACGGGAACAGGAGCTGGAACAGGAACTGGAAGAGGTGTAGGATCAGGACCAGGAACAGGAGCAGGAGCAGGAACAGGAGCAGGATCAAGAACAGGATCAGGAAATAGAACAGGAGCAGGAAGAGGAACAGGAGCAGGAACAGGAAGAGGAACAGGATCAGGAACTAGAACAGGAGCAGGAACAGGAGCAGGAGCAGGAACAGGAAGAGAAGCAGGAATAGGAACACGAGTAGGAACACGAGCAGGAACAGGAAGAGGAACAGGAGCAGGAGCAGTTGCAGGAGCAGGAACAGGAGCAGGAGCAGGAACAGGAGCAGGAACTAGAACAGGAGCAGGAACAGGAACAGGAGCAGGAATAGGAACAGGAACAGGAGCAGGAGAGGGACAGGAACAGGAACAGGAGCAGGAGCAGGAGCAGGAACAGGAACAGAAATAGGAACAGGAACAGGAACAGAAATAGGAACTGGAACAGGAACAGGATCAGGGATAGGAACAGGAACAGGAGCAGGAGAGGAACAGGAAACGGAGCAGGAACAGGAACAGGAACAGGAGCAGGAGAGGGACAGGAACAGGAGCAGGAGAGGGACAGGAACAGAAGCAGGAACAGGAAAAGGAGCAGGAACAGGAACAGGAGCAGGAGCAGGAACAGGAACAGGACCAGGATCATGAACAGGAGTAGGAACAGGAACAGGAGCAAAGGGAAGGAACAGGAACAGGAGCAGAAACGGGAACAGGAGCTGGAACAGGAACTGGAAGAGGTGTAGGATCAGGACCAAGAACAGGAGCAGGAACAGGAGCAGGAGCAGGAACAGGAGCAGGATCAAGAACAGGATCAGGAAATAGAACAGGAGCAGGAAGAGGAACAGGAGCAGGAACAGGAACAGGAACAGTAGCAGGAGCAGGAGCAGGAGCAGGAACAGGAACAGTAGCAGGAGCAGGAGCAGGAACAGGAACAGGTACAGGAGCAAAGGGAAGGAACAGGAACAGGAACAGGAACAGGAACAGGAACAGGAACAGGAATAGGAGCAGGAACAGGAACAGGAACAGGAACAGGAACAGAAGCAGGAATAGGAACACGAGTAGGAACACGAGCAGGAACAGGAAGAGGAACAGGAGCAGGAGCAGGAATAGGAGCAGGAACAGGAACAGGAACAGGAACAGGAACAGAAGCAGGAATAGGAACACGAGTAGGAACACGAGCAGGAGCAAAGGGAAGGAACAGGAACAGGAACAGCAGCAGAAACAGGAACAAGAGCAGGAACAGGACCAGGAACAGGAGCAGGAACAGGAGAAGGAGCTGGAACAGGAGCAGAAACAGGAACAGGAGCAAGAACAGGACCAGGAACAGGGGAAGGAGCTGGAACAGGAGCAGGAGCAGGAACAGGAGCAGGATCAAGAACAGGATCAGGAACTAGAACAGGAACAGGAAGAGGAACAGGAGCAGGAGCAGGAACAGGAGCAGGCTCAAGAACAGGAGCAGGAGAAGGAGCAGGAACAGGAACAGGAATAGGAACAGGAACAGGAGCAGGAGCAGAAACAGGAACAGGAGCAGGAACAGGATCTGAAACAGGAGCAGGAATAGGAACAGGAACAGGAGCAGGAGCAGAAACAGGAACAGGAGCAGGAACAGGACCAGGAACAAGAGCAGGAGCAGGAACAGGAGCAGGATCAAGATCAGGATCAGGAACTAGAACAGGAGCAGGAGCAGGAACAGGAACTGGATCAAGAACAGGATCAAGAACAGGAACAGGAACAGGAGCAGGACCAGGAAAAGGAACAGTAGCAGGAACAGGAACAGGAACTAGAACAGGAGCAGGAGCAAGATCAGGAACAGGAGCAGGAACAGGAGCAGGAGAGGTACAGGCACAGGAACAGGAACAGGAACAGAAGCAGGAGCAAGAATAGGAACAGAAACAGGAGGAGGAGCAGGAACAGGAGTAGGAACAGGAACAGGAACAGGAACAGGAGCAAAGGGAAGGAACAGGAACAGGAGCAGAAACGGGAACAGGAGCTGGAACAGGAACTGGAAGAGGTGTAGGATCAGGAGCAGGAGCAGGAGCAGGAACAGGAGCAAGAACAGGAGCAGGAACAGGAGAAGGAGCTGGAACAGGAGCAGAAACAGGAACAGGAGCAGCAACAGGATCAGGAACTAGAACAGGAGCAGGAAAAGGAACACGCGCAGGAGCAGGAACAGGAACAGGAGCACAAACAAGAACAGCAGCAGGAACAGGAAGAGGAACAGGATCAGGAACTAGAACAGGAGCAGGAACAGGAGCAGGAGCAGGAACAGGAACAGAAGCAGGAATAGGAACACGAGTAGGAACACGAGCAGGAACAGGAACAGGAACAGGAGCAGGAGCAGGAATAGGAGCAGGCTCAAGAACAGGAGCAGGAGAAGGAACAGGAACTAGAACAGGATAAGGAGCAGGAACAGGAGCAGGAACTAGAACAGGAGCAGGAACAGGAACAGGAGCAGGAACAGGAACAGGAAAAGGAACAGGAACATGAGCAAGAGAGGAACAGGAACAGGAGCAGGAATAGGAACAGGAACAGGAACAGGAGCAGGAGCAGGAACAGGAACAGAAATAGGAACTGGAACAGGAACAGGATCAGGGATAGGAACAGGAACAGGAGCAGAAGAGGAACAGGAAACGGAGCAGGAATAGGAACAGGAACAGGAGCAGGAGAGGGACAGGAACAGGAGCAGGAGAGGGACAGGAACAGAAGCAGGAACAGGAAAAGGAGCAGGAACAGGAACAGGAGCAGGAGCAGGAACAGGAACAGGACCAGGATCATGAACAGGAGTAGGAACAGGAACAGGAACAGGAGCAAAGGGAAGGAACAGGAACAGGAGCAGAAACGGGAACAGGAGCTGGAACAGGAACTGGAAGAGGTGTAGGATCAGGACCAGGAACAGGAGCAGGAACAGGAGCAGGAGCAGGAACAGGAGCAGGATAAAGAACAGGATCAGGAAATAGAACAGGATCAGGAAGAGGAACAGGAGCAGGAACAGGAACAGGAACAGGAGCAGGAACAGGAACAGTAGCAGGAGCAGGAGCAGGAGCAGGAACAGGTACAGGAGCAAAGGGAAGGAACAGGAACAGGAATAGGAGCAGGAACTAGAACAGGAGCAGGAACAGGAACAGGAAAAGGAACAGGAACAGGAGCAAGAGAGGAACAGGAACAGGAGCAGGAATAGGAACAGGAACAGGAACAGGAGCAGGAGCAGGAGCAGAAACAGGAACAGAAATAGGAACTGGAACAGGAACAGGATCAGGGATAGGAACAGGAACAGGAGCAGGAGAGGAACAGGAAACGGAACAGGAAACGGAGCAGGAATAGGAACAGGAACAGGAGCAGGAGAGGGACAGGAACAGGAGCAGGAGAGGGACAGGAACAGGAACAGGAACAGGAACACGTGCAGGAACAGGAACAGTAGCAGGAGCAGGAGCAGGAACAGGTACAGGAGCAAAGGGAAGGAACAGGAACAGGAACAGAAGCAGGAACAGGACCAGGAACAGGGGAAGGAGCTGGAACAGGAGCAGGAGTAGGAACAGGAGCAGGATCAAGAACAGGATCAGGAACTAGAACAGGAACAGGAAGAGGAACAGGAGCAGGAGCAGGAACAGGAGCTGGCTCAAGAACAGGAGCAGGAGAAGGAGCAGGAACAGGAACAGGAACAAGAGAAGGAGCAGGAACAGGAGCAGGAGCAGTTGCAGGAGCAGGAACAGGAGCAGGATCAGGAACAGGAACAGGAACAGGAGCAGGAGCAGGATCAAGAACAGGAGTAGGAGAGGTACAGGAACAGGAACAGGAACAGGAGAAGGAACAGGATCAGGAACTAGAACTGGAGCAGGAGCAGAAGACATACAGGAACAGGAACAGGAGCAGGAACAGGAGCAGGGACAGGAACTGGAACAGGAGCAGGAGCAGGAACAGGTAGTAGAAAAGGAGCAGGAATAGGAACAGGAACAGGAGCAGGAGAGGGACAGGAACAGGAGCAGGAACAGGAGCTGAAACAGGAACAGGAACAGGCAAAGGAACAGGAGCAGGTAAAGGAACAGGAACAGGAGTAGGAACAGGAGAAGGAACAGGAGAAGTAACGGGAACAGGGGCTGGAACAGGAACTGGAAGAGGTGTAGGATCAGGACCAGGAACAGGAGCAGGATCAGGAGCAGGAGCAGGAACAGGAGCAGGATCAAGAACAGGATCAGGAACTAGAACAGGACCAGGAACAGGAGCAGGAACAGGAGAAGGAGCTGGGACAGGAGCAGGAACAGGAGCAGGATCAAGAACAGGATCAGGAACTAGAACAGGAACAGGAGCAGGAACAGAAACAGAAACAGAAACAGGAACAGGAATAGGGACAGGAACAGGATCAGGAACTAGAACAGGAACAGGAGCAGGAGCAGGAAGAGGAACAAGCGCAGGAGCAGGATCAAGAACAGGATCAGGAACTAGAACAGGACCAGGAACAGGAGCAGGAACAGGAGAAGGAGCTGGGACAGGAGCAGGAACAGGAGCAGGATCAAGAACAGGATCAGGAACTAGAACAGGAACAGGAGCAGGAACAGGAACAGGTGAAGGAGCAGGAACAGGAACAGGAGCAGGAACAGGAACAGGAGCAAGAACAGGAGCAGGAACAGGAACAGGAGCAGGAACAGGAACAGGTGAAGGAGCAGGAACAGGAACAGGGGCAGGTGCAGGAACAGGAACAAGAACAGGAGCAAGAACATGAACAGGAGGAGGAACAGGAACAGGAGGAGGAACAGGAACAGGAACAGGAGCAGGAACAGGTACAGGAGCAGGAACAGGAACAGGAGCAGAAACAAGAACAGGAACAGGAGCAGAAACAGGAACAGGAACAGGGACAGGAACAGGAACAGATGCAAGAACAGGAGCAGGAGCAGAAACAGGGACAAGAACAGGAACAGGAATAGGAGCAGGAGCAGGAACAGGAACAGGAACAGGGACAGGGACAGGAGCAGGATCAGGAGCAGGATCAGGAGCAGGAGCAGGAACAGGAGCAGGAACAGGAGCAGGAACAGGATCAGGAGCAGGAACAGGAACAGGAGCAGGAACAGGAGCAGGAACAGGAGCAGGAACAGGATCAGGAGCAGGAACAGGAACAGGAGTAGGAACAGGAACAGGAGCAGGATCAGGAGCAGAAGCAGGAGCAGGAACAGGAACAGGAGCAGCAGCAAGACGAGGAGCAGGAACAGGAGCAGGAACAGGAACAGGTGCGGGAGCAGTAACAGGAACAGGAGCAAGAACAAGAACAGGAACAGGAACAGGAGCAGGAACAGGAAAAGGAGCAGGAACAGGAACAAGAGTAGGAACAGAAACAGGGACAGGAACAGGAACAGGGGAAGGAGCAGGAACAGGAACAGGGACAGTAACAGGAACAGGGGAAGGATCAGAAACAGAGACAGGAACTGGGACAGGAACAGGAACAGGAACAGGAGCAGGAGCAGAAACAGGAGCAGGATCAAGAACAGGACCAGAAACTAGAACAGGACCAGGAACAGGAGCAGGAACAGGAGAAGGAGCTGGAACAGGAGCAGGAGCAGGAACAGGCGCAGGATCAAGAACAGGATCAGGAACTAGAACAGGAACAGGAGCAGGAGCAGGAAGAGGAACAGGAGCAGGAGCAGGATCAAGAACAGGAACAGGAGAGGTACAGGAACAGGATCAGGAACTAGAACAGGAGCAGGAACAGGAGCAGGGGAGGTACAGGAACAGGAACAGGAGCAGGAAAATGAGCAGGGACAGAAACAGGAGCAGGAACAGGAACAGCAGCAAGAACAGGAACAGGAACTGGAACATGAACAGGAGCCAGAATAGGAACAGGAACAGGAGCAAGAACAGGAGCAGGAGCAGGAACAGGAACAGGAGCAGGAGCAGAAATAGGGACAGGAACAGGAGCAGGAGCAGGAGCAGGAACAGGAACAGGAAGAGAAGCAGAAACAGGAACAGGAACAGGGACAGGAACAGGAACAGGGGAAGGAGCAGGAACAGGAAGAGGAGCAGAAACAGGAACAGGAACAGGAACAGGGACAGGAACAGGAACAGGAACAGGAGCAGGAACAGAAATAGAAACAGGAACAGGACCAGGAACAGGGGAAGGAGCTGGAACAGGAGCAGGAGCAGGAACAGGAGCAGGATCAAGAACAGGATCAGGAACTAGAACAGGAACAGGAAGAGGAACAGGAGCAGGAGCAAGAACAGGAGTAGGCTCAAGAACAGGAGCAGGAGAAGGAGCAGGAACAGGAACAGGAACAGGAGAAGGAGCAGGAACAGGAGCAGGAGCAGTTGCAGGAGCAGGAACAGGAGCAGGATCAGGAACAGGAACAGGATCAGGAGCAGGAGCAGGATCAAGAACTAGAACTGGAGCAGGAGCAGAAGATACACAGGAACAGGAACAGGAGCAGGAACAGGAGCAGGGACAGGAACTGGAACAGGAGCAGGAGCAGGAACAGGTAGTGGAAAAGGAACAGGAATAGGAACAGGAACAGGAGCAGGAGAGGAACAGGAACAGGAGCAGGAATAGGAACAGGAACAGGAGCAGGAGAGGGACAGGGACAGGAGCAGGAACAGGAGCTGAAACAGGAGCAGGAATAGGAACAGGAACAGGAGCAGGAGAGGGACAGGAACAGGAGCAGGAACAGGAGCTGAAACAGGAACAGGAACAGGGAAAGGAACAGGAGCAGGTAAAGGAACAGGAACAGGAGTAGGAACAGGAGAAGGAACAGGAGAAGTAACGGGAACAGGGGCTGGAACAGGAACTGGAAGAGGTGTAGGATCAGGACCAGGAACAGGAGCAGGAGCAGGAACAGGAGCAGGATCAAGAACAGGATCAGGAACTAGAACAGGACCAGGAACAGGAGCAGGAACAGGAGAAGGAGCTGGGACAGGAGCAGGAACAGGAGCAGGATCAAGAACAGGATCAGGAACTAGAACAGGAACAGGAGCAGGAACAGAAACAGAAACAGAAACAGAAACAGGAACAGGAACAGGAACAGGGACAGAAACAGGAGCAGGAACAGGAACAGGTGAAGGAGCAGAAACAGGAACAGGAGCAGGAGCAGGAACAGGAGCAAGAACAGGAGCAGGAACAGGAACAGGGGCAGGTGCAGGAACAGGAACAAGAATAGGAGCAGGAACATGAACAGGAGCAGGAACAGGAACAGGAGCAGAAACAAGAACAGGAACAGGAGCAGAAACAGGAACAGGAACAGGGACAGGAACAGGAACAGATGCAAGAACAGGAGCAGGAGCAGAAACAGGGACAAGAACAGGAACAGGAATAGGAGCAGGAGGAGGAACAGGAACAGGAACAGGGACAGGGACAGGAGCAGGAACAGGAGCAGGATCAGGAGCAGGATCAGGAGCAGGAGCAGGAACAGGAGCAGGAACAGGATCAGGAGCAGGAACAGGAACAGGAGCAGGAACAGGAACAGGAGCAGGATCAGGAGCAGAAGCAGGAGCAGGAACAGGAACAGGAGCAGCTGCAAGACGAGGAGCAGGAACAGGAGCAGGAACAGGAACAGGTGCGGGAGCAGTAACAGGAACAGGAGCAAGAACAAGAACAGGAACAGGAACAGGAGCAGGAACAGGAAAAGGAGCAGGAACAGGAACAAGAGTAGGAACAGAAACAGGGACAGGAACAGGAACAGGGGAAGGAGCAGGAACAGGAACAGGGACAGTAACAGGAACAGGGGAAGGATCAGAAACAGAGACAGGAACTGGGACAGGAACAGGAACAGGAACAGGAGCAGGAGCAGAAACAGGAGCAGGATCAAGAACAGGACCAGAAACTAGAACAGGACCAGGAACAGGAGCAGGAACAGGAGAAGGAGCTGGAACAGGAGCAGGAGCAGGAACAGGAGCAGGATCAAGAACAGGATCAGGAACTAGAACAGGAACAGGAGCAGGAGCAGGAAGAGGAACAAGCGCAGGAGCAGGATCAGGAACAGCAACAGGAACAGGAGCAGGAGCAGGATCAAGAACAGGAACAGGAGAGGTACAGGAACAGGATCAGGAACTAGAACAGGAGCAGGAACAGGAGCAGGGGAGGTACAGGAACAGGAACAGGAACAGGAACAGCAGCAAGAACAGGAACAGGAACTGGAACATGAACAGGAGCCAGAATAGGAACAGGAACAGGAGCAAGAACAGGAGCAGGAACAGGAACAGGAGCAGGAGCAGAAATAGGGACAGGAACAGGAGCAGGAGCAGGAGGAGGAACAGGAACAGGAAGAGGAGCAGAAACAGGAACAGGAACAGGGACAGGAACAGGAACAGGGGAAGGAGCAGGAACAGGAAGAGGAGCAGAAACAGGAACAGGAACAGGGACAGGAACAGGAGCAGGAACAGGAACAGGAGGAGGAACAGGAACATGAGCAGGAACAGGTACAGGAGCAGGATCAGGAACAGGAACAGGAACAGGAGCAGGAACAGGAACAGGAGCAGAAACAGGAACAGGAACAGAGACAGGAACAGGAACAGATGCAAGAACAGGAGCAGGAACAGGAACAGGAACAGGAACAGGAACAGGAACAGGAGCAGGAGCAGAAACAGGGACAGGAACAGGGACAGGAACACGAACAGGAATAGGAGCAGGAGCAGGAACAGGAACAGGAACAGTGACACGAACAGGAACAGCAATAGGAGCAGGAACAGGAGCAAGAAAAGGAACAGGAGCAGGAGAAGGATCAGGAGCAGGAGCAGGAACAGGAACAGGAACAGGATCAGGAGCGGGAGCAGGAGCAGGAACAGGAACAGGAAGAGGAGCAGAAACAGGAACAGGAACAGGGACAGGAACAGGAACAGGGGAAGGAGCAGGAACAGGAAGAGGAGCAGAAACAGGAACAGGAACAGGAACAGGAGCAGGAACAGCAATAGAAACAGGAACAGGAACAGTAACAGGGACAGGAACAGGAGCAGGAACAGGAACAGGAGGAGGAACAGGAACAGGAGCAGGAACAGGTACAGGAGCAGGAACAGGAACAGGAACAGGAGCAGGAACAGGAACAGGAGCAGAAACAGGAACAGAGACAGGAACAGGAACAGATGCAAGAACAGGAGCAGGAACAGGAACAGGAACAGGAGCAGGAGCAGAAACAGGGACAGGAACAGGGACAGGAACACGAACAGGAATAGGAGCAGGAGCAGGAGCAGGAACAGGAACAGGAACAGGGACAGGAACAAGAACAGGAATAGGAGCAGGAACAGGAACAGGAGCAGGAACAGGAACAGGAGTAGGAGAGGTACAGGAACAGGAACAGGAACAGGAGAAGGAACAGGATCAGGAACTAGAACTGGAGCAGGAGCAGAAGATATACAGGAACAGGAACAGGAGCAGGGACAGGAACTGGAACAGGAGCAGGAGCAGGAACAGGTAGTGGAACAGGAGCAGGAATAGGAACAGGAACAGGAGCAGGAGAGGGACAGGAACAGGAGCAGGAACAGGAGCTGAAACAGGAACAGGAACAGGCAAAGGAACAGGAGCAGGTAAAGGAACAGGAACAGGAGTAGGAACAGGAGAAGGAACAGGAGAAGTAACGGGAACAGGGGCTGGAACAGGAACTGGAAGAGGTGTAGGATCAGGACCAGGAACAGGAGCAGGATCAGGAGCAGGAGCAGGAACAGGAGCAGGATCAAGAACAGGATCAGGAACTAGAACAGGACCAGGAACAGGAGCAGGAACAGGAGAAGGAGCTGGGACAGGAGCAGGAACAGGAGCAGGATCAAGAACAGGATCAGGAACTAGAACAGGAACAGGAGCAGGAACAGAAACAGAAACAGAAACAGGAACAGGAACAGGGACAGGAACAGGAGCAGGAACAGGAACAGGTGAAGGAGCAGGAACAGGAACAGGAGCAGGAGCAGGAACAGGAGGAAGAACAGGAGCAGGAACAGGAGCAGGAGGAGGAACAGGAACAGGAACAGGAGCAGGAACAGGTACAGGAGCAGGAACAGGAACAGGAGCAGAAACAAGAACAGGAACAGGAGCAGAAACAGGAACAGGAACAGGGACAGGAACAGGAACAGATGCAAGAACAGGAGCAGGAGCAGAAACAGGGACAAGAACAGGAACAGGAATAGGAGCAGGAGCAGGAACAGGAACAGGAACAGGGACAGGGACAGGAGCAGGATCAGGAGCAGGATCAGGAGCAGGAGCAGGAACAGGAGCAGGAACAGGAGCAGGAACAGGATCAGGAGCAGGAACAGGAACAGGAGTAGGAACAGGAACAGGAGCAGGATCAGGAGCAGAAGCAGGAGCAGGAACAGGAACAGGAGCAGCTGCAAGACGAGGAGCAGGAACAGGAGCAGGAACAGGAACAGGGGAAGGATCAGAAACAGAGACAGGAACTGGGACAGGAACAGGAACAGGAACAGGAGCAGGAGCAGAAAAAGGAGCAGGATCAAGAACAGGACCAGAAACTAGAACAGGACCAGGAACAGGAGCAGGAACAGGAGAAGGAGCTGGAACAGGAGCAGGAGCAGGAACAGGCGCAGGATCAAGAACAGGATCAGGAACTAGAACAGGACCAGGAACAGGAGCAGGAACAGGAGAAGGAGCTGGGACAGGAGCAGGAACAGGAGCAGGATCAAGAACAGGATCAGGAACTAGAACAGGAACAGGAGCAGGAACAGAAACAGAAACAGAAACAGAAACAGGAACAGGAACAGGAACAGGGACAGAAACAGGAGCAGGAACAGGAACAGGTGAAGGAGCAGAAACAGGAACAGGAGCAGGAGCAGGAACAGGAGCAAGAACAGGAGCAGGAACAGGAACAGGGGCAGGTGCAGGAACAGGAACAAGAATAGGAGCAGGAACATGAACAGGAGCAGGAACAGGAACAGGAGCAGAAACAAGAACAGGAACAGGAGCAGAAACAGGAACAGGAACAGGGACAGGAACAGGAACAGATGCAAGAACAGGAGCAGGAGCAGAAACAGGGACAAGAACAGGAACAGGAATAGGAGCAGGAGGAGGAACAGGAACAGGAACAGGGACAGGGACAGGAGCAGGAACAGGAGCAGGATCAGGAGCAGGATCAGGAGCAGGAGCAGGAACAGGAGCAGGAACAGGATCAGGAGCAGGAACAGGAACAGGAGCAGGAACAGGAACAGGAGCAGGATCAGGAGCAGAAGCAGGAGCAGGAACAGGAACAGGAGCAGCTGCAAGACGAGGAGCAGGAACAGGAGCAGGAACAGGAACAGGTGCGGGAGCAGTAACAGGAACAGGAGCAAGAACAAGAACAGGAACAGGAACAGGAGCAGGAACAGGAAAAGGAGCAGGAACAGGAACAAGAGTAGGAACAGAAACAGGGACAGGAACAGGAACAGGGGAAGGAGCAGGAACAGGAACAGGGACAGTAACAGGAACAGGGGAAGGATCAGAAACAGAGACAGGAACTGGGACAGGAACAGGAACAGGAACAGGAGCAGGAGCAGAAACAGGAGCAGGATCAAGAACAGGACCAGAAACTAGAACAGGACCAGGAACAGGAGCAGGAACAGGAGAAGGAGCTGGAACAGGAGCAGGAGCAGGAACAGGAGCAGGATCAAGAACAGGATCAGGAACTAGAACAGGAACAGGAGCAGGAGCAGGAAGAGGAACAAGCACAGGAGCAGGATCAGGAACAGCAACAGGAACAGGAGCAGGAGCAGGATCAAGAACAGGAACAGGAGAGGTACAGGAACAGGATCAGGAACTAGAACAGGAGCAGGAACAGGAGCAGGGGAGGTACAGGAACAGGAACAGGAACAGGAACAGCAGCAAGAACAGGAACAGGAACTGGAACATGAACAGGAGCCAGAATAGGAACAGGAACAGGAGCAAGAACAGGAGCAGGAACAGGAACAGGAGCAGGAGCAGAAATAGGGACAGGAACAGGAGCAGGAGCAGGAGGAGGAACAGGAACAGGAAGAGGAGCAGAAACAGGAACAGGAACAGGGACAGGAACAGGAACAGGGGAAGGAGCAGGAACAGGAAGAGGAGCAGAAACAGGAACAGGAACAGGGACAGGAACAGGAGCAGGAACAGGAACAGGAGGAGGAACAGGAACATGAGCAGGAACAGGTACAGGAGCAGGATCAGGAACAGGAACAGGAGCAGGAACAGGAACAGGAGCAGAAACAGGAACAGGAACAGAGACAGGAACAGGAACAGATGCAAGAACAGGAGCAGGAACAGGAACAGGAACAGGAACAGGAACAGGAACAGGAACAGGAGCAGGAGCAGAAACAGGGACAGGAACAGGGACAGGAACACGAACAGGAATAGGAGCAGGAGCAGGAACAGGAACAGGAACAGTGACACGAACAGGAACAGCAATAGGAGCAGGAACAGGAGCAAGAAAAGGAACAGGAGCAGGAGAAGGATCAGGAGCAGGAGCAGGAACAGGAACAGGAACAGGATCAGGAGCGGGAGCAGGAGCAGGAACAGGAACAGGAAGAGGAGCAGAAACAGGAACAGGAACAGGGACAGGAACAGGAACAGGGGAAGGAGCAGGAACAGGAAGAGGAGCAGAAACAGGAACAGGAACAGGAACAGGAGCAGGAACAGCAATAGAAACAGGAACAGGAACAGTAACAGGGACAGGAACAGGAGCAGGAACAGGAACAGGAGGAGGAACAGGAACAGGAGCAGGAACAGGTACAGGAGCAGGAACAGGAACAGGAACAGGAGCAGGAACAGGAACAGGAGCAGAAACAGGAACAGAGACAGGAACAGGAACAGATGCAAGAACAGGAGCAGGAACAGGAACAGGAACAGGAGCAGGAGCAGAAACAGGGACAGGAACAGGGACAGGAACACGAACAGGAATAGGAGCAGGAGCAGGAGCAGGAACAGGAACAGGAACAGGGACAGGAACAAGAACAGGAATAGGAGCAGGAACAGGAACAGGAGCAGGAACAGGAACAGGAGTAGGAGAGGTACAGGAACAGGAACAGGAACAGGAGAAGGAACAGGATCAGGAACTAGAACTGGAGCAGGAGCAGAAGATATACAGGAACAGGAACAGGAGCAGGGACAGGAACTGGAACAGGAGCAGGAGCAGGAACAGGTAGTGGAACAGGAGCAGGAATAGGAACAGGAACAGGAGCAGGAGAGGGACAGGAACAGGAGCAGGAACAGGAGCTGAAACAGGAACAGGAACAGGCAAAGGAACAGGAGCAGGTAAAGGAACAGGAACAGGAGTAGGAACAGGAGAAGGAACAGGAGAAGTAACGGGAACAGGGGCTGGAACAGGAACTGGAAGAGGTGTAGGATCAGGACCAGGAACAGGAGCAGGATCAGGAGCAGGAGCAGGAACAGGAGCAGGATCAAGAACAGGATCAGGAACTAGAACAGGACCAGGAACAGGAGCAGGAACAGGAGAAGGAGCTGGGACAGGAGCAGGAACAGGAGCAGGATCAAGAACAGGATCAGGAACTAGAACAGGAACAGGAGCAGGAACAGAAACAGAAACAGAAACAGGAACAGGAACAGGGACAGGAACAGGAGCAGGAACAGGAACAGGTGAAGGAGCAGGAACAGGAACAGGAGCAGGAGCAGGAACAGGAGGAAGAACAGGAGCAGGAACAGGAGCAGGAGGAGGAACAGGAACAGGAACAGGAGCAGGAACAGGTACAGGAGCAGGAACAGGAACAGGAGCAGAAACAAGAACAGGAACAGGAGCAGAAACAGGAACAGGAACAGGGACAGGAACAGGAACAGATGCAAGAACAGGAGCAGGAGCAGAAACAGGGACAAGAACAGGAACAGGAATAGGAGCAGGAGCAGGAACAGGAACAGGAACAGGGACAGGGACAGGAGCAGGATCAGGAGCAGGATCAGGAGCAGGAGCAGGAACAGGAGCAGGAACAGGAGCAGGAACAGGATCAGGAGCAGGAACAGGAACAGGAGTAGGAACAGGAACAGGAGCAGGATCAGGAGCAGAAGCAGGAGCAGGAACAGGAACAGGAGCAGCTGCAAGACGAGGAGCAGGAACAGGAGCAGGAACAGGAACAGGGGAAGGATCAGAAACAGAGACAGGAACTGGGACAGGAACAGGAACAGGAACAGGAGCAGGAGCAGAAAAAGGAGCAGGATCAAGAACAGGACCAGAAACTAGAACAGGACCAGGAACAGGAGCAGGAACAGGAGAAGGAGCTGGAACAGGAGCAGGAGCAGGAACAGGCGCAGGATCAAGAACAGGATCAGGAACTAGAACAGGAACAGGAGCAGGAGCAGGAAAAGGAACAAGCGCAGGAGCAGGATCAAGAACAGGATCTGGAACAGCAACAGGAACAGGAGCAGGAGCAGGATCAAGAACAGGAACAGGAGAGGTACAGGAACAGGATCAGGAACTAGAACAGGAGCAGGAACAGGAGCAGGGGAGGTACAGGAACAGGAACAGGAGCAGGAAAATGAGCAGGGACAGGAACAGGAGCAGGAACAGGAACAGCAGCAAGAACAGGAACAGGAACTGGAACATGAACAGGAGCCAGAAGAGGAACAGGAACAGGAGCAAGAACAGGAGCAGGAGCAGGAACAGGAACAGGAGCAGGAGCAGAAATAGGGACAGGAACAGGAGCAGGAGCAGGAGCAGGAACAGGAACAGGAAGAGGAGCAGAAACAGGAACAGGAACAGGGACAGGAACAGGAACAGGGGAAGGAGCAGGAACAGGAAGAGGAGCAGAAACAGGAACAGGAACAGGAACAGGGACAGGAACCGGAACAGGAACAGGAGCAGGAACAGAAATAGAAACAGGAACAGGACCAGGAACAGGGGAAGGAGCTGGAACAGGAGCAGGAGCAGGAACAGCAGCAGGATCAAGAACAGGATCAGGAACTAGAACAGGAACAGGAAGAGGAACAGGAGCAGGAGCAGGAACAGGAGCAGGCTCAAGAAAAGGAGCAGGAGAAGGAGCAGGAACAGGAGCAGGAGCAGTTGCAGGAGCAGGAACAGGAGCAGGATCAGGAACAGGAACAGGAGAAGGAGCAGGAACAGGAGCAGGAGCAGTTGCAGGAGCAGGAACAGGAGCAGGATCAGGAACAGGAACAGGAGAAGGAGCAGGAACAGGAGCAGGAGCAGTTGCAGGAGCAGGAACAGGAGCAGGAGCAGGAACAGCTGCAGGATCAAGAACAGGATCAGGAACTAGAACAGGAACAGGAAGAGGAACAGGAGCAGGAGCAGGAACAGGAGCAGACTCAAGAAAAGGAGCAGGAGAAGGAGCAGGAACAGGAGCAGGAGCAGTTGCAGGAGCAGGAACAGGAGCAGGATCAGGAACAGGAACAGGAACAGGAGCAGGAGCAGGATCAAGAACAGGAGTAGGAGAGGTACAGGAACAGGAACAGGAGAAGGAACAGGATCAAGAACTAGAACTGGAGCAGGAGCAGAAGATATACAGGAACAGGAACAGGAACAGGAGCAGGAACAGGAGCAGGGACAGGAACTGGAACAGGAGCAGGAGCAGGAACAGGTAGTGGAATAGGAACAGGAACAGGAGCAGGAGAGGAACAGGAACAGGAGCAGGAATAGGAACAGGAACAGGAGCAGGAGAGGGACAGGAACAGGAGCAGGAACAGAAGCTGAAACAGGAGCAGGAATAGGAACAGGAACAGGAGCAGGAGAGGGACAGGAACAGGAGCAGGAACAGGAGCTGAAACAGGAACAGGAACAGGCAAAGGAACAGGAGCAGGTAAAGGAACAGGAACAGGAGTAGGAACAGGAGAAGGAGCAGGAACAGGAGCAGGATCAAGAACAGGATCAGGAACTAGAACAGGACCAGGAACAGGAGCAGGAACAGGAGAAGGAGCTGGGACAGGAGCAGGAACAGGAGCAGGATCAAGAACAGGATCAGGAACTAGAACAGGACCAGGAACAGGAGCAGGAACAGGAGAAGGAGCTGGGACAGGAGCAGGAGCAGGAACAGGAGCAGGATCAAGAACAGGATCAGGAACTAGAACAGGAACAGGAGCAGGAGCAGGAAGAGGAACAAGCGCAGGAGCAGGATCAAGAACAGGATCAGGAACTAGAACAGGACCAGGAACAGGAGCAGGAACAGGAGAAGGAGCTGGGACAGGAGCAGGAACAGGAGCAGGATCAAGAACAGGATCAGGAACTAGAACAGGAACCGGAGCAGGAACAGAAACAGAAACAGAAACAGGAACAGGAACAGGGACAGGAACAGGAGCAGGAACAGGAACAGGTGAAGGAGCAGGAACAGGAACAGGAGCAGGAGCAGGAACAGGAGCAAGAACAGGAGCAGGAACAGGAACAGGGGCAGGTGCAGGAACAGGAACAAGAATAGGAGCAGGAACATGAACAGGAGGAGGAACAGGAACAGGAACAGGAGCAGGAACAGGTACAGGAGCAGGAACAGGAACAGGAACAGGAGCAGGAACAGGTACAGGAGCAGGAACAGGAACAGGAACAAGAATAGGAGCAGGAACATGAACAGGAGGAGGAACAGGAACAGGAACAGGAGCAGAAACAGGAACAGGAGCAGGAGCAGAAACAGGAACAGGAACAGGGACAGGAACAGGAACAGATGCAAGAACAGGAGCAGGAGCAGAAACAGGGACAAGAACAGGAACAGGATTAGGAGCAGGAGCAGGAACAGGAACAGGAACAGGGACAGGGACAGGAGCAGGAACAGGAGCAGGATCAGGAGCAGGATCAGGAGCAGGAGCAGGAACAGGAGCAGGAACAGGAGCAGGAACAGGATCAGGAGCAGGAACAGGAACAGGAGCAGGAACAGGAACAGGAGCAGGATCAGGAGCAGAAGCAGGAGCAGGAACAGGAACAGGAGCAGCTGCAAGACGAGGAGCAGGAACAGGAGCAGGAACAGGAACAGGTGCGGGAGCAGTAACAGGAACAGGAGCAAGAACAAGAACAGGAACAGGAACAGGAGCAGGAACAGGAAAAGGAGCAGGAACAGGAACAAGAGTAGGAACAGAAACAGGGACAGGAACAGGAACAGGGGAAGGAGCAGGAACAGGAACAGGGACAGGAACAGGAACAGGGGAAGGATCAGAAACAGAGACAGGAACTGGGACAGGAACAGGAACAGGAACAGGAGCAGGAGCAGAAACAGGAGCAGGATCAAGAACAGGACCAGAAACTAGAACAGGACCAGGAACAGGAGAAGGAGCTGGAACAGGAGCAGGAGCAGGAACAGGAGCAGGATCAAGAACAGGATCAGGAACTAGAACAGGAACAGGAGCAGGAGCAGGAAGAGGAACAAGCGCAGGAGCAGGATCAGGAACAGCAACAGGAGAGGTACAGGAACAGGATCAGGAACTAGAACAGGAGCAGGAACAGGAGCAGGGGAGGTACAGGAACAGGAACAGGAGCAGGAAAATGAGCAGGGACAGGAACAGGAGCAGGAACAGGAACAGCAGCAAGAACAGGAACAGGAACTGGAACATGAACAGGAGCCAGAATAGGAACAGGAACAGGAGCAAGAACAGGAACAGGAACTGGAACATGAACAGGAGCCAGAATAGGAACAGGAACAGGAGCAAGAACAGGAGCAGGAGCAGGAACAGGAATAGGAGCAGGAGCAGAAATAGGGACAGGAACAGGAGCAGGAGCAGGAGGAGGAACAGGAACAGGAAGAGGAGCAGAAACAGGAACAGGAACAGGGACAGGAACAGGAACAGGGAAAGGAGCAGGAACAGGACGAGGAGCAGAAACAGGAACAGGAACAGGGACAGGAACAGGAGCAGGAACAGGAACAGGAGGAGGAACAGGAACATGAGCAGGAACAGGTACAGGAGCAGGATCAGGAACAGGAACAGGAGCAGGAACAGGAACAGGAGCAGAAACAGGAACAGGAACAGAGACAGGAACAGGAACAGATGCAAGAACAGGAGCAGGAACAGGAACAGGAACAGGAACAGGAGCAGGAGCAGAAACAGGGACAGGAACAGGGACAGGAACACGAACAGGAATAGGAGCAGGAGCAGGAACAGGAACAGGAACAGTGACACGAACAGGAACAGCAATAGGAGCAGGAACAGGAGCAAGAAAAGGAACAGGAGCAGGAGAAGGATCAGGAGCAGGAGCAGGAGCAGGAGCACGAACAAGACCAGGAACAGGAACAGGAGCAGGAGCAGGAAAAGGAGCAGGAACAGGAACAAGAGTAGGAACAGAAACAGGGACAGGAACAGGATCAGGGGAAGGAGCAGGAACAGGAACAGGGACAGGAACAGGAACAGGAGTAGGAACAGAAACAGGGACAGGAACAGGAACAGGGGAAGGAGCAGGAACAGGAACAGGGACAGGAACAGGAACAGGGGAAGGATCAGAAACAGAGACAGGAACTGGGACAGGAACAGGAACAGGAACAGGAGCAGGAGCAGAAACAGGAACAGTAGCAGGAGCAGGAGCAGGAACAGGAACAGGACCAGGAACAGGAGCAGGAACAGGAACAGAAGCAGGAATAGGAACACGAGTAGGAACACGAGCAGGAGCAAAGGGAAGGAACAGGAACAGAGCAGAAACAGGAACAAGAGCAGGAACAGGACCAGGAACAGGAGCAGGAACAGGAGAAGGAGCTGGAACAGGAGCAGAAACAGGAACAGGAGCAAGAACAGGACCAGGAACAGGGGAAGGAGCTGGAACAGGAGCAGGAGCAGGAACAGGAGCAGGATCATGAACAGGATCAGGAACTAGAACAGGAACAGGAAGAGGAACAGGAGCAGGAGCAGGAACAGGAGCAGGTTCAAGAACAGGAGCAGGAGAAGGAGCAGGAACAGGAACAGGAATAGGAACAGGAACAGGAGCAGGAGCAGAAACAGGAACAGGAGCAGGAACAGGATCTGAAACAGGAGCAGGAATAGGAACGGAACAGGAGCAGGAGCAGAAACAGGAACAGGAGCAGGAACAGGACCAGGAACAGGAGCAGGAGCAGGAACAGGAGCAGGATCAAGATCAGGATCAGGAACTAGAACAGGAGCAGGAGCAGGAACAGGAACTGGATCAAGAACAGGATCAAGAACAGAAACAAGAACAGGAGCAGGACCAGGAAAAGGAACAGTAGCAGGAACAGGAACAGGAACTAGAACAGGAGCAGGAGCAAGATCAGGAACAGGAGCAGGAACAGGAGCAGGAGAGGTACAGGCACAGGAACAGGAACAGGAACAGAAGCAGGAACAAGAATAGGAACAGAAACAGGAGGAGGAGCAGGAACAGGAGTAGGAACAGGAACAGGAACAGGAACAGGAGCAAAGGGAAGGAACAGGAACAGGAGCAGAAATGGGAACAGGAGCTGGAACAGGAACTGGAAGAGGTGTAGGATCAGGAGCAGGAGCAGGAACAGGAGCAAGAACAGGAGCAGGAACAGGAGAAGGAGCTGGAACAGGAGCAGAAACAGGAACAGGAGCAGCAACAGGATCAGGAACTAGAACAGGAGCAGGAAAAGGAACACACGCAGGAGCAGGAACAGGAACAGGAGCACAAACAAGAACAGCAGCAGGAACAGGAAGAGGAACAGGATCAGGTACAGGAGCAAAGGGAAGGAACAGGAACAGGAACAGGAACAGGAACAGGGACAGGAACAGGAACAGGAATAGGAGCAGGAACAGGAACAGGAGCAGGAACAGGAACAGAAGCAGGAATAGGAACACGAGTAGGAACTCGAGCAGGAGCAAAGGGAAGGAACAGGAACAGGAACAGGAGCAGAAACAGGAACAAGAGCAGGAACAGGACCAGGAACAGGAGCAGGAACAGGAGAAGGAGCTGGAACAGGAGCAGAAACAGGAACAGGAGCAAGAACAGGACCAGGAACAGGGGAAGGAGCTGGAACAGGAGCAGGAGCAGGAACAGGAGCAGGATCAAGAACAGGAACAGGAAGAGGAACTGGAGCAGGAGCAGGAACCGGAGCAGGCTCAAGAACAGGAGCAGGAGAAGGAGCAGGAATAGGAACATGAACAGGAGAAGGAACTGGAACAGGAACAGGAGCAGCAGCAAGACGAGGAGCAGGAACAGGAACAGGTGCGGGAGCAGTAACAGGAACAGGAGCACGAACAAGACCAGGAACAGGAACAGGAGCAGGAGCAGGAAAAGGAGCAGGAACAGGAACAAGAGTAGGAACAGAAACAGGGACAGGAACAGGAACAGGGGAAGGAGCAGGAACAGGAACAGGGACAGGAACAGGAACAGGAACAGGAAGAGGAAAAGGAGCAGGAACAGGAACAGGAGTAGGAACAGAAACAGGGACAGGAACAGGAACAGGGGAAGGAGCAGGAACAGGAACAGGGACAGGAACAGGAACAGGGGAAGGATCAGAAACAGAGACAGGAACTGGGACAGGAACAGGAACAGGAGCAGGAGCAGCAGCAAGACGAGGAGCAGGAACAGGAACAGGTGCGGGAGCAGTAACAGGAACAGGAGCACGAACAAGACCAGGAACAGGAACAGGAGCAGGAGCAGGAAAAGGAGCAGGAACAGGAACAAGAGTAGGAACAGAAACAGGGACAGGAACAGGAACAGGGGAAGGAGCAGGAACAGGAACAGGGACAGGAACAGGAACAGGAACAGGAACAGGAGCAGGAGCAGGATCAGGAGCAGGAGCAGGAGCAGGAGCAGGAGCAGGAACAGGAACAGGAGCAGGATCAGGAGCGGGAGCAGGAGCAGGAACAGGAACAGGAGCAGCAGCAAGACGAGGAGCAGGAACAGGAACAGGTGCGGGAGCAGTAACAGGAACAGGAGCACGAACAAGACCAGTAACAGGAACAGGAGCAGGAGCAGGAAAAGGAGCAGGAACAGGAACAAGAGTAGGAACAGAAACAGGGACAGGAACAGGATCAGGGGAAGGAGCAGGAACAGGAACAGGGACAGGAACAGGAACAGGAGTAGGAACAGAAACAGGGACAGGAACAGGAACAGGGGAAGGAGCAGGAACAGGAACAGGGACAGGAACAGGAACAGGGGAAGGATCAGAAACAGAGACAGGAACTGGGACAGGAACAGGAACAGGAACAGGAGCAGGAGCAGAAACAGGAACAGTAGCAGGAGCAGGAGCAGGAACAGGAACAGGACCAGGAACAGGAGCAGGAACAGGAACAGAAGCAGGAATAGGAACACGAGTAGGAACACGAGCAGGAGCAAAGGGAAGGAACAGGAACAGAGCAGAAACAGGAACAAGAGCAGGAACAGGACCAGGAACAGGAGCAGGAACAGGAGAAGGAGCTGGAACAGGAGCAGAAACAGGAACAGGAGCAAGAACAGGACCAGGAACAGGGGAAGGAGCTGGAACAGGAGCAGGAGCAGGAACAGGAGCAGGATCATGAACAGGATCAGGAACTAGAACAGGAACAGGAAGAGGAACAGGAGCAGGAGCAGGAACAGGAGCAGGTTCAAGAACAGGAGCAGGAGAAGGAGCAGGAACAGGAACAGGAATAGGAACAGGAACAGGAGCAGGAGCAGAAACAGGAACAGGAGCAGGAACAGGATCTGAAACAGGAGCAGGAATAGGAACGGAACAGGAGCAGGAGCAGAAACAGGAACAGGAGCAGGAACAGGACCAGGAACAGGAGCAGGAGCAGGAACAGGAGCAGGATCAAGATCAGGATCAGGAACTAGAACAGGAGCAGGAGCAGGAACAGGAACTGGATCAAGAACAGGATCAAGAACAGGAACAGGAACAGGAGCAGGACCAGGAAAAGGAACAGTAGCAGGAACAGGAACAGGAACTAGAACAGGAGCAGGAGCAAGATCAGGAACAGGAGCAGGAACAGGAGCAGGAGAGGTACAGGCACAGGAACAGGAACAGGAACAGAAGCAGGAACAAGAATAGGAACAGAAACAGGAGGAGGAGCAGGAACAGGAGTAGGAACAGGAACAGGAACAGGAACAGGAGCAAAGGGAAGGAACAGGAACAGGAGCAGAAATGGGAACAGGAGCTGGAACAGGAACTGGAAGAGGTGTAGGATCAGGAGCAGGAGCAGGAACAGGAGCAAGAACAGGAGCAGGAACAGGAGAAGGAGCTGGAACAGGAGCAGAAACAGGAACAGGAGCAGCAACAGGATCAGGAACTAGAACAGGAGCAGGAAAAGGAACACGCGCAGGAGCAGGAACAGGAACAGGAGCACAAACAAGAACAGCAGCAGGAACAGGAAGAGGAACAGGATCAGGAACTAGAACAGGAGCAGGAACAGGAGCAGGTGCAGGAACAGGAACAGAAGCAGGAATAGGAACACGAGTAGGAACACGAGCAGGAACAGGAACAGGAACAGGAGCAGGAGCAGGAATAGGAGCAGGCTCAAGAACAGGAGCAGGAGGAGGAACAGGAACTAGAACAGGATAAGGAGCAGGAACAGGAGCAGGAACTAGAACAGGAGCAGGAACAGGAACAGGAGCAGGAACAGGAACAGGAACAGGAGCAAGAGAGGAACAGGAACAGGAGCAGGAATAGGAACAGGAACAGGAACAGGAGCAGGAGCAGGAACAGGAACAGAAATAGGAACTGGAACAGGAACAGGATCAGGGATAGGAACAGGAACAGGAGCAGGAGAGGAACAGGAAACGGAGCAGGAATAGGAACAGGAACAGGAGCAGGAGAGGGACAGGAACAGGAGCAGGAGAGGGACAGGAACAGAAGCAGGAACAGGAAAAGGAGCAGGAACAGGAACAGGAGCAGGAGCAGGAACAGGAACAGGACCAGGATCATGAACAGGAGTAGGAACAGGAACAGGAACAGGAGCAAAGGGAAGGAACAGGAACAGGAGCAGAAACGGGAACAGGAGCTGGAACAGGAACTGGAAGAGGTGTAGGATCAGGACCAGGAACAGGAGCAGGAACAGGAGCAGGAGCAGGAACAGGAGCAGGATCAAGAACAGGATCAGGAAATAGAACAGGAGCAGGAAGAGGAACAGGAGCAGGAACAGGAACAGGAACAGGAACAGGAACAGTAGCAGGAGCAGGAACAGGATCAGGTACAGGAGCAAAGGGAAGGAACAGGAACAGGAACAGGAACAGGAACAGGGACAGGAACAGGAACAGGAATAGGAGCAGGAACAGGAACAGGAGCAGGAACAGGAACAGAAGCAGGAATAGGAACACGAGTAGGAACTCGAGCAGGAGCAAAGGGAAGGAACAGGAACAGGAACAGGAGCAGAAACAGGAACAAGAGCAGGAACAGGACCAGGAACAGGAGCAGGAACAGGAGAAGGAGCTGGAACAGGAGCAGAAACAGGAACAGGAGCAAGAACAGGACCAGGAACAGGGGAAGGAGCTGGAACAGGAGCAGGAGCAGGAACAGGAGCAGGATCAAGAACAGGAACAGGAAGAGGAACTGGAGCAGGAGCAGGAACCGGAGCAGGCTCAAGAACAGGAGCAGGAGAAGGAGCAGGAATAGGAACATGAACAGGAGAAGGAACTGGAACAGGAACAGGAGCAGCAGCAAGACGAGGAGCAGGAACAGGAACAGGTGCGGGAGCAGTAACAGGAACAGGAGCACGAACAAGACCAGGAACAGGAACAGGAGCAGGAGCAGGAAAAGGAGCAGGAACAGGAACAAGAGTAGGAACAGAAACAGGGACAGGAACAGGAACAGGGGAAGGAGCAGGAACAGGAACAGGGACAGGAACAGGAACAGGAACAGGAAGAGGAAAAGGAGCAGGAACAGGAACAGGAGTAGGAACAGAAACAGGGACAGGAACAGGAACAGGGGAAGGAGCAGGAACAGGAACAGGGACAGGAACAGGAACAGGGGAAGGATCAGAAACAGAGACAGGAACTGGGACAGGAACAGGAACAGGAGCAGGAGCAGAAACAGGAACAGTAGCAGGAGCAGGAGCAGGAACAGGAACAGGACCAGGAACAGGAGCAGGAACAGGAACAGAAGCAGGAATAGGAACACGAGTAGGAACACGAGCAGGAGCAAAGGGAAGGAACAGGAACAGGAACAGAGCAGAAACAGGAACAAGAGCAGGAACAGGACCAGGAACAGGAGCAGGAACAGGAGAAGGAGCTGGAACAGGAGCAGGAGCAGGAACAGGAGCAGGATCATGAACAGGATCAGGAACTAGAACAGGAATAGGAAGAGGAACAGGAGCAGGAGCAGGAACAGGAGCAGGAGAAGGAGCAGGAACAGGAACAGGAATAGGAACAGGAACAGGAGCAGGAGCAGAAACAGGAACAGGAGCAGGAACAGGATCTGAAACAGGAGCAGGAATAGGAACGGAACAGGAGCAGGAGCAGAAACAGGAACAGGAGCAGGAACAGGACCAGGAACAGGAGCAGGAGCAGGAACAGGAGCAGGATCAAGATCAGGATCAGGAACTAGAACAGGAGCAGGAGCAGGAACAGGAACTGGATCAAGAACAGGATCAAGAACAGAAACAAGAACAGGAGCAGGACCAGGAAAAGGAACAGTAGCAGGAACAGGAACAGGAACTAGAACAGGAGCAGGAGCAAGATCAGGAACAGGAGCAGGAACAGGAGCAGGAGAGGTACAGGCACAGGAACAGGAACAGGAACAGAAGCAGGAACAAGAATAGGAACAGAAACAGGAGGAGGAGCAGGAACAGGAGTAGGAACAGGAACAGGAACAGGAACAGGAGCAAAGGGAAGGAACAGGAACAGGAGCAGAAATGGGAACAGGAGCTGGAACAGGAACTGGAAGAGGTGTAGGATCAGGAGCAGGAGCAGGAACAGGAGCAAGAACAGGAGCAGGAACAGGAGAAGGAGCTGGAACAGGAGCAGAAACAGGAACAGGAGCAGCAACAGGATCAGGAACTAGAACAGGAGCAGGAAAAGGAACACGCGCAGGAGCAGGAACAGGAACAGGAGCACAAACAAGAACAGCAGCAGGAACAGGAAGAGGAACAGGATCAGGAACTAGAACAGGAGCAGGAACAGGAGCAGGAGCAGGAACAGGAACAGAAGCAGGAATAGGAACACGAGTAGGAACACGAGCAGGAACAGGAACAGGAACAGGAGCAGGAGCAGGAATAGGAGCAGGCTCAAGAACAGGAGCAGGAGGAGGAACAGGAACTAGAACAGGATAAGGAGCAGGAACAGGAGCAGGAACTAGAACAGGAGCAGGAACAGGAACAGGAGCAGGAACAGGAACAGGAACAGGAGCAAGAGAGGAACAGGAACAGGAGCAGAAACAGGAACAGGAGCAGCAACAGGATCAGGAACTAGAACAGGAGCAGGAAAAGGAACACGCGCAGGAGCAGGAACAGGAACAGGAGCACAAACAAGAACAGCAGCAGGAACAGGAAGAGGAACAGGATCAGGAACTAGAACAGGAGCAGGAACAGGAGCAGGAGCAGGAACAGGAACAGAAGCAGGAATAGGAACACGAGTAGGAACACGAGCAGGAACAGGAACAGGAGCATGCTCAAGAACAGGAGCAGGAGGAGGAACAGGAACTAGAACAGGATAAGGAGCAGGAACAGGAGCAGGAACTAGAACAGGAACAGGAACAGGAGCAAGAGAGGAACAGGAACAGGAGCAGGAATAGGAACAGGAACAGGAACAGGAGCAGGAGCAGGAACAGGAACAGAAATAGGAACTGGAACAGGAACAGGATCAGGGATAGGAACAGGAACAGGAGCAGGAGAGGAACAGGAAATGGAGCAGGAATAGGAACAGGAACAGGAGCAGGAGAGGGACAGGAACAGGAGCAGGAGAGGGACAGGAACAGAAGCAGGAACAGGAAAAGGAGCAGGAACAGGAACAGGAGCAGGAGCAGGAACAGGAACAGGACCAGGATCATGAACAGGAGTAGGAACAGGAACAGGAACAGGAGCAAAGGGAAGGAACAGGAACAGGAGCAGAAACGGGAACAGGAGCTGGAACAGGAACTGGAAGAGGTGTAGGATCAGGAGCAGGAACAGGAGCAGGAGCAGGAACAGGAGCAGGATCAAGAACAGGATCAGGAAATAGAACAGGAGCAGGAAGAGGAACAGGAGCAGGAACAGGAACAGGAACAGGAACAGGAACAGTAGCAGGAGCAGGAACAGGAACAGGTACAGGAGCAAAGGGAAGGAACAGGAACAGGAACAGGAACAGGGACAGGAACAGGAACAGGAATAGGAGCAGGAACAGGAACAGGAGCAGGAACAGGAACAGAAGCAGGAATAGGAACACGAGTAGGAACTCGAGCAGGAGCAAAGGGAAGGAACAGGAACAGGAACAGGAGCAGAAACAGGAACAAGAGCAGGAACAGGACCAGGAACAGGAGCAGGAACAGGAGAAGGAGCTGGAACAGGAGCAGAAACAGGAACAGGAGCAAGAACAGGACCAGGAACAGGGGAAGGAGCTGGAACAGGAGCAGGAGCAGGAACAGGAGCAGGATCAAGAACAGGATCAGGAACTAGAACAGGAACAGGAAGAGGAACAGGAGCAGGAGCAGGAACCGGAGCAGGCTCAAGAACAGGAGCAGGAGAAGGAGCAGGAATAGGAACATGAACAGGAGAAGGAACTGGAACAGGAACAGGAGAAGGAGCAGGAACAGGAGCAGGAGCAGTTGCAGGAGCAGGAACAGGAGCAGGATCAGGAACAGGAACAGGAAGAGGAGCAGGAGCAGGATCAAGAACAGGAGTAGGAGAGGTAAAGGAACAGGAACAGGAGAAGGAACAGGATCAGGAACTAGAACTGGAGCAGGAGCAGAAGATATACAAGAACAGGAACAGGAGCAGGAACAGGAGCAGGGACAGGAACTGGAACAGGAGCAGGAGCAGGAACAGGTAGTGGAACAGGAACAGGAATAGGAACAGGAACAGGAGCAGGAGAGGAACAGGAACAGGAGCAGGAATAGGAACAGGATCAGGAGCAGGAGAGGGACAGGAACAGGAGCAGGAACAGGAGCTGAAACAGGAGCAGGAATAGGAACAGGAACAGGAGCAGGAGAGGGACAGGAACAGGAGCAGGAACAGGAGCTGAAACAGGAACAGGAACAGGCAAAGGAACAGGAGTAGGTAAAGGAACAGGAACAGGAGTAGGAACAGGAGAAGGAACAGGAGAAGTAACGGGAACAGGGGCTGGAACAGGAACTGGAAGAGGTGTAGGATCAGGACCAGGAACAGGAGCAGGATCAGGAGCAGGAGCAGGAACAGGAGCAGGATCAAGAACAGGATCAGGAACTAGAACAGGACCAGGAACAGGATCAGGAACAGGAGAAGGAGCTGGGACAGGAGCAGGAACAGGAGCAGGATCAAGAACAGGATCAGGAACTAGAACAGGAACAGGAGCAGGAGCAGGAAGAGGAACAGGTGCAGGAGCAGGATCAAGAACAGGATCAGGAACAGCAACAGGAACAGGAGCAAGAGCTGGATCAAGAACAGGAATAGGAGAGGTACAGGAACAGGATCAGGAACTAGAACAGGAGCAGGAACAGGAGCAGGGGAGGTACAGGAACAGAAATAGGAGCAGGAACAGGAGCAGGGACAGGAACAGGAGCAGGAACAGGAAGAGGAGCAGGAACAGAAACAGAAACAGAAACAGGAACAGGAACAGGGACAGGAACAGGAGCAGGAACAGGAACAGGTGCAGGAGCAGGAACAGGAACAGGAGCAGGAGCAGGAACAGGAGCAAGAACAGGAGCAGGAACAGGAACAGGGGCAAGAACAGGAAAAGGAGCAGGAACAGGAACAAGAGTAGGAACAGAAACAGGGACAGGAACAGGAACAGGGGAAGGAGCAGGAACAGGAACAGGGACAGGAACAGGAACAGGGGAAGGATCAGAAACAGAGACAGGAACTGGGACAGGAACAGGAACAGGAACAGGAGCAGGAGCAGAAACAGGAGCAGGATCAAGAACAGGACCAGAAATTAGAACAGGACCAGGAACAGGAGCAGGAACAGGAACAAGAGTAGGAACAGAAACAGGGACAGGAACAGGAACAGGGGAAGGAGCAGGAACAGGAACAGGGACAGGAACAGGAACAGGGGAAGGATCAGAAACAGAGACAGGAACTGGGACAGGAACAGGAACAGGAACAGGAGCAGGAGCAGAAACAGGAGCAGGATCAAGAACAGGACCAGAAACTAGAACAGGACCAGGAACAGGAGCAGGAACAGGAAAAGGAGCAGGAACAGGAACAAGAGTAGGAACAGAAACAGGGACAGGAACAGGAACAGGGGAAGGAGCAGGAACAGGAACAGGAGCAAGAACAGGAGCAAGAACAGGAACAGGGACAGGTGCAGGAACAGGAACAGGAGCAGGAGCAGGAACAGGAGCAAGAACACGAACAGGAACAGGAGCAGGAGCAGGAGCAGGAACAGGAACAGAAATAGGAACTGGAACAGGAACAGGATCAGCGATAGGAACAGGAACAGGAGCAGGAGAGGAACAGGAAATGGAGCAGGAATAGGAACAGGAACAGGAGCAGGAGAGGGACAGGAACAGGAGCAGGAGAGGGACAGGAACAGAAGCAGGAACAGGAAAAGGAGCAGGAACAGGAACAGGAGCAGGCTCAAGAACAGGAGCAGGAGAAGGAGCAGGAATAGGAACATGAACAGGAGAAGGAACTGAAACAGGAACAGGAGAAGGAGCAGGAACAGGAGCAGGAGCAGTTGCAGGAGCAGGAACAGGAGCAGGATCAGGAACAGGAACAGGAACAGGAGCAGGAGCAGGATCAAGAACAGGAGTAGGAGAGTACAGGAACAGGAACAGGAGAAGGAACAGGATCAGGAACTAGAACTGGAGCAGGAGCAGAAGATATAAAGGAACAGGAACAGGAGCAGGAACAGGAGCAGGGACAGGAACTGGAACAGGAGCAGGAGCAGGAACAGGTAGTGGAACAGGAACAGGAATAGGAACAGGAACAGGAGCAGGAGAGGAACAGGAACAGGAACAGGAGCAGGAACAGGAGCAGGGACAGGAACTGGAACAGGAGCAGGAGCAGGAACAGGTAGTGGAACAGGAGCAGGAATAGGAACAGGAACAGGAGCAGGAGAGGGACAGGAACAGGAGCAGGAACAGGAGCTGAAACAGGAACAGGAACAGGCAAAGGAACAGGAGCAGGTAAAGGAACAGGAACAGGAGTAGGAACAGGAGAAGGAACAGGAGAAGTAACGGGAACAGGGGCTGGAACAGGAACTGGAAGAGGTGTAGGATCAGGACCAGGAACAGGAGCAGGATCAGGAGCAGGAGCAGGAACAGGAGCAGGATCAAGAACAGGATCAGGAACTAGAACAGGACCAGGAACAGGAGCAGGAACAGGAGAAGGAGCTGGGACAGGAGCAGGGGCAGGAACAGGAGCAGGATCAAGAACAGGATCAGGAACTAGAACAGGAACAGGAGCAGGAGCAGGAAGAGGAACAAGCGCAGGAGCAGGATCAAGAACAGGATCTGGAACAGCAACAGGAACAGGAGCAGGAGCAGGATCAAGAACAGGAAGAGGAGAGGTACAGGAACAGGATCAGGAACTAGAACAGGAGCAGGAACAGGAGCAGGGGAGGTACAGGAACAGAAACAGGAGCAGGAACAGGAGCAGGGACAGGAACAGGAGCAGGAACAGGAAGAGGAGCAGGAACAGAAACAGAAACAGAAACAGGAACAGGGACAGGAACAGGAGCAGGAACAGGAACAGATGCAGGAGCAGGAACAGGAACAGGAGCAAGAACAGGAGCAGGAACAGGAACAGGGGCAGGTGCAGGAACAGGAACAAGAATAGGAGCAGGAACATGAACAGGAGGAGGAACAGGAACAGGAACAGGAGCAGGAACAGGAACAGGAGCAGGAACAGGAACAGGAACAGGGACAGGAACAGGAACCGGAATAGGAGCAGGAACAGGAACAGGAGCAGGAAAAGGAATAGGAGCAAGAACAAACACAGGAGCAGGAACAGGAGCAGGAACAGGAGCAGGAAGAGGAACAGAAGCAAGAACAGGAGCAGAAACAGGAACAGGAGCAGGAGCAAGAACAGGAGCTGGAACAGGAACAGAAGCAAGAATAGGGACAGGAACAGGAGCAGGAGTAGGAATAGGAACAGGTGCTGGAACAGGAACAGGAGCAGGAGGAGGAACAGGAGCAAGAACAGGAACAGGAGCAAGAACAGGAGCAGGAGCAGGAGCAGGAGCAGGAACAGGAACAGGAGCAAGAACAGGAACAGGACTAGGAGCAGGTGCAGTAACAGGAGCAGGAACAGGAACAGGAGTGGGAGCAAGAATAGGAGCAGGAACAGGAACAGGAACAGGAGCAAGAACAAGAGCTGGACCAGGAACAGAAGCAAGAACAGGAACAGGAGCAGAAACAGGAACAGCAACTGGAACAGGATCAGGAGCAGGAGCAGGAACAGAAACAGGAACAGGAACAGGAGCAGAACTAGGAACAGTAACAGGAACAGGAACAGGAGCAAGAACAGGAGCAGGAACAGGAGCAAGAACAGGAGCAGGAACAGGAGCAAAAACAGAAACAGGAACAGGAGCAGGTGCAGTAACAGGAGCAGGAACAGGAACAGGAGCAGGAGCAAGAATAGGAGCAGGAACAGCAACAGGAGCAAGAACAAGAGCAGGATCAGGAACAAAATCAAGAACAAGAGCAGGAGCAAGAACAGGAACAGGGACAGTAAAAGGAGCTGGAACAGGAACAGGAACAAGAACAGGAACAGGAGCAGGAGCAAGAACAGGAGAAGGAACAGAAATGGGAGCAGGAGCAAGAACAGGAAGAGTACCAGGAACAGGAGCAAGAACAGGAGCTGGAACAGGAACAGAAGCAAGAACAGGAACAGGAGCAGAAACAGGAACAGTAACTGGAACAGGATCAGTAGCAGGAGCCGGAGCAGGAGCAGGAAAAGAAACAGGAACAGGAATAGGAGCAGAACTAGGAACAGTAACAGGAACAGGAACAGGAGAAAGAACAGGAGCAGGAACAGGAGCAAAAACAGGAGCAGGAACAGGAGCAAGAACAGGAGCAGGAACAGGAGCAGGAGAGGGACAGGAACAGGAACAGGAGCAGGAGCAGGAGCAGGAACAGGAACAGAAATAGGAACAGGAACAGGAACAGAAATAGGAACTGGAACAGGAACAGGATCAGGGATAGGAACAGGAACAGGAGCAGGAGAGGAACAGGAAACGGAGCAGGAACAGGAACAGGAACAGGAGCAGGAGAGGGACAGGAACAGGAGCAGGAGAGGGACAGGAACAGAAGCAGGAACAGGAAAAGGAGCAGGAACAGGAACAGGAGCAGGAGCAGGAACAGGAACAGGACCAGGATCATGAACAGGAGTAGGAACAGGAACAGGAACAGGAACAGGAGCAAAGGGAAGGAACAGGAACAGGAGCAGAAACGGGAACAGGAGCTGGAACAGGAACTGGAAGAGGTGTAGGATCAGGACCAGGAACAGGAGCAGGAACAGGAGCAGGAGCAGGAACAGGAGCAGGATCAAGAACAGGATCAGGAAATAGAACAGGAGCAGGAAGAGGAACAGGAGCAGGAACAGGAACAGGAACAGTAGCAGGAGCAGGAGCAGGAGCAGGAACAGGAACAGTAGCAGGAGCAGGAGCAGGAACAGGAACAGGTACAGGAGCAAAGGGAAGGAACAGGAACAGGAACAGGAACAGGAACAGGAACAGGAATAGGAGCAGGAACAGGAACAGGAACAGGAACAGGAACAGAAGCAGGAATAGGAACACGAGTAGGAACACGAGCAGGAGCAAAGGGAAGGAACAGGAACAGGAACAGCAGCAGAAACAGGAACAAGAGCAGGAACAGGACCAGGAACAGGAGCAGGAACAGGAGAAGGAGCTGGAACAGGAGCAGAAACAGGAACAGGAGCAAGAACAGGACCAGGAACAGGGGAAGGAGCTGGAACAGGAGCAGGAGCAGGAACAGGAGCAGGATCAAGAACAGGATCAGGAACTAGAACAGGAACAGGAAGAGGAACAGGAGCAGGAGCAGGAACAGGAGCAGGCTCAAGAACAGGAGCAGGAGAAGGAGCAGGAACAGGAACAGGAATAGGAACAGGAACAGGAGCAGGAGCAGAAACAGGAACAGGAGCAGGAACAGGATCTGAAACAGGAGCAGGAATAGGAACAGGAACAGGAGCAGGAGCAGAAACAGGAACAGGAGCAGGAACAGGACCAGGAACAGGAGCAGGAGCAGGAACAGGAGCAGGATCAAGATCAGGATCAGGAACTAGAACAGGAGCAGGAGCAGGAACAGGAACTGGATCAAGAACAGGATCAAGAACAGGAACAGGAACAGGAGCAGGACCAGGAAAAGGAACAGTAGCAGGAACAGGAACAGGAACTAGAACAGGAGCAGGAGCAAGATCAGGAGCAGGAGCAGGAACAGGAGCAGGAGAGGTACAGGCACAGGAACAGGAACAGGAACAGAAGCAGGAGCAAGAATAGGAACAGAAACAGGAGGAGGAGCAGGAACAGGAGTAGGAACAGGAACAGGAACAGGAACAGGAGCAAAGGGAAGGAACAGGAACAGGAGCAGAAACGGGAACAGGAGCTGGAACAGGAACTGGAAGAGGTGTAGGATCAGGAGCAGGAGCAGGAGCAGGAACAGGAGCAAGAACAGGAGCAGGAACAGGAGAAGGAGCTGGAACAGGAGCAGAAACAGGAACAGGAGCAGCAACAGGATCAGGAACTAGAACAGGAGCAGGAAAAGGAACACGCGCAGGAGCAGGAACAGGAACAGGAGCACAAACAAGAACAGCAGCAGGAACAGGAAGAGGAACAGGATCAGGAACTAGAACAGGAGCAGGAACAGGAGCAGGAGCAGGAACAGGAACAGAAGCAGGAATAGGAACACGAGTAGGAACGCGAGCAGGAACAGGAACAGGAGCATGCTCAAGAACAGGAGCAGGAGGAGGAACAGGAACTAGAACAGGATAAGGAGCAGGAACAGGAGCAGGAACTAGAACAGGAGCAGGAACAGGAACAGGAGCAGGAACAGGAACAGGAACAGGAGCAAGAGAGGAACAGGAACAGGAGCAGGAATAGGAAGTGGAACAGGAACAGGAGCAGGAGCAGGAACAGGAACAGAAATAGGAACTGGAACAGGAACAGGAGAGGAACAGGAAATGGAGCAGGAATAGGAACAGGAACAGGAGCAGGAGAGGGACAGGAAATGGAGCAGGAATAGGAACAGGAACAGGAGCAGGAGAGGGACAGGAACAGGAGCAGGAGAGGGACAGGAACAGAAGCAGGAACAGGAAAAGGAGCAGGAACAGGAACAGGAACAGGAGCAGGCTCAAGAACAGGAGCAGGAGAAGGAGCAGGAATAGGAACATGAACAGGAGAAGGAACTGAAACAGGAACAGGAGAAGGAGCAGGAACAGGAGCAGGAGCAAGAACAAGAGCTGGACCAGGAACAGAAGCAAGAACAGGAACAGGAGCAGAAACAGGAACAGCAACTGGAACAGGATCAGGAGCAGGAGCAGGAACAGAAACAGGAACAGGAACAGGAGCAGAACTAGGAACAGTAACAGGAACAGGAACAGGAGCAAGAACAGGAGCAGGAACAGGAGCAAGAACAGGAGCAGGAACAGGAGCAAAAACAGAAACAGGAACAGGAGCAGGTGCAGTAACAGGAGCAGGAACAGGAACAGGAGCAGGAGCAAGAATAGGAGCAGGAACAGCAACAGGAGCAAGAACAAGAGCAGGATCAGGAACAAAATCAAGAACAAGAGCAGGAGCAAGAACAGGAACAGGGACAGTAAAAGGAGCTGGAACAGGAACAGGAACAAGAACAGGAACAGGAGCAGGAGCAAGAACAGGAGAAGGAACAGAAATGGGAGCAGGAGCAAGAACAGGAAGAGTACCAGGAACAGGAGCAAGAACAGGAGCTGGAACAGGAACAGAAGCAAGAACAGGAACAGGAGCAGAAACAGGAACAGTAACTGGAACAGGATCAGTAGCAGGAGCCGGAGCAGGAGCAGGAAAAGAAACAGGAACAGGAATAGGAGCAGAACTAGGAACAGTAACAGGAACAGGAACAGGAGAAAGAACAGGAGCAGGAACAGGAGCAAAAACAGGAGCAGGAACAGGAGCAAGAACAGGAGCAGAAGCTGGAACAGGAACTGGAGCAAGAACAAGAGCAGGATCAGGAACAAAATCAAGAACAAGAGCAGGAGCAAGAACAGGAACAGGAAAAGGAGCTGGAACAGGAACAGGAGCAGGTGCAGGAACAGGAGCAAGAACAGGAACAGGAGCAAGAACAGGAGCAGGATCAGGAGCAGGAGCAGGAACAGGAATAGGAGCAAGAACAGGAACAGGACTAGGAGCAGGTGCAGTAACAGGAGCAGGAACAGGAACAGGAGCGGGAGCAAGAATAGGAGCAGAAACAGGAGCAGGAACAGGAGCAAGAACAGGAGCAAGAACAGTAACAGTAATAGGAACAGGAGCAAGAACAGGAACAGAAACAGGAACAGGAGCACGTGCAGGAACAGGAACAGGAGCTGGAACAGGAACTGGAACAAGAACAGGATCAGGAACAGGAGCAAGAACAGGAGCAGGAACAGGAGCAAAAACAGGAACAGGACTAGGAGCAGGTGCAGTAACAGGAGCAGGAACAGGAACAGGAGCGGGAGCAACAATAGGAACAGGAACAGGAGCAAGAACAAGAGCAGGATCAGGAACAAAATCAAGAACAAGAGCAGGAGCAAGAACAGGAACAGGAAAAGGAGCTGGAACAGGAACAGGAACAAGAACAGGAACAGGAACAGGAACAGGAGCAAGATCAGGAGCAGGAACAGGAGCAGGAACAGGAGCAGGAACAGGAGCAGGAACAGGAGCAAGACCAGTAACAGTAATAGGAACAGGAGCAAGAACAGGAACAGAAACAGGAACAGGAGCACGTGCAGGAACAGGAACAGGAGCTGGAACAGGAGCTGGAACAAGAACAGGAGCAGGAACAGGAGCAAGAACAGGAACAGGAGCAGGAACAGGAGCAGGTGCAGGAACAGGTAGAGCAACAGGATCAGGAGTATGATCAGGAGCAGGATCAGGAGCAGGAGCAGGAGCAGGAACAGGAACAAGGGCAAGAACAGGAACAGGACTAGGAGCAGGAGCAGTAACAGGAGCAGGAACAGAAACAGGAGCAGCAGCAAGAGCAGGTGCAGGAGCAGGAGCAGGAACAAGAGCGGGAGCAGTAATAGGAACAGGAGCAGGAGCAAGAACAGGAGAAGGAACAGGAATGGGAGCAGGAACAGGAACAGGAGCAGGAGCAAGAACAGGAGAAGGAACAGGAGCAGGAGCAGGAACAGGAACAGGAGCAAGAACAGGAACAGGACTAGGAGCAGGTGCAGTAACAGGAGCAGGAACAGGAACAGGAGTGGGAGCAAGAATAGGAGCAGGAACAGGAACAGGAACAGGAGCAAGAACAAGAGCTGGACCAGGAACAGAAGCAAGAACAGGAACAGGAGCAGAAACAGGAACAGCAACTGGAACAGGATCAGGAGCAGGAGCAGGAACAGAAACAGGAACAGGAACAGGAGCAGAACTAGGAACAGTAACAGGAACAGGAACAGGAGCAAGAACAGGAGCAGGAACAGGAGCAAGAACAGGAGCAGGAACAGGAGCAAAAACAGAAACAGGAACAGGAGCAGGTGCAGTAACAGGAGCAGGAACAGGAACAGGAGCAGGAGCAAGAATAGGAGCAGGAACAGCAACAGGAGCAAGAACAAGAGCAGGATCAGGAACAAAATCAAGAACAAGAGCAGGAGCAAGAACAGGAACAGGGACAGTAAAAGGAGCTGGAACAGGAACAGGAACAAGAACAGGAACAGGAGCAGGAGCAAGAACAGGAGAAGGAACAGAAATGGGAGCAGGAGCAAGAACAGGAAGAGTACCAGGAACAGGAGCAAGAACAGGAGCTGGAACAGGAACAGAAGCAAGAACAGGAACAGGAGCAGAAACAGGAACAGTAACTGGAACAGGATCAGTAGCAGGAGCCGGAGCAGGAGCAGGAAAAGAAACAGGAACAGGAATAGGAGCAGAACTAGGAACAGTAACAGGAACAGGAACAGGAGAAAGAACAGGAGCAGGAACAGGAGCAAAAACAGGAGCAGGAACAGGAGCAAGAACAGGAGCAGGAACAGGAGCAGGAACAGGCGCAAGAACAGGAGCAAGAACAGTAACAGTAATAGGAACAGGAGCAAGAACAGGAACAGAAACAGGAACAGGAGCACGTGCAGGAACAGGAACAGAAGCTGGAACAGGAACAGGAACAGGAGCGGGAGCAAAAATAGGAACAGGAACAGGAGCAAGAACAAGAGCAGGATCAGGAACAAAATCAAGAACAAGAGCAGGAGCAAGAACAGGAACAGGAAAAGGAGCTGGAACAGGAACAGGAGCAGGAGCAGGAACAGGAGCAAGAACAGGAACAGGAGCAAGAACAGGAGCAGGATCAGGAGCAGGAGCAGGAACAGGAATAGGAGCAAGAACAGGAACAGGACTAGGAGCAGGTGCAGTAACAGGAGCAGGAACAGGAACAGGAGCGGGAGCAAGAATAGGAGCAGAAACAGGAGCAAGAACAAGAGCAGAATCAGGAACAAAATCAAGAACAAGAGCAGGAGCAAGAACAGGAACGGGAAAAGGAGCTGTTACAGAAACAGGAGCAAGAACAGGAAGAGTACCAGGAACAGGAGCAAGAACAGGAGCTGGAACAGGAACAGAAGCACGAACAGGAACAGGAGCAGAAAAAGGAACAGTAACTGGAACAGGATCAGGAGCAGGAGCCGGAGCAGGAGCAGGAACAGAAACAGGAACAGGAACAGGAGCAGAACTAGGAACAGTAACAGGAGCAAGAACAGGAGCAGGAACAGGAGCAAGAACAGGAGTAGGAACAGGAGCAAAATCAGGAGCAGGAACAGGAGCAGGAACAGGCGCAAGAACAGGAGCAAGAACAGTAACAGTAATAGGAACAGGAGCAAAAACAGGAACAGAAACAGGAACAGGAGCACGTGCAGGAACAGGAACAGAAGCTGGAACAGGAACTGGAACAAGAACAGGAGCAGGAACAGGAGCAGGAACAGGAGCAAAAACAGGAACAGGACTAGGAGCAGGTGCAGTAACAGGAGCAGGAACAGGAACAGGAGCGGGAGCAAAAATAGGAACAGGAACAGGAGCAAGAACAAGAGCAGGATCAGGAACAAAATCAAGAACAAGAGCAGGAGCAAGAACAGGAACAGGAAAAGGAGCTGGAACAGGAACAGGAGCAGGAGCAGGAACAGGAGCAAGAACAGGAACAGGAGCAAGAACAGGAGCAGGATCAGGAGCAGGAGCAGGAACAGGAATAGGAGCAAGAACAGGAACAGGACTAGGAGCAGGTGCAGTAACAGGAGCAGGAACAGGAACAGGAGCGGGAGCAAGAATAGGAGCAGAAACAGGAGCAAGAACAAGAGCAGAATCAGGAACAAAATCAAGAACAAGAGCAGGAGCAAGAACAGGAACAGGAAAAGGAGCTGTTACAGAAACAGGAGCAAGAACAGGAAGAGTACCAGGAACAGGAGCAAGAACAGGAGCTGGAACAGGAACAGAAGCACGAACAGGAACAGGAGCAGAAAAAGGAACAGTAACTGGAACAGGATCAGGAGCAGGAGCCGGAGCAGGAGCAGGAAAAGAAACAGGAACAGGAACAGGAGCAGAACTAGTAACAGTAACAGGAGCAAGAACAGGAGCAGGAACAGGAGCAAGAACAGAAGTAGGAACAGGAGCAAAATCAGGAGCAGGAACAGGAGCAAGAACAGGAGCAAGAACAGTAACAGTAATAGGAACAGGAGCAAGAACAGGAACAGAAACAGGAACAGGAGCACGTGCAGGAACAGGAACTGGAGCTGGAACAGGAACTGGAACAAGAACAGGATCAGGAACAGGAGCAAGAACAGGAGCAGGAACAGGAGCAAAAACAGGAACAGGACTAGGAGCAGGTGCAGTAACAGGAGCAGGAACAGGAACAGGAGCGGGAGCAAAAATAGGAACAGGAACAGGAGCAAGAACAAGAGCAGGATCAGGAACAAAATCAAGAACAAGAGCAGGAGCAAGAACAGGAACAGGAAAAGGAGCTGGAACAGGAACAGGAACAAGAACAGGAACAGGAACAGGAGCAAGAACAGGAGCAGGAACAGGAGCAAAAACAGGAGCAGGAACAGGAGCAGGAACAGGAGCAGGAACAGGAGCAAGACCAGTAACAGTAATAGGAACAGGAGCAAGAACAGGAACAGAAACAGGAACAGGAGCACGTGCAGGAACAGGAACAGGAGCTGGAACAGGAACTGGAACAAGAACAGGAGCAGGAACAGGAGCAAGAACAGGAACAGGAGCAGGAGCAGGAACAGGAGCAGGTGCAGGAACAGGTAGAGCAACAGGATCAGGAGTATGAACAGGAGCAGGATCAGGAGCAGGAGCAGGAGCAGGAACAGGAACAAGGGCAAGAACAGGAACAGGACTGGGGGCAGGAGCAGTAACAGGAGCAGGAACAGAAACAGGAGCAGCAGCAAGAGCAGGAGCAGGAGCAGGAGCAGGAACAAGAGCGGGAGCAGTAATAGGAACAGGAGCAGGAGCAAGAACAGGAGAAGGAACAGGAATGGGAGCAGGAACAGGAACAGGAGCAGGAGCAAGAACAGGAACATGAGTAGGAACAGGAGTAGGAAGAGGAACAGGAACAGGAGCAAGAACAGGAGCAGGATCAGGAACAGAATCAAGAACAGGAACAGGAACGGGAAAAGGAGCTCGAACAGGAACAGGAACAGGACCAGGAGCAGGAGCAAGAACAGGAGAAGGAACAGGAATGTGAGCAGGAACAGGAACAGGAGCAGGAGCAAGAACAGGAGAAGGAACAGGAACAGGAACAGGAGCAGAAACAGGAACAGGAGAAGGAGCAAGAACAGGAGCAGAAACAGGAACAGGAGCAGGAGCAAGAACAGGAGCTGGAACAGGAACAGAAGCAAGAACAGGGACAGGAACAGGAGCAGGAGCAGGAACAGATGCAGGAGCAGGAACAGGAACAGGAGCAGGAGCAGGAACAGGAGCAAGAACAGGAGCAAGAACAGGAACGGGGCAGGTGCAGGAACAGGAACAAGAATAGGAGCAGGAACATGAACAGGAGGAGGAACAGGAACAGGAACAGGAGCAGGAACAGGAACAGGAGCAGGAACAGGAACAGGAACAGGAGCAGGAACAGGTACAGGAGCAGGAACAGGAACAGGAGCAGGAACAGGAACAGGAACAGGGACAGGAACAGGAACCTGAATAGGAGCAGGAACAGGAACAGGAGCAGGAAAAGGAATAGGAGCAAGAACAAACACAGGAGCAGGAACAGGAGCAGGAACAGGAGCAGGAAGAGGAACAGAAGCAAGAACAGGAGCAGGAACAGGAACCGAAACAGGAACAGGAGCAGAAACAGGAACAGTAACAGGAACAGGAGCAGGAGCAGGAACAGGAACAGGAGCAGGAGCTGGAACAGGAACTAAATCAGGAGCAAGAGCAGGAGCAGTAGCTGGAGCAGGATCAGGAACAGGAACAGGAACAGGACCAAGAGCAAGAGCAGGAGCAGGAACAGGAATAGGACCTGGAACAGGAGCAAGAACAGGAGCATGAGCAGGAACGCAAACTGGAACATGAACAGGAGAAGGAACAGGAGCAGGAGCAGGAGCAAGAACAGGAACTGGAACAGGAGCAAAAACAGGAACAGGAACGGGAACTGGAGCAGAAACAGGAACAGGAATAGGAGCAAGAACAGGAATAGGACCAGGAACAGGAGGAAGAACAGGAGCAGGAGCAGAAACAGGGACAGGAAGAGGAGCAGGAGCAGGAGCAGGTGCAGGAACAAGAATTGGAGCAGAAACAGGAGCAAGAACAGGAACAGTAACAGGAACAGGAGCAGAAACAGGAACAGTAACAGGAACAGGAGCAGGATAAGGAGCAGGTGCAGAAACAGGACAGGAGCAGGAGCTGGAAAAGGAACTAAATCAGGAGCAAGAGCAGGAGCAGTAGCTGTGCAGGATCAGAAACAGGAACAGGAACAGGACCAAGAGCAAGAGCAGGAGCAGGAACAGGAATAGGAGCAGAAACAGGAACAGTAACAGGAACAGGAACAGGAGCAGCAGCAAGAACAGGAACAGGAACAGTAAGAGGAACAGGAGCAGGAGCAGGATCAGGATCAGGAACAGGAGCAGGAGCAATAACAGGAACAGGAGCAAGAACAGGAGCAGGTGCAGGAATAGGAACAGGTGCTGGAACAGGAACTGGAACAGGAACTGGAGCAGGAGCAGGAACAGGAGCAAGAACAGGAACAGGAGCAGGAATAGGAACAGGAGCTGGAACAGGAACAGGAGCAAGAACAGGAGCAGGAGCAGGAATAGGAACAGGTGCTGGAACAGGAACAGGAGCAGGAGGGGGAACAGGAGCAAGAACAGGAACAGGAGCAAGAACAGGAGCAGGATCAGGAGCAGGAGCAGGAACAGGAACAGGAGCAAGAACAGGAACAGGACTAGGAGCAGGTGCAGTAACAGGAGCAGGAACAGGAACAGGAGTGGGAGCAAGAATAGGAGCAGGAACAGGAACAGGAACAGGAGCAAGAACAAGAGCTGGACCAGGAACAGAAGCAAGAACAGGAACAGGAGCAGAAACAGGAACAGCAACTGGAACAGGATCAGGAGCAGGAGCAGGAACAGAAACAGGAACAGGAACAGGAGCAGAACTAGGAACAGTAACAGGAACAGGAACAGGAGCAAGAACAGGAGCAGGAACAGGAGCAAGAACAGGAGCAGGAACAGGAGCAAAAACAGAAACAGGAACAGGAGCAGGTGCAGTAACAGGAGCAGGAACAGGAACAGGAGCAGGAGCAAGAATAGGAGCAGGAACAGCAACAGGAGCAAGAACAAGAGCAGGATCAGGAACAAAATCAAGAACAAGAGCAGGAGCAAGAACAGGAACAGGGACAGTAAAAGGAGCTGGAACAGGAACAGGAACAAGAACAGGAACAGGAGCAGGAGCAAGAACAGGAGAAGGAACAGAAATGGGAGCAGGAGCAAGAACAGGAAGAGTACCAGGAACAGGAGCAAGAACAGGAGCTGGAACAGGAACAGAAGCAAGAACAGGAACAGGAGCAGAAACAGGAACAGTAACTGGAACAGGATCAGTAGCAGGAGCCGGAGCAGGAGCAGGAAAAGAAACAGGAACAGGAATAGGAGCAGAACTAGGAACAGTAACAGGAACAGGAACAGGAGAAAGAACAGGAGCAGGAACAGGAGCAAAAACAGGAGCAGGAACAGGAGCAAGAACAGGAGCAGAAGCTGGAACAGGAACTGGAGCAAGAACAAGAGCAGGATCAGGAACAAAATCAAGAACAAGAGCAGGAGCAAGAACAGGAACAGGAAAAGGAGCTGGAACAGGAACAGGAGCAGGTGCAGGAACAGGAGCAAGAACAGGAACAGGAGCAAGAACAGGAGCAGGATCAGGAGCAGGAGCAGGAACAGGAATAGGAGCAAGAACAGGAACAGGACTAGGAGCAGGTGCAGTAACAGGAGCAGGAACAGGAACAGGAGCGGGAGCAAGAATAGGAGCAGAAACAGGAGCAGGAACAGGAGCAAGAACAGGAGCAAGAACAGTAACAGTAATAGGAACAGGAGCAAGAACAGGAACAGAAACAGGAACAGGAGCACGTGCAGGAACAGGAACAGGAGCTGGAACAGGAACTGGAACAAGAACAGGATCAGGAACAGGAGCAAGAACAGGAGCAGGAACAGGAGCAAAAACAGGAACAGGACTAGGAGCAGGTGCAGTAACAGGAGCAGGAACAGGAACAGGAGCGGGAGCAACAATAGGAACAGGAACAGGAGCAAGAACAAGAGCAGGATCAGGAACAAAATCAAGAACAAGAGCAGGAGCAAGAACAGGAACAGGAAAAGGAGCTGGAACAGGAACAGGAACAAGAACAGGAACAGGAACAGGAACAGGAGCAAGATCAGGAGCAGGAACAGGAGCAGGAACAGGAGCAGGAACAGGAGCAGGAACAGGAGCAAGACCAGTAACAGTAATAGGAACAGGAGCAAGAACAGGAACAGAAACAGGAACAGGAGCACGTGCAGGAACAGGAACAGGAGCTGGAACAGGAGCTGGAACAAGAACAGGAGCAGGAACAGGAGCAAGAACAGGAACAGGAGCAGGAACAGGAGCAGGTGCAGGAACAGGTAGAGCAACAGGATCAGGAGTATGATCAGGAGCAGGATCAGGAGCAGGAGCAGGAGCAGGAACAGGAACAAGGGCAAGAACAGGAACAGGACTAGGAGCAGGAGCAGTAACAGGAGCAGGAACAGAAACAGGAGCAGCAGCAAGAGCAGGTGCAGGAGCAGGAGCAGGAACAAGAGCGGGAGCAGTAATAGGAACAGGAGCAGGAGCAAGAACAGGAGAAGGAACAGGAATGGGAGCAGGAACAGGAACAGGAGCAGGAGCAAGAACAGGAGAAGGAACAGGAACAGGAGCAGAAACAGGAACAGGAGCAGGAACAAGAACAGGAACATGAGTAGGAACAGGAGTAGGAAGAGGAACAGGAACAGGAGCAAGAACAGGAGCAGGATCAGGAACAGAATCAAGAACAGGAACAGGAACGGGAAAAGGAGCTCGAACAGGAACAGGAACAGGAACAGGAGCAGGAGCAAGAACAGGAGAAGGATCAGGAATGTGAGCAGGAACAGGAACAGGAGCAGGAGCAAGAACAGGAGAAGGAACAGGAACAGGAGCAGAAACAGGAACAGGAGAAGGAGCAAGAACAGGAGCAGAAACAGGAACAGGAGCAGGAGCAAGAACAGGAGCTGGAACAGGAACAGAAGCAAGAACAGGGGCAGGAACAGGAACAGGAACAGGAGCACAAACAGGAACAGTAACTGGAACAGGATCAGGAGCAGGAGCCGGAGCAGGAGCAGGAACAAGAGCAAGAACAGGAGCAGAAACAGGAACAGGAGCAAGAACAGGAGCAAGAACAGGAGCAGGAACAGAAACAGGAACAGGAACAGGAACAGGAGCAGAAACAGGAACAGTAACAGGAACAGGAGCAGGAGCAGGAACAGGAACAGGAACAGGAGCAAGAACAGGAGCAGGAACAGGAGCAAAAACAGGAGCAGGAACAGGAGCAGGAACAGAAACAGGAACAGGAACAGGAACAGGAGCAGAAACAGGAACAGTAACAGGAACAGGAGCAGGCGCAGGAACAGGAACAGGAGCAAGAACAGGAGCAGGAACAGGAGCAAAAACAGGAGCAGGAAGAGGAGCAAGAACAGGAGCAAGAATAGTAATAGTAATAGGAACAGGAGCACGTGCAGGAACAGGAACAGGAGCTGGAACAGGAACAGGGGCAAGAGCAGGAGCAGGAACAGGTAGAGCAACAGGATCAGGAGTATGAACAGGAGCAGGATCAGGAGCAGGAACAGGAACAGGAGCAAGAACAGGAACAGGACTAGGAGCAGGAGCAGTAACAGGAGCAGGAACAGGAACAGCAGCAGCAGCAAGAGCAGGAGCAGGAGCAGGAACAGGAACAAGAACAGGAGCAGGAGCAATAACAGGAACAGGAGCAAGAACAGGAACAGGAACATGAGCAGGAATAGGAGTAGGAACAGGAGCAGGAACACGAGCAAGAAGAGGAGCTGGAACAGAAACAGGAACAGGAACAGGAGCAGAAACAGGAACTGGATCAGGGACAGGAGCAGGAACTGGAGCAGCAAGAGGAACCGGGATAGGAGCAGGAATTTGAATAGGAAAGGTAACAGGAACAGGAGAAGGATCAGCAGAAGGAACTGGAATAGGAAAAGGTACAGGAACAGGAGCAGGATCAAGAGCAGGAGCAGGTACAGGAACAGGAACAGACGCAAGAACAGGAGCAGGAAAAAGAACTGGAGCAAGAACAGGAATAGAAATAGGAACATGAACAAGATCAGGAGTGGAACAGTAACAGGAACAAGAGAAGGAGCAGGAGCAAGAACAGTAGCAGGAGCAGGAATAGGAACAGGAGCTGGAACAGGAACAGGAGCAATAACAGGAGCAGGAGCAGGAATAGGAACAGGAGCTGGAACAGGAACAGGAGCAAGAACAGGAGCAGGAGCAGGAATAGGAACAGGAGCAATAACAGGAGCAGGGACAAGAACTGTTGCTGGAACAGGAGCAGGAACAAGAAAAGGAGCAAGAACAGGAACTGGAGCAGGAACAGGAAAAGGAGCAGGAACAGGAACAGGAACAAGAGCCGGAAAAGGAACAGGAACAGAAGCAGGAACAGGAGCAGGTGCAGAAACAGGAACAGAAACAGGAGGAAGAACAGGAGTTGAAACAGGAGCAGGAACAGGAACAGGAGCAAAAACAGGAACAAGAGCAGGAACAGGAGCAGCAACAGGAATAGGACCAGGAACTGGAAGAGGAGCAAGAACAGGGATAGGAGCAGGAACAGGAACAGGAGCCGGAACAGGAACAGGAACAGCAACAGAAAGAGGAACAGGAGCAAGAACAGGAACAGGAACAGGAACAAGCGCAGGAGCACGAACAAGAGCAGGAGCAAGAACAGGAGCAGGAACAGAAACAGGAGCAAGAACAGGAGCAGGATCAGGAACACAATCAAGAACAGGAGCAGGAGCAAGAACAGGAACAGGAACAGGTGCACGAACAGGAGCATGAACAGGAACAGGAACAAGAACAGGAACAGGAACAGGAGCAAGAACACGAGAAGGAACAGGAATGGGAGCAGGATCAGGAACAGGAGCAAGAACAGGAGCAGGAACAGGAACAGGAGCAAGAACACGAGAAGGAACAGGAATGGGAGCAGGATCAGGAACAGGAGCAAGAACAGGAGCAGGAACAGGAACAGGAGCAGAAAGAGGAGCAAGAACAGGAGCAAGAACAGAAACAGGAACAGGAACAGGAACAGGAGCAGAAACAGGAACAGTAACAGGACCAGGAGCAGGAGCAGGAACAGGAGCAGGAGCAGGAGCAGGAACAGGAACAGGAGCAGGAACAGGAGCAAGAACAGGAGCAAGAACAGTAACAGTAATAGGAACAGGAGCAAGAACAGGAAGAGAAACAGGAACAGGAGCACGTGCAGGAAGAGGAACAGGAGCTGGAACAGGAACTGGAACAAGAACAGGAGCAGGAACAGTAGCAAGAACAGGAACAGGAAAAGGAGCAGGAGCAGGAGCAAGAACAGGAACAGGAGCAGGAGCAGGAACAGGAGCAAGAACAGGAACAGGAGCAGGAACAGGAGCAGGAACATGAACAGGAACAGGAACAGGAGCAAGAACAGGAGCAGGAGCAGGAACAGTTAAGCAACAGGATCAGGAGTATGAACAGGAGCAGGATCAGGAATAGGAGCAAGAACAGGAACAGGACTAGGAGCAGGAGCAGGAACAGGAACAGAAGCGGGATCAGTAACAGGAACAGGAGCAAGAACAGGAACAGGAACATGAGCAGGAATAGGAGTAGGAACAGGAGCAAGAAGAGGAACAGGCACACGAGCAAGAACAGGAGCTGGAACAGGAACAGAAGCAAGAACAAGAGCAGGAACAAGAACAGGAACTGGAACAGGATCAGGAGCAGGAGCTGGAGCAGGAGCAGGAACAGGAGGAGGAACAGGAACAGAAACAGGAACAGGAGCAGAAACAGGAACTGGATCAGGGGCAGGAGCAGGAACTGGAGCAGGAAGAGGAACCGGGACAGGAGCAGGAACAGGAATAGGAATAGGAAAGGTAACAGGAACAGGAGCAGGATCAGGAGCAGGAACAGAAACAGGAGCAGGTACAGGAACAGGAGCAGGTACAGGAACAGGAACAGAGACAGGAACAGGAACAGGAACCGCAACAGGAACAGGAACAGGAGCAGGAACAGGAACAGGAGCAGGAGCAAGAACAGGAACAGGAGCTGGAGCAGGAACAGGAGCAAGAACAGGAACAGGAGCAGCAACAGGAGCAGGAGCAAGAACAGGTGCAGGAAGAGAAACAGGAGCACGAACCTGAGCAGGAACAGGAACAGGAACAGGAGCAGGAACAGAAGCAGGAACAGGAGCAAGAACAGGAGCAGGAGCAGGAATAGGAACAGGATCAAGAACAGGAACAGGAGCAGGAACAGGAGCAGGAATAGGAACAGGATCAAGAACAGGAACAGGAGCAGGAACAGGGGCAGGAGCAGGAAAAGGAGCAGGAACAGGAATAGGAGCAGGAACAGGAACAGGAGCAGGTTCAGGAATAGGAGCAGGAACAGGTGAAGGAGCAGGAGCAGGAGCAGGAACAGGAACCTGAACAGGAACAGGAACAGAAACAGGAACAGGAACAGGAATAGGAGCAGGAACAAGAACAGGAATGGGAACAGGATTCTCCTCCGCCATGATCAACACTGCCCTCCATTGCACCCTTGAATCCCACCCCCTCTCCAATTATAACAAAGATAAAACCCCCCGTTCCTAACCTTCCACCCCACTAATCTCTGGATAAAGTGCATCATCCTCCATCCTTTCCACCATCTATAGTCATACCCCACCACCAGAGATATATTTCCCTCCCCATCCCTCTCTGCATTCCAAAGGGACCCATTCCCCCCATGACTCCCTCGTTAGGTTCACGACCCCCACCAATCCCCTCTCCACACCTGGCACCTTCCCTTGCCACCGTAAGAGGTGTAAAACCTGCTCCCACACCTCCCCGCTCACCTCCATCCGAGGCCCAAAAGGATCATTCCACATCCAGCAGAGATTCACTTGCACATCCTCGAACCTCATTTACTGCATCCGTTGCTCTGTGGTGTTCTCTACATCGGAGAGACCGAGCACAAACCCAGGGAACATCTCTGCTCTGTATGCACCAACCAACCCCAGCTTCCTGTAGCCAACCATTTCAACTCCCCCCTCCCATTCCCCTGTAGCATGTCCACTCAGGATCTCCTCCACCACCTGAATAACGCCACCCACAAACTGAAGGAGGAACACCTCATCTCTGGGGCCGACAGCCACATGACCTCAACATTGAATTCACCAGCTTCCAAATCACCCCTCCCCCACCCCAACCCTCTGATTCGGCTCTGCCCTCTTGACCTGACCTCCCTGTCCATCTTCTTTCCCCTCCACCATTCGCTTCATCCTTCCCACTGACCTAGCACAATCACCTCCGACCTGCATTCAGCTATCGCCATCCCACATGCCTTTCCCCAAGGCCCACCTCCCCACCCAATTTATTTTTCAGCCCCCTTGTCCTCCCCTGGACGTAGGGTCCTGCCCGAAATGTCGACTCTCCTGCCCCTTGGATGCTGCCTGACCTGCTGTGCTTTTCCAGCGCCGCCTTTACTGGCTCATTTTTGGAAGAGATCCATAACAGCATTGTGGGAATTGCTTTCGGAGATGCAGCCTATTGTTAAATTGGATCTGGAATAGTATGAGTTCTGTGTTTGATTATGTGATACAAGTAACTGATCTCTGTCACTGTTCTTGACTGGTTTAGCCTGGGTGCAGACTCAGAGTAAAGTAATCAAAGCCATTGCAAGAGCTGGAGGCTGGAGCTGGAGTTTGGTGTAAACATTTGAAATTACACTTTAAATCTCTGTAAGTAGAATTCTTGTACAATGAACTGTTGTGCATTTTGTTAAGAAGATATCAGTTACAACTGTATTGATTGGCAGAGCAAGTTCAACCCGATTCCCACCCTGTTTCATATCCTCTTCCACTTTTATGCTTAGATCATGCAAAAGCTTCTAATTTTCAAATTCAGAGCAAGAGAAGGCCATTAGTCCCTTGGGTCTGCTCTGTTGTGCAATATGGTCAAGATAGATCAGATTCTGCCCTTAATTTTCACACTCCTCTCTCTCAGCAATCTAACTGTCTCTGCCTTAATGGAATTCAATGGCTCCATCTCCACCACTCTGTGGGGAAGAGACTTCTACAAGCTCAGAAATCTCTGAGAAAACAAAACTCTCCCCATCTCCATTTTCAATGGGGGCTCGCGTTGCTGTTTAAACTGTGTTCTCCTCTCTCCGTCAGGGGAGACATCCTTTCAGCATCCAACTTGTCACTCCTCTCTTGATCTGAATAAGATCGCCCCTTAGTCTTCTAATCTTCGATTTTCGTCAATTGAGTTCTATTGTACAGCAAATAAACAAGAAAGTCGGCGGTGAACCCTTCTGTTAATTAAACCAAACACCCAGAAAAGCTCACCTCACCTCGTAACCTGTTAAACTATGAGTGACAGAGAACTCCCAAATGCCACTATTTAAAGAAAATAATATCAACTTATTCTTTAACACTAAAAGGGAACATTAACAACAACTACTCACAACTCTAAGCCCCCCTTTCTCTTAACTGTTTATTACCTGCTTCCAACTCTACAATGCTACTGTTCCAATAAAATATTTATTAAAATTACATCAACTTAATTTCAAAACCATACAGCAGCTGTCATGTTCAGTGTCTTTCATCTTCCGGCTAAAGATCTCCCTGATCGTCTTTTCTTTTACTGTGAAGATGTTTAATATGAAAAGGTACTTTTGATAGAGAGTGTTTCAATGTCTTGGGTCTCTCGATAACAGTTTCTGTGTCTGATTTTCAAATTGCCTGCCTTTTTTATATCCCCAAAATCAGATCGTCTCATTGGTTTGATGTTGGCAAAACAATAAATTCAAACTAAATTAGGTTTCAGTATCGTGGGGCATAATTTAAACTCATTAGTTAAATTTGAATTGTTGTCAAAACAGCAACTAACTCAGATATCTATTTCACAGCTAAATGTCACATATTTTCAATTTTCCACTACACTCTGAGACTTTGAGGAAGTGACCAAGTTGATAGATGAAGGAAAGGCTGTTGATGTCATATATATAGACTTTAGTAAGGCATTTAAGAAGATTCCCCATGGTAAACTAATAGAGAAAGTCAAGTCACATGGTGTGCAGGGTATTCTAGCTAGGTGGATAAAGAACTGATTGACCAACAGGAGACAGAGAGTAGTAGTTGAAGGTAGTTTCTCGAAATGGAGAAAGGTGACCAGTGATGTTCCGCAGGGATCAGTGCTGGGGCCACTGTTGTTTGTGATAAACATAAATGATCTGTAAGAGGGCACTGTTGGTATGATCAGCAAGTTTGCAGATGACACAAAGATTGGTGGAGTAGCAGAAAGCTTAGGGGACTGTCAAAGAATACAGGAGGATATAGATAGACTGGAGGGCACAAAGTGGCAGGTGGATTTCAATCCAGACAAATGTGAGGTGATGCATTTAGGCAAGTCTAATTCTAGAGCGAATTATACAATGAATGGAAGAGCCTTGGGAAAAGTTTATGGGCAGAGAGATCTGGGAGTGCAGGTCCATTATACCCTGAAGGTTGCTGCACAGGTGGATAGAGTGGTCAAGAAGGCATATAGTATGCTTGCCTTCATTGGACGGGGTATTGAGTATAAGAGCTGGCAGGTCATGTTAAAATTGTACAAGACATTGGTTCGGCTGCATTTAGAATACTGTGTTCAGTTCTGGGGCGCCACATTACCAAAAGGATGTGGACACTTTGGAGAGGGTGCAGAGAAGGTTTACCAGGATGTTACCTAGTATGGAAGGTGCTAGCTGTGAAGAGAGGTTGAGTAGGTTAGGATTGTATTCATTAGAAAAATGGAGATTGAGGGGGGACCTGATTGAGGTTTATAAAATCATGACGGGTATAGACAGGGTGGATAGAGACAAGCTTTTTCCCAGGTTGAAGGATTCAACAACAAGAGGTCACGCTTTCAAGGTGAGAGGTGGAACGTTTAAGGGGGATACACGCGGCAAGTACTTAACACAGAGGGTGGTGGGCATTTGGAACGCGTTGCCAGCAGAGGTGGTGGAGGCAGGCACGGTAGATTCATTTAAGATGTGTCTGGATAAATGTATGAGTAGGTGGGGAGCAGAGGGATACAGATGCTTAGGAATTGGGCGACAGGTTTAGACAGTGGTTTTGGATTGGCACAGGCTTGGAGGGCCAAAGGGCCTGTGCCTGAGCTGTAAATTTTCTTTGTTCTTTGTTCTCGCTATTGTAAGCCCTCAGTGCAGAACAACATTCACTCTCCCTTGAAGGTACAGCACACTCCTTTAACCTCACAATACCTCCTTAAGGGCATCATGGGTTTACCTCCAGCACATGGACTGCAACAATTCAAGAAGAAAGCTCATTATACCAAGGGCAAATAAGAGCGGGCAATAAATACTGACCCAACCAGTGACACCCATGTGAAATTTATATAAAAAGAGAGAATCTAATTGTCCAAATTTGAATTTATCAGCCCTTACGCATTCATGATGTGGAAAACTTCATGAATATTTTTTGCATCACCTGACTTGCATTTTGAAACAGAAATATATTGGCAGTTCAAGTTTCAGACATGTTGGATGTGGCAGTTGAACTTGATTCTTTCCTGCGCTTATCTTTTTGTTGTACCTGTTTCAGCTGCATTTTGAGTGATGCAGTGGTCTTTATGCCCATTGCACTGTCACTAACTGATTAGGAGCCAAGTTATGCAAAGCTAACTCTACCTCTGGGAACTGAGTTCAAGCACCGGCTCAGAGTGATGGGGTAAAAGCTTCCTCTCTCTGATGGTTCCTATTGATCCAAAATGAAATGAGCTTGAGCAGTTTCGATCCCATTACTCGGGGAAGTGAGTGCACTGTGCTAATTGGCAATCTCAATCACATGAAAGCAATCAAAATGTCACACACAGGAACACTGGAAATCCCCACACTGGAAAGCAGCATCTTTTGGAACGAAACAAGAGCCAAACGTCGCAAGTTTCTCAACAGCCGCAGGAAGGATGTTGTGAAACTTGAAAGGGTGCAGAAAAGATTTACAAGGATGTCGCCAAGGTTGGATGGTTTGAACTGTAGGTAGAGGCTGAATAGGTTGGGGCTGCTTTACCTGGACTGTCCAAGGTCAAGGGGTGACCTTATAGAAGTTTATAAGATCATGATAGGGTGAAGAGCAAGGTCTTTTTCCCAGGGTAGGGGTGTCCAAAATTAGAGGGCGTATGTTTAAGGTGAGAGAGGAAAGATTTAAAAAGGACCTAAGGGGCAATGTTTTCACACAGAGGGTGTATAGATTGAGCTGTCAGAGGAGGTGGTGGGGGCTGGTACAATTATAACGTTTAAAAGGCATCCGGATGGGTGTATAAATAGGAAGGATTTAGAGGGATATGAGCCAAATGGGACGATATTGATTTAGGATATCTGGTCGGCATGGACGGGTTGAACTGAAGTGTCTGCTTCTGTGTTCTCCATCTCTATGACTCAGTAAAACTAAACAGTCTCAAAGAGTGTGGTGCTGGAAAAGCACAGCTGGTCAGGCAGCAATCGAGGAGCAGGAGAATCGACATTTCGAGCATAAGCTCTTCATCAGGAATGAGGCTTGTAGCCCAGGAGGTGCTGAGAGAGAATTGGGAGGGGGATGGTGCTGGGGGAAGGTAGCTGGGAATGCAATCAGTAGATGAAGGTTGGAAGTTTGGATCTGGGATGAGGTGGGGGGAGGGGAGATGAGGAAACTGGTGAAATCCACATTGATCCCCTGTAGTTGGTAACTGAACCGTCCCAGCATTGTGTGGAGGTGCTGGAGTTGGTCCTCTCACCTTAAACATATGCTCTCTAATTTTGGACTCCCCTACCCTAGGGAAAAGACTTTGCTATTCACCCTAGCATGATTTTATAAACTTCTATAAGGTCACCCCTTGACCTTGGACACTCCAGGTAAAGCAGCCCCAACCTATTCAGCCTCTCCCTATTTCTCAAAAATCTCATGACACTGGGTTATAGTCCAATAGGTTTATTTGAAACCTCAGATAAACCAATTGTCTATAACTCGGTGTTGTGCGATTTTTGACTTCATCCCAGCGTTGACACTGAAAGCACATGTTAGTTGGCAGGGGGACCCTGGTGGGAGGACAGTGAGGGATCCAGCACAGCAACCCAATCGAGAGCAGTAGTCCCTCACCCATAGTGGCCAAATTAATCAGGAAGGTGGCAGCTCAGCAGCCTCAGAGATACCACCAATGGAGCTGAAGAGGCGCCTGAATTGATGAGGCAACTTCTAAGTCAGGGTCTCATTTTTTTTCACCTTGACTGGGCACAGCAGGCAGGTCACAGCAATTACAGGTCTCACCCACCATGGTGCCCTTATAGTTGTGAGGGAGACCATTGTGCCAGGTTAGGGGAGCCTTCTGTGGACCGTGAGAACCCCATGGCAATATCGCTGCAATCAGCTGGAGGACCCCTCCTACATTGATGGCAACTCCTGCTGTTGGCAAAATGCCAACCAGGGCAGGAAGCCACCCTCACTTGGGCACTTGATTGACTCCATCACCAGCAGGTCAGGTTGCTATGCCACTGAAGCTCCCGCTGTTGGCAACATCCCGTGTCAGTGGGAAGACAACCCTTAATTCCGAAGGCATTCCACATCCATGTTCCCAGCTCTAAAGTCTTTCTCCAGAAGTGAAGCATCTCCGAATTTAAGCCGGGATTTTAAGGGAAAGAAATTACACTCCAATTTGTCACCTCGAGTTGCACAGTGCAAGGACGATTGCCATAATAACAGTTTTATTTGCAAAACTTAAAATGCTATGTATTATATTATTGAAAGTAACACAGGCAAAAAATAAATTTTAAAAGGACTGAAAAGTTTTCAAGCACTATGGGGCTCCCTGGAATCATGAAGGCACTAAATCAAAACAAGTTTTTCCTTGTTCCCAAACTACATAAGGATCCATCCCCAATTTTATCCATGGGAATATGGGGATATTTCAATGGCCAACAATAAAGATGTCACTTTTCTAAACTTTTAAACTTGTCAATCGAAACTAGCAATATCCTCAGTAAATTAAGAATTTGTACATAGCACTTTAACCTCTTTTAAATGCAGATTGTTAAAAACACTCTATAGAGCTCTTCTTGTGTCATAGAGTGTAGAGCCATAGATTTAGACAACATGGAAACAGACCTTTTAGTCTAACTCATCCATGCTGACCAGATATCTGAAATTAATCTGGTCTCATTTGCCAGCATTTGGCCCATATCCTTTTGAACCCTTCCTAGTCTCATACCCATCCAGATGCCTTTTAAATGCTGTAATTGTACCAGCCTCCACCACTTCATCTGGCAGCTCATTCCATACACACCCCACCCTCTGTGTGAAAAGTTGCCCCTTATTCCATTTTAAATCTTTCCCCTCTCACCCTAAATAGAACATAGAAGAACATAGAAAAATACAGCACAGTACAGGCCCTTTGGCCCTCGATGTTGCGCCGATCCAAGCCCACCTAACCTACACTAGCCCACTATCCTCCATATGCCTATCCAATGCCCGTTTAAATGCCCATAAAGAGGGAGAGTCCACCACTGCTACTGGCAGGGCATTCCATGAACTCACGACTCGCTGAGTGAAGAACCTACCCCTAACATCTGTCCTATACCTACCACCCCTTAATTTAAAGCTATACCCCCTCGTAATAGCTGACTCCATACGTGGAAAAAGGTTCTCACGGTCAACCCTATCTAACCCCCTAATCATCTTGTACACCTCTATCAAATCACCCCTAAACCTTCTTTTCTCCAATGAAAACAGCCCCAAGTGCCTCAGCCTTTCCTCATACGATCTTCCTACCATACCAGGCAACACCCTGGTAAACCTCTTCTGCATCCGTTCCAGTGCCTCCACATCCTTCCTATAGTATGGCAACCAAAACTGCACACAATACTCCAGATGCGGCCGCACCAGAGTCTTATACAACTGCAACATGACCTCAGGACTCCGGAACTCAATTCCTCTACCAATAAAAGCCAGTACGCCATATGCCTTCTTCATCGCACTATTTACCTGGGTGGCAACTTTCAGAGATCTGTGTACATGGACACCAAGATCCCTCTGCTCATCCACACTACCAAGTATCCGTCCATTAGCCCAGTACCCCATCTTTTTGTTACTCATACCAAAGTGAATCACCTCACACTTACCCACATTGAACTCCATTTGCCACCTTTCTGCCCAGCTCTGCAGCTTATCTATATCCCGCTGTAACCTGACACATCCTTCCTCACTGTCAACAACGCCACCTACTTTCGTATCATCCGCAAACTTGTTCACCCAACCTTCTAGCCCCTCCTCCAGGTCATTTATATAAATGACAAACAGCAATGGTCCCAAAACAGATCCTTGCGGAACACCACTAGTAACTGCATTCCAAGATGAACCTTTACCATCAACTACTACCCTCTGTCTTCTTCCAGCCAGCCAATTCCTAATCCAAACCTCCAACTCACCCCCAATGCCATACCTCCATATTTTTTGCAGTAGCCTACCATGGGGAACCTTATCAAACGACTTACTAAAATCCATATACACCACATCTACCGCTTTACCCTCATCCACCTCCTTAGTCACCTTCTCAAAGAATTCAATAAGGTTTGTGAGGCATGACCTGCCCTTCACAAAACCATGCTGACTATAAATCTTTGCCCTCTAGTTCTGGACTGCCCCATCCAAGGGAAAAGACATTGTCTATTTAACCTATCCGTTACCCTTATAATTTTATAAATCTCTATAAGGTCTTCCAATGGTCCAGGGAAAGTAGTCCCAGCCTATTCAACCTCTCCCTCTCGCTCAAACCCTTCAACCCCAGCAACAACTTTGTCAATCTTTCCTGCACCCTTTCAGGTTTCACAACATATACACTTTATCATGGAGACCAGAATTGAATACAACATTCCGAAAGTGGCTTTTTCTTGTGCCCTCATGATCACCACACGCACATGATGGGGATTGACTGAGCTGCAGACAGGAGGGCATTTATATTATGCTACACAGCATTTAATACATTATTTTCACTTCATGTCACATCCCATTCCTCTTGAAACATGGTAGATGGAGCAAGACCATCTGGTAACTTTGATTTTTGTTGTTAAAAGAAACCTGACGTGTTGCCCACAAGAGTGACCATACATTCCACTGCATCCCCGAAAGGAATTTCTGTGCTTTCTGTTGAAATTCAGTCACCAGCAAAAAATCAAAGCATGCACAATCTGATTCCTCCAGCTTCCAGAGACTTGGTACCAAGCAGGATAACTGAGTCTGACATGTACACTTCCAGCTGGCTGGTTGGAGTGGTTAAGGAACGTCCATTGATGCTGAGAACTACACTTGCTTGCAAAGAATTCATTTGGACAGTTTGGTTTGTTTTAGTGAATGGAGCACCAATGGGAGATTTAACATCTGGTTCTCATTAACACAGGTTAACTCAGAAATAAAAGTCAACAGCTTGTTTTTTTCTACATAACATATATTTTCAGAAGTGAACACCTTGTTTGCAAAATCAGTCACGAACATTTAGCACACAGATATATATTACACTGGATATATCCAGTTTCAGCACAACTGGTATGCACTGTGATTCATAAAAGGCCCATTAATTGGGCAAGGCCAAATGCAAAACTTCAGTGAAAGGTAAACATAAAGTTACCGCAGTCTTACCAGATCATATGGTTGCTCTCTTGTGTGTGTGAGAAGTTAAAACACCAGGTTATAGTCCAACAGGTTTAATTGGAAGCACACAATAGCTTTTGGAGTACCCTCCTTCATGTGTGTGTGTGAGAGAGAGAGGGAGACAGACAGACAGAGAAAGAGAGAGAGAGAGAGACATCTGGCGGTGGTTTAATTTGATGGTCACCACACTACTGGGAGAGATTGAGAAGGAGAGTCCTTCTTGGTCACCCCAGCTGGTGTGGGAATTGAACCCATGCTGTTATTACAACTCTGCATCACAGACCAGATGTCCAGCCATAACTTTGGTCACAAAACCAGGCTGGCAGATTATTATCTGAATGGCGATAGATTGGGGAAGGGTGAGGTGTATTGAGACCTGGGTACCCAGATGCTGAAAGTAAACATTGCAGGTTCAGAAAGCAAGTGGCATGTTGGCCTTCATACTGAGAGGATTTGAATAGATAGGCAGGGATGTCTTGCTATAATTGTACACGGCTTTGGGGAGACTACCAGCTGGAATATTGTGTGGCGTTTCCAACTCCTTATCTGAGGAAGGGTGCTCTGGTGTTGGAGGGAGTACAACCAAGGTTGACCAGACTGATTCCTAGGATGGCAAGACTGATGTATGAAGGGAGACCGGATTGATTAGGACTCTGTTCATTCGAGTTTAGAAGAATGATGAGGGACCTCATAGAGGCCTGTAACAGGACTAGACAGGGGGAGCACAGGAAGGATATTCCCAATACTAGGGAATCAAGTCCCTGAGATCACAGTCTAAGGATGGTGCAGCACTGAGGTGCAGAAGTGCCATGTAAATGGGTCAGAGATGAGGCATGAGGGTTCTTAGAGACTGGCACTGGTCAGATTCTAATGTCAGTGGATGTGGGGTGCCAGCAGATGGTTTCCAACCTGGAAGTCATTCAGATCAAGTTGAATTTGCCAGATACCCCTCGTGCAGCCTATGTTATCAAGTTTTCAAGGTGTCTCAATTATTTTCAATAAGATGATCAGAAGTTTTTAAGAAGCTGGAGGGAGAGGTTGATTGTATCGAAAGCTCAGAGGGTCTTCACCTTGTTGGCTGTGTGCCTTCATGGATATGTTTGTGTCTGGGCCTGGTTTTTTTAATACTTTCCACATTCTCAGCAGTGGGGGGGTTGTGCCAACGTATTGGTCACCTGGGTACCGTTACATTTTTCGGATGTACCTTTTATGAGGCATGTGAAGGCCTAGGTATGGGCAGAAGTCACACAATGTCTGAGGAAAAGCCAATTGAAGCCACGCAAACTTCGTTTGATGCCAAAAATGGCTCAGTTTTCCGGATAACAATTGTTCAGAAAGGGACTTGCAGGGTTTCATTCCGGCCTGACAATTCTATAGCATTACCCCTCCTTCCCCCGCCCCGCCTCCTGCAAAAATGCCATCCCGTATTCCTAATTCCTCCGCCTCCGTCGCATCTGCTCCCAAGAGAACCAGTTCCATCACAGAACACACCAGATGGCCTCCTTCTTTATGGATCGGAATTTCCCCTCCCACATGGTTGACGATGTCCTCCAGTGCATCCCATCCACTTCCCGTACCTCCACACTCGAACCTCACCCCTCCAACTGCAACAAGGACAGAACCCTCCTGGTCCTCACCTTCCACCCCAAGAACCTCCATATACATCGCATCATCCTCAGCCATTTCCGCCACCTACGAATGGACCTCACCACCAGGGATATATTTCCCTCCCCACCCCTACCCGCTTTCCAGAAAGACTTTTCCCTTCGTGATGACTTCGTTAGGTCCACGCCCCCTGACAGCCCACCCTCCCATCCTGGCACCCTCCCCTGCCACTGCGGGAATTGCAAAGCTTGTGCCCACACCTCCTCCCTCACCTCCATCCAAGGCCCCAAAGGAGCTTTCCACATCCATCAAAGTTGCACCTGCACTTCCACACATGTCATTTCCTGTGTCCATTGCTCCTGACGCAGTCTCCTCTACATTGTGGAGACAGAAGGCCTACCCGCAGAGCGCTTCAGAGAACATCTCTGGGACACTCACACCAACCAACCTCATCGCCCTGTGGTCAAACACTGCAACTCCTCTTCCCACTCTGCCGAGGACATGCAGATCCTGGGCCTCCTCCATCACCTCTCTCTTACCACTTGACGCCTCGAGGAAGAATACCTCATCTTCCACCTCAGGACCTTCCAGGGAATCAATGGGGATTTCACCAGTTTCCTCATTTTCCCTTCCCTCCACCTTACCCCAGTTCCAACTTTCCAGCTCAGCACTATCGTCATGACCTGTCCTACCTTTCCATCTTCCTTCTACCTCTCCGCGCCCCCTGACCTATCACCTTTACCCCCACCTCCATTCATCTATTGCACACTCAGCTACCTTCCCTCTAGCCCCACCCCCCTTTCCATTTATCTCTCCAGCCCAGAGGCTCCCAGCCTCATCCCTGATGAAGGGCTGTTGCCCGAAACATCGATTGTCCTGCTCCTCAGATGCTGCCTGACCTGCCGTGTTTTTCTAGCACCATTCTCTCAATTCTGGAGCATCGATCATCCCTGTCATCCAGCCATTAGGAAGAACAGAATATTGACAATGCAAGAGGAAGCAGATGGGTGTTTATGGAAGAACGATGTGCACAAAGCCAACACTTCCTGTTGTTTCCATCATTCATAAGCCAAGGGCATCACTGACTTGCCAACATTCATTGCCCATTACCAGTTGCCCATGAGAAGGTGGTGCTGGAGAAGCACAGCCAGTCAGGCAGCATCCGAGCAGCAGGAGTGTCAACATTTCGAGCACAAGCCCTTCATTAGAAACATGGAAGAGGCTCCCGGAGACTGAGAGATAAATGGGAATGAGGGTGGGGCTGGTGGGAAGGTAACTGGGAATGCGGTAAGTAGATGAAGGTGGGGCTGATGGTGATAGGTCAGAGTGGAGGGTGGAGCAGATGGGTGGGAAGGAAGATGGACAGGTAGGACTGTTCAAGAGGGTGGTGCCGAGTTGGAGGGTTGGACTTGGGGGGAGGGGAGATGAGGAAACAGGTGAAAGCGACATTGATGTCGTGTGGCTGCAGGGTCCCAAGGCAGAAGATCAGGCGTTCTTTCTCCAAGTGGCGGGTGGCCTAGCATCTGGCAATGGAGGAGGCCCAGGACTTGCATGTCCTTGGCGGAGTAGGAGGGGGGGGTTGTAGTGTTCGGCCACAGGGCAGTGGGGTTGTTTAATGCATGTGTCCCAGAGATGTTCTCTGAAATGTTCCACAAGTTGGCATCCTGTCTCCCCAGTTTCGAGAAGACTACATTGGGAGCAATGGACACAGTCGATGAAGTGCGTGGAAGTGCAGGAAAGTCTCTGCCAGATGTGGAAGGATCCTTTGACGTCTTGGATGAAGGTGAGGGGGAGGTGTGGGTGCAGGAGGTGGTAGTAAGCAGCCTTCTTGAACCGCTGCAGTCCACGTGCATGAGGTAGCCCCACAATGGCTGTATATTTGGTCTCTATACTTGAGAAAGAATATACAGGGGAACTTCAATTATCCAAATGTGATGGGCGGGCACTTTTTCATTCGGATAATTGATTATTCGGTTAATCGATGAAATGCCTTTCCTCTGGGGCTCGGAGTTTTTAAAGTCTGCTCCTCTTTCAGGAGACTAGCCCGCCCCCAACCCGGTGCGACATCCCCCCCCCCCCCCCCCCCCGACCCTGACCCTGTACGAAACTACCCCCCCATCTCTGACCCCGTCCAACACTGACCCCTCCCCCCCCCCTCAAACACCACCACCCCCAAACCCGTACAGGGCAGCTGGACTGGACACCAACAAGACTGCTGCTGCCTTTGTGGGGTAAGTCTCCAAATAACGCAGATACATACACACACACACACTCACACACACTCACATACAGCCACACACACACACACACACAGCTGCAGTCACACTCACACACACACACTCACACACACACACACTCACACACACAGTCACGCACACACAGCCACAGTCACACTCACACACTCACACACACACACACTCACACACAGCTGCAGTCACACTCACACACACACACACTCAAACACACAGTCACAGTCACACTCACACACAGCCACAGTCACACTCACACACACACATACACACACAGCTGCAGTCACACTCAAACACACACACTCACACACACACAGTCACAGTCACACTCACACACAGCCACAGTCACACACACACACTCACATACACACACTCATACACACACACATACACACACAGCCACAGTCACACTCACACACACACACTCACACACACACATACACACACAGCCGCAGTCACACTCGCACACACACACTCACACACACACATACACAGTCACACTCACACACAGCCACAGTCACACTCACACACACACTCACATACACACACTCACACACACACACCACACACGCACACACATACACTGACACACACACACACTCACACACACACAGCCACAGTCACACATACACTCACACACACAGTCACAGTCACACTCACACACACACTCACACACTCACACATTCACACACAAACACTCACACACAGCCACAGTCACACTCACACACTCACACACACACACTCACACACAGCCACAGTCACACTCACACACACACTCACACACAGCCGCAGTCACACTCACACACACAGTCACAGTCACACTCACACACAGCCACAGTCACACTCACACACTCACACACACACCCGTAGTCACACTCACACATACACACACACAGTCACAGTCACACTCATACACAGCCACAGTCACACTCGCACACACTCACACACACAGTCACATTCACACACACAGCCACAGTCACACACACACTCACACACACTCACTCACACACAGCCACAGTCACACACACACACTCACATACATACTCAGCCACAGTCACACACACATACACATAGCCACAGTCACACACACACACATAGCTACAGTCTCTCTCTCTCACATACATACACACACACACGCAAACACACACACACACACAGAGTCTCACGCACACACAGCCACAGTCACACACACAACTTTTTTACTGCAACTTTTTGTCAGGTTCCACCTCTGCCCTGTACAGGACAATGTTAGAGAGATTATCTGGGGAAGAAGGGGTTTAGGGTACACCCCTGTGTAAAACTCCAGGGAAAGTGTGGGGAGAGAGAGGGGGTGGGAGGTCAGTCATTTGGAGACAGTGCCTGTTTAATCATTGTAAACAAAAGATGTGATCACTATTGGAAACACATCTTTGATGTAATGTTTCCATCGGGACCTCGAGATCCCTATTCCACAGATTCACAACCCTCTGGGTGACACGGTGGCACGGTGGTTAGCACTGCTGCCTCACAGCGCCAGAGACCTGGGTTCAATTCCCGCCTCAGGCGACTGACTGTGTGGAGTTTGCATATTCTCCCCGTGTCTGCGTGGGTTTCCTCCGGGTGCTCCGGTTTCCTCCCACAGTCCAAAGATGTGCAGGTCAGGTGAATTGGCTATCCTAAATTGCCCGTAGTGTAGGTAAGGGGTAGATATAGGGGTATGGGTGGGTTACGCTTCGGTGGGGCGGTGTGGACTTGTTGGGCCGAAGGGCCTGTTTCCACACTGTAAGTAATCTAATCTCCTTCGGACAATCCGATTTTTGGATAATTGGTTTTTGGGTAATCGAGGTTCCTCTGTACTAGCACTAGAGGGGTACAGAGGAGGTTCACTAGGTTGATTTCGGAGTTAAGGGGGTTCACTTATGAGGAGAAACTGAGTAGACTGGGATTATATGCATTAGAACGTAGATGAATGCGGGGGGGATCTTATAGAAACATCTACAATTAGGAGGGAATAGACAAGATGGAAGCAGAGAGGTTGGTTCCACTGGAAGGTGAAACTAGGACAAGAGGAAATGTCTCAAAATTACAGGGAGCAGATTTCGGACTGAATTGAGAAGGAACTTCTTCACCCAGAGGGTTGTGAATCTGTGGAATTCCCGGCCCAGTGAAGTAGTTGAGGCTTCCTCAGTAAATGTTTTTAAAGCTGAGATAAATCTTTTTTGCACAATAAGGGAATTAAGGGTTATAGTGAGAGGGCTGGTAAGTGGAGCTGACACCATGGAAAGATCAGCCATGATGTTATTGAATGGTGGAGCAGGCTCGATGGGCCAGATGGCCTACTCCTGCTCCTGGGTCTTATGCTCTTATTTCCGTGATTGACCAGTGTGGACTCATGGCGTGGGCATCATCACTGGAGACAAGATGGTGCCGCAACATGGTGATACGGTTCCAGTGGTGGCTGAGCATTGAAGGGGGCTGGAGGCTAGCCGAATGCTTTGTGCTATTGTTGATCTCAGCATCAGGGTAGAAGAGCCTAGATCCAGGGCCACAGCTGAGCACTTCAGAAGGACTGTAATGTTGAACGTTTTACTTTATTCCTTATTTTTCTAGCTTTGTATTCTATGTTTGGTTTATTTCTGTGTTTTAAGATGGTGCCAGAGTGAGGCGAGACCACTTTGCCTGTATTTGGAACACATACATGTAACAAATACAAGTGGCAATAAATAAACAAATACATAAATCATTAAATAGGGAGGGAATTCCAGGATTGTGACTCAGCGACACCCAAGGGACAATGTTATATTCACAAGTAATGATAGTGAGTGGCTTGGAGGGGAACATGCAGGGGGTGATGTTCCCATGTTTCTGCTACCCTTGTCCTTCCAGATAGAAGTGGCTGTAAGTTTGGAAGGTTCTGCCCAAGGAGTTGTGGTAAATTTCTGACGTATGTCTTATAGTCAATACACCCTGCAGCATCTGAGAGTCAGTGATGGAGGGAGCATATGGATAAGTGCCAGTCAGGTTTGTCGTGGATGGTGTCAAGCTTCTTGAATCTTGTTGGTGTTGCACCCACCCAGGCAAATGGGGAGCATTCAATCACTCTCCTGCCTTGTGCCTTGGAGATCATGGATAGGCTTTGGGCAGGAAGGAGGTGAGTTCCTCGCTACACTATTTCCTGTTTCTGATCTGTTCCTGTAGCCTCTAAATTTATATGGTAAATCCAGTTCAGTTTCTGGACAAAGGTAACTCTAGGTTAGTGGGAGATACAGTGATGGAAATGCCACTGATAGTGAAGAGATGATGGTTGGATTGTCTCTTATTGGGAATGATTATCCTGGCAGTTGTGCACATGCAAGTTACTTACCACTTGCCAGCCCAAGCCTGGGTATTGTCCAGGTCTTGCTGCATTTAAACATGGACAGCTTCAGTATCTAAGGAATCACGGATGGTGTTGAGCACTGTACAACATTGGTGAGCGTTCCCAATTATGACCTTACTGTGGAGGGAAGGTCATTGATGAAGCCGCTGAAGGTAATTGGGCCAAGGTCACTACCCTGAGGAACTCCTGCACAGATGTCCTGGAGCTGAGATGACCTACTTCCAACAGCCATAACCATTTTCTCATGTGCCAGGTATGAAGTCAGCCAGCAGAGAGTTGGCTCCCTGATACCCATTGATACCAGTTTTTTTAAGTATCCTTGATGCCACAATTGGACGAATGCAGCCTTGATGTCAAGAGCTGTCACTCTGACTTCATCTCTGGACTTGAGCTTTTTTTCTCCATATTTGAACTATGTACAACACTGCCTTGATCACAGAGGCTTTAGGGCAAGTCTGAGGAGATTCCTAGCTCTGAACCTTTAATTGTTTTTTTTTTCATCTTCATGACTTTCTAACTGAGCATTTTTCATCAGTGTTTACTGTGGAAAAGGACATGGAAGATATGGAATGTAGGGAAATAGTCCATATGAAAATATGAAAAATATCCATATTACAGAGGAGGAGGTGCTGAAAGTCTTGGAATGCATAAAAGTGAATAAATCCCCAAGATCTGATCAGGTGTACCCTAGAACTCTGTGGGAAGCTAGAGAAGTGATTGCTGGGCCTCGTGGTGACATATTTGTAACATCGATTGTCACAGGTGAGGTGCCAGAAGATTGAAGGTTGGCAAACGTGGTGCCACTATTTAAGAAAGGTGGTAAGGGAACTATAGACCGGTGAGCCTGACGTCAGTGGTGGGCAAGTTGTTGGAGGGAATCCTGAGGGACATGATGTACATGTATTTGGAAAGGCAAGGACTGATTAGGGATAGTCAGCATGGCTTTGTGCATGGGAAATCATGTCTCACAAACGTGATTGAGTTTTTTGAAGAAGTAACAAAGATTGATGAGGGCAGAGCGGTAGATGTGATGTATATGGACTTCAGTAAGGCGTTCGACAAGGTTCCCCATGGGAGACTGATTAGCAAGGTTAGATCTCATGGAATACAGGGAGAACTAGCCATTTGGAGACTGAACTGACTCAAAGACAGAAGACAGAGAGTGCTAGATGGATGTATGTTTTTCAGACTGGAGGCCTGTGACCAGTGGAGTGCCACAAGGATCGGTGCTGGGTCCACCACTTTTCATTATTTATATAACTGATTTGGATGTGAACATAGGAGGTGTAAGTTTTTAGATTACACCAAAATTGGAGGTGTCGTGGACAGCGAAGAAGGTTATCTCAGATTACAACAGGATCTTGATCAGATGGGCCAATGGGCTGAGGAGTGACAGATGGAGGTTAATTTAGATAAATGTGAGGTGCTGCATTTTGGGAAAGCAAATCTTAGTAGGATTTATACACTTAATGGCAAGGTCCTAGGGAGCGTTGCTGAACAAAGAGACCTTGGAGTGAAGATCATAGCTCCTTGAAAGTGGAGTCACAAGTAGATAGGATAGCGAAGAAGGCGCTTGGTATGCTTTCCTTTATTGGTCAGAGTATTGAGTACAGAAGTTGGGAGGTCATGTTGCGGCTGTACAGGACATTGGTTAGGCCACTGTTGGAATATTGTGTGCAATTCTGGTCTCCTTCCTATCAGAAAGATGTTGTGAAATTTGAAAGGTTTCAGAAAAGATTTACAAGGATGTTGCCAGGGTTGGAGGATTTGAGCTACAGGGAGAGGCTGAACAGGCTGGGGCTGTTTCCCCTGGAGCATTGGAGGCTGAGGGGTGACATTATAGGGATTTATAAAATCATAAGGGGCATCGATATGATAAACAGGCAACATCTTTTCCCTGGGGTGGGGAGTCCAGAAGTAGAGGGCATAGGTTTCGGGTGAGAGGGGAAAGATATGAAAGAGGCCTAAGGGGCAACGTTTTCACGCAGAGGGTGGTATGTGTATGGAATGAGCTGCCAGAGGAAGTGGTGGAGGCTGTTACAATTGCAACATTTAAGAGGCATTTGGATGGGTATATGAATAGGAAGGGTTTGGAGGGATATGGGCCAGGTGCTGGTCCAGGCGGGACTAGATTGAGGTGGGATATCTGATTGGCATGGACGAGTTGGACCAAAGGGTTTGTTTCCCTGCCAAAATTCTCTACGACGCTCAGCTTTGTCATTCACCAGCGTGACAGCCTGACAGACCCTGTTCCCTTCCAGTTTGAAAACAGTCTTAGCATTAACAGCACTTTGCTAATGCAGGACAGCTTTAGTCACTGCATGTTTAATCACTAACATATCTGGCTGTGACTCGTCTGGCAGCAATTTACAACATCAAACTGTTTAACAGGGAACAGACTCACGTTGTATATTTTGCATGAAGTGTTAAGTATTATTTTCTATTACAGGAGCTCGAAACATAGAATTCTGTTTGAGAACTGAAGCAAAAAGCTTTGCATTCTATAGCACCTTTCACAAATGCAGGATAATTGTTTGACAAGAACTGGAAGCACTTTTGTAGTGTAAGAATTGCAGCAGCTGAGTTCTAGACAAAAATATATTACAAACAGCAACAAGATAATTCTTGTGTTTTGCTGTTCAGGGATACAGTCTGTATTCTGTGGTTATTTGATTCTATGATCAAAATTGTGACACGGGTCTTTTAGATCCACATAAGAGGACCTCTGTTTACATCCAAACAGAAAACCAAAGAACTACAGAAGCTAAAGATCAGAAACAAAATAAAAAATCGCTGGAAAAGCTCGACCACTTTCGCAGCATCTGTGGAGACAAAACAGAGCTAACGTTTCGGATCCAGTGATCCTTCTTCAGAAGTAGATTTAGTCCCTGCTTTCTGTCTCCCCTAAAAGGTGACATCTCCAGTAGTGCAGCACTCCCTCAGCATTGAGCTGGCACATGAGGACTGCAGATGCTGGAGATCAGAGTGTGGGGCTGGAAAAGCACAGCAGGTCAAGCAGCATCTGAGGAGCTGGAGAATCAATGTTTCGGGCATAAGCCCCTTCATCAGGAATTTTATACACCTGCTGTAGCAATTTTCAACCTTCTACTTCAGAGGCACGAGTCTGCAGTTGATATTATAATTCACAAAATAAAGTAAAAAAATCACACAACACCAGGTTATAGTCCAACAGGTTTAATTGGAAGCACTAGCTTTCGGAGCGACGCTCCTTCACAATCACCTGATGAAGGAGCGTCGCTCCGAAAGCTAGTGTGCTTCCAATTAAACCTGTTGGACTATAACCTAGTGTTGTGTGATTTTTAACTTTGTACACCCCAGTCCAATACCGGCATCTCCAAATCAAAATAAAGTATGTCTCTTCAACAGCTTTCCTCATAGTTAGATTCAAGAAGCATGATCCAGAGTCATTCTGACAATACAAAAAGCAGTCAAATGTTGAACATAAATTATCCCTGTGTTATATTTTATTGCAGGCATAGAACAAGGTCAACACGGTTGTAATTTAAATTCCAGCCACTTCTGGCATTTGAATTTGCTTACTATCAGTGACTCGTTGTTCCAAATTAGAACTTAAGCAGCTATCAGAAGTACTGTACAAGTACCAAAGTTTCAGAGACAAATTATTCATCCTCACCCTCTACTAAGTGGAGAATCTACAATAATTTTACTGTATTTCTACAGTAATGTCCCCATATCAAAGACATCTCAGAAATGATCGGCAGATTACTCAGACTTCTTGACATCATGGTAGCCCACAAACCCACCAACACATTAAAACAGCAGCTAATGAACTGAAAGACCCTATACAGACAACAAGCAAAATGAACATCATTTACAAAATACCTTGCAAGAACTGTAGCAAATGCTTTATTGGACAAACAAGCAGAAAACTAACCACTAGGATACAAAAACATCTACTAGCCACAAAAAGACATGACTCATTCTCACTAGTGTCCTTACACACAGATGAGGAAGGACATCACTTTGACTGGGACAACACGTCCATCTGAGGATAAGCCAAACAGAGACACACAGGAGAATTCTCAGAAGCATGGCATTCCAACTGGAACTCTATCAGCAACACATCAAAATGGTCCTCATTTACCACCCTCTGAGAAAAAGAACAGGAAGTGACATGACCAACACAAGAAATGGCATTGCCACCAGAAATGGCATCACCAGCCCAAGGAAACCTAAACACAAAAATAGAAAGCAGGCCATAATACCAGTGCTTCACCAGAGGCTCACTGATGATGTTAGATATTATGATGATGAAACATCTGAAAATGAACCTTCCAGCTCAGCGAGCAAACCTAGATCCAGTTTTTTTTTAAAAATCAATATATCAAACCTTCCATGCATTCAGTTGAGAGGTCAGATTTCAGTTCCACATTGCTGAGGTCACTTCTAGAACACTTGTACAATTAGCGTATTCCTTCCATAGGAAGGATGGTGTTGAACTTGAGACAGTGCAGAAAAGATTTGCAAGAATGTTGCTGGAACGGGATAATTTGAGTTATTAGGGAGAGGCTGAACGAGTTAGGGCTTTTCTCCTTGGAGCATTGGAGACTGAGGGGTGACCTTCTAGGTGGTTTATAATATACAATTTTGGAGATTTGAAGCTCAGATTCGGGATCAGATTGTAAATTTGCTCGCTGAAAAGGGTTTGTTTTCAGATGATTCATCACCTTGCTAGGTAACATCATCAGTGCACCTCTGATGAAGCACTGGTGTTCTGTCCTGCTTTATAAAATCATGAGGGGCATAGATAGGGTGAATAACCAAGGTCTTTTTCCCATGGTAGGGGAATCCAAAACAAGGGGACCTAGGTTTACAGTGAGAGGGGAAAGATTTACTAAGGATCCAAGGGGTAACTTTGTAACTCCTTAATTAAAAGACATAGCGATTCCTCATAATAGTAATAATAAGAGGCTGAAATATTCCCAAGAATCGGGGAAGATTGTAACGTTTTAAGAACCACCACTTCTGGCTTATCACAACTAATGTTGGCTATAATCTCCACTCACAGCCTCAGAACAAATTAAGGCAAAGTGTTACTGATGAGGGGGCTTCAAGTGATGACTGTCTTCTTCCCCAGAGGCCACATTAATGACCCCAGTCTTGCGTACCGCTGAAATAATTCAGAGTGGAGGTAATGGAGTAGAGAGAAGAAGTGCGAGTTTAACTGGGGATGGATTTTGTGTGTAATGTGTATAGAGTCATAGAGTCATAGAGATGTACAGCATGGAAACAAACCCTTCAATCCAAGTCGGCCATGCCGACCAGATATTCCAACCCAACCAAGTCCCACCTGCCAGCACCCGGCACATATCCCTCCAAACCCTTCCTTTTCATATACCCATCCAAATGCCTTTTAAACGTTGCAATTGTACCAGCCTCCACCACATCCTCTGGCAGCTCATTCCATACATGTACCACCCTTTGTGTGAAAACGTTGCCCCTTAGGTCTCTTTCATATCTTTCCCCTCTCACCCTAAACCTATCCCTCTAGTTCTGGACTCCCCCACCCCAGGGAAGAAACTTTGTCTATTTACCCTATCCCTGCCCCTCATGATTTTATGATCCATCCTCAGCCTCCGATGCTCCAGGGAAAACAGCCCCAGCCTGTTCAACCTCTCCCTATAGCTCAAATCCTCCAACCCTGGCAACATCCTTGTAAATCTTTTCTGAAACATTTCAAGTTTCACAGCATCCTTCTGATAGGAAGGAGACCAGAATTGTACACAATATTCCAACAGTGGCCTAACCAATGTCCTGTACAGTCGCAACATGACCTCCCAACTCCTATACTCAATACTCTGACCAATAAAGGAAAGCATACCAAATGCCTTCTTTGTGCTTCATTCAGTAATCTTGTAAATAAATTCTTGTTTTGTTTAGAACTAAGTGGATTGACGAGCTGATTCTCTCTTGGAACATCCATGTTGCACTTGCTTAAAAGTGGTTAGCACTGCTGTCTCACAGCGCCAGAGACCTGGGTTCAATTCCCGCCTCAGGCGACTGACTGTGTGGAGTTTGCACATTCTCCCCGTGTCTGTGTGGGTTTCCTCCGGGTGCTCCTGTTTCCTCCCACAGTCCAAAGATGTGCAGGTCAGGTGAATTGGCCATGCTAAATTGCCCATAGTGTTAGGTAAAAAGGGGTAAATGTAGGGGTATGGGTGGGTTGCGCTTCGGCGGGTCGGTGTGGACTTGTTGGGCCGAAGGGCCTGTTTCCACACTGTAAGTAATCTAATCTAATCTAAAACAACTTACAACTTTAGGGTTTGGGCTACTTTATTGAAATGTTTTGTGGGGGTCCGGCCTGGTCTAAAACACCTTCGAAAAACTTCATTTCTTGAATTTCTGTGTAGCTTTTCATGATCTGAGGATCAAATGAAAATTCCTATTCAGGAAACTGGAATTTGCATCAATAAAGATCTAGAGAATGGATATTGCAGCTGATGGTATTGAATGTTTTGAGATTCCAAACTGCCATCACAATTGTGCAACTGATTACATGGAATTCCCCTTTGCCCCCCCAAACCCACCAAAGAAGTCATCTTCTTAAAATACAAACAACTGAGATTAACTCCCCTCTTGTTAATAATTCACAGACCTCACTGTTCGTTGAGATACAGGCTTACACTTAATGGTAAGGGATTAATGTGGTGCTAGAAAAGTACAGCAGGTCAGGCAGCATCCAAGGAGCAGAAAAATCAACATTTCAGGCAAAAGCCCTTCATCACTTAATGGTAAGGTCCTAGGGAGTGTTGCTGAACAAAGAGAGCTTGCAGTGCAGGTTCATAGCTTCATGAAAGTGGAGTCGCAGGTCGATAGGATAGAAGTTTACAAACTTATGAGGGGCTTGGATAGGGTAAAGAGGCAAAGTCTTTTCCCTGGGGTTGGGAAGTCCAGAACTAGAGGGCATAGGTTTAGAGTGAGAGGGGAAAGATATAAAAGAGACCTAAGAGGCAACTTTTTAATGCAGAGGGTGGTACGTGTATGGAATGAGCTGCCAGAGGATGTGGTGGAGGCTGGTACAATTGCAACATTTAAGAGGCATTTAGATGGGTATATGAATAGAAAGGGTTTGGAGGGATATGGGCCAGGTGCTGACAGGTGGGACTAGATTGGGTTGGGATATCTGGTCGGCATGGACGGGTTGGACCGAAGGGTCTGTTTCCATGCTATATATCTCTATGACTCTATAACAGAAAACAGAATACTGAATGACGTAACCCATCTGAAAACCCAACAGATCATCCCAACTTTATGATGCTGTTCTAAATACTTGATACAATCCCCAGAAACATCCCTTGGTACAAAAGGTGAAATCAAACACAGGTTCTTACAGGGTAGAAGTCAGAGAGAGGGAGTACCAGCTTATACCTGCTTCTATGGTTCCAGCAGTTTTTTTTTCAGAAAAAAAACAAATCAGAGAAAACCTGAGCTGGGAGAACTGGCCACTTCCTTTTCTTGTATAAGTGTTCTTTATAAACTTGAAAGCCTCTGCCTGAGGCTCAGCCACTTTGCGTTGTTGCTTTGAAGGACGGTTACCCAAAGGTCTGAGATCGAATGTCCCAGACTGCTGAGGTGTTCTCCAACTGGGAGGGAACACTCCTGTCTGGTGATTGTTGTACGGTGTCCATTTATCCATTGCCATAGCCTCGGCTCAGTCTCGCCAGTGTACCATGCCTCAGGACATCCTTGCCTGCAGAGTATGAGATAGACAACGTTGGCCGAGTCACAGGAGTACCTGCCGCGTACGTGATGAGTGGTGTCCCCGAGTGTAATGGTGGTATCCGTGTCGACACTCTGACACGTCTTGCAGATAAAGGAGAAGCCATCATCATTAAGAATAGAACAGATTATTGCAAGGAAATGTCCCAACAATTGAACAACCAGGAACACTACAGGCAAGCACTGGCCGACCTGACCAAAGAACACATCTGTGAACTAAAAACATTGATCTGGACTTTTGATCCAGTCCTTCAGAGTTCTCTATGCAACCTCATCCCACATATTTCTAGCGTAGGCAACTTCTACTGCCTTCTGAAGATACACAAAACCAACGCACCAGGACATCCCATCGTATCAGGCAATGGGACCCTGTGTGAGAACCTCTGGCTATGTCAAAAGCATCATGAAACCTATTGTACAAAGGACCCCTAGCTTATGTCAAGGCGCTACAGATTTCTTACAGAAACTCAGCACCCACAGACCAGTTGAAGCAGGAACATTCATTCTCATAATGGACATTTCAGCATTCTACACCAATAACCCCATAATGATGGCATCCCAGCAACAGTCTCAGAACTCAATACCAACAACTGCCAATCTCCAAGCACTGTCCTACAACTCATCTGCTTTACCTTCAACCACAGCATTTTAACCTTTGACAACCCGTTTTTCATCCAGACACACGGAACAGCCATGGGGACCAAATTTGTACCCCAATGTGACAACATTTTCATGCACAGGTTCAAAAAAAGACTTCTTCTGTACAAAGGAGAAAGTGAGGACTGCAGATGCTGGAGATCAGAGCTCAAAAATGTGTTGCTGGAAAAGCACAGCAGGTCAGGCAGCATCAAAGGAGCAGGAGAATTGACGTTTCAGGCATGAGCCCTTCTTCAGGAGTCCTCCTCGATTCTCAGTGATTCTCCTGCTCCTTGGATGCTGCCTGACCTGCTGCGCTTTTCCAGCAACACATTTTCAGCTTCTTCTGTACAAAGCATAGCCAACCAACACTGTACTCTATGGACCGATGGCAAGGAGTCGACAGTGATAACACAGTGATAACAACGGGTTTCATCTTACCATCAAACTTACCATGGACTACTCTCTACTGTCTGTTTCATTCTTGGACATATGCTACTCCATTAAGGATGGTCACCTCAGCACTCACTCTACTGCAAACCCACAGATAACCTCACAATGCTACACTTCTCCAGCTTCCACCCTAAACATATTAAAACAACCATCCCCTATGGACAAGCCCTATGCATATACAGGATCTGTTCAGATGAGGAGGAATGCAACAGTCACTGGGAAGAACTCAAAGATGCCCTTATAAGAACGGGGTAAAATGCTCAATGCATCGACCGCCAGTTCCGATGTGCCACAGTGAGAAACCGTAATTACCTCCTCAGGAGACAGACATGAGCTGCAACCATCTGGAACAGATTATCAATGAGGATGAGCACCTCACCAAGACCTTTCTCCCACCTCCACTTCTCGCCTATACACAACCACCAAACCTCAAACAGATCATTGTTCGTAGTAAACTGCCCAGCTCTCAGGACAACACCACACAACCTTGGCACAGCTGACACTGCAAGGCGTGTCAGAGTGTCGACATGGATATCACCATTATCCGTGGGGACACCACCCATCATGTACGCGGCAGGCACTCATGTGACTCGGCCAAAGTTGTCTATCTCATATGCTGCAGGCAAGGATGCCTGAGGCATGGTACACTGGCGAGATTGAGCAGAGGCTACGGCAACGGATGAATGGACACCGCACAACAATCAACAGACAGGAGTGTTCCCTCCCAGTCAGAGAACACTTCAGCGGTCCAGGCCATTCGACCTCGGACCTTCGGGTGACTGTCCTCCAAGGCAGACTTCGGGACAGGCAACAATACAAAGTGGCGAAGCAGAGGCTGATAGCCAAGTTCGGTACCCATGGGAGTGGCCTCAACCGAGGACTTTGGGTTCATGTCACACTACAGGTGACTCCACTGCACTATACACACACACACACCCATACACTCACACAGACCCTCTCTCATACACAAGCTCTCTCTCATACACTCACACATACACACCCACACTCTCACCTACACATGCACCCTCTCACAAATGTATAACTCTTTACACTCACACTCACACACATACACATACACATACACACACTCTCTCACAGACACTCATCCTCACCCCAACAAATACACCCACATACACATATAAGTTTGTGGGGTGAATTTGTACTTGCAGAGTTATATTTTATTTTGCTCACAAACTGCGTGAGTCCATGTAAGATGCTTTTTAAGAAACAGAATCATTTTGAACATTGGGGCACAGGCAGCCTCACACAGGGCACCTCACAACTTAAGTGCATTATCTGAGATGGTATGGCACCCATTAAAGTTCACATGAGAACAAAACTTTAAAAAAAAATGTTCTGGGATTTGCGCTTGAAAGAAGTGAAACCAACATAGTCATTCTAAAAGATGAGAGACTTAACAAACAATCCAGGTCTTTTTCAATACTGTATATAATTTCAGTTACAATCCACTCTAAACTTTTGCTACAAATTCTGTGTCTTATGATCTAATACTCCACAACTACCTGATGAAGGAGCAGTGCTCCGAACGCTAGTGCTTCCAAATAAACCTTTTGGACTATAACCTGGTGTTGTGTGATTTTTAATCCCATAATTTGGAAGTATCCATATCTTCATAGAGCCACGTATTATCTTTTATAACGTAAAATACTTGGGTTTAACATGAATTGTTCATATAGTATGGATCTCCATCATATGCAAGAATTAAGTGTGACTGTGGATGGGATGTTGGCTTGTGGTCCCCTCAGTGGTGTGTAGCTACATTGCTGACTTCCTTAACAATGTATATATTTCTGTTTTTATCTTCTGAATACTGATCAGTTCTTAGTTGAATAAACACATCAATTGAGTAGAAATAAACTTTATGGACCCTGAAATTATTAGTCACAACTGTAGAAATAATTGGGTACCATAAGGCCGTGTAATTATTACAATTACTGCAAAAGTATCCAATTAACATTTCTCAAAATATATACTAGTTATTGATTCTATTCCTGGCTAGACATTGCAGTCAAGTTGTACCTATGTTTCCTTTGCAGTTTGTACATTGTCTCAGATGTCACTTGCAAGATTTGAACAGAGATGAAAATCAGGACCATGTATAATTTTACAAGCCTTGTGGTAGCAAGTATATACTTTGGAACAACCAATACTTTCCACTGCAAGTCAATATAATGGACAAAGAAACTGTAAAGCCCTTATTGATCAATCTTCTCAAGGTTGCTTTTGATTTAGAGCATAATTCCGATGTAATTTCATGATAAGAGATGCCAGAAATTGAAGATCAACGTTTCAGGCAAAAGCCTTTCCTGATGAAGGGCTCCTGCCCGAAACGTCGATTTTCCTGCTCCTCGGATGCTGCCTGACCTGCTGTGCTTTTCCAGCACCACTCTAATCTTGACTCTGATCTCCAGCATCTGCAGAACTCACTTTTGCCAGAAATTGAAGGTCGGTTCACCTTCTCTCGGACATAGACTGAGCACAAACTATGCTACCTTTTTGACTCAAGGTTATAAATGTTGTAAGTAGTTAGCCTTTTAAATAAACTCCAAGATATCTAACTCAAGAAGAACCCAGCTCTCAGCAGTATATGCTACATGGGCTAACATATAGAAATCAACAAAATATATCACCTCCTACCCAATACAATCACCTTCCCTTTCCATTAACTCATTCCATTTGCTCTCCCAGTACCTGAGTTGCAGTATGTTCTTGGCTGGTCAATGTTACTGCTCCCATCAACCAGTGAATTATCTTTTGGAGTAAACCTAATGCCTATTAAATCCTGACCTTACAACATGATGAAAGTCACATGGGGCAGAACATCATATCGTATGTTTTCATCAGTTGCCATTTTAATGATTTTTATGGAAGGTTTCTCTCCACAAGGCCTAATGACTTTTATAATGCTATCATCTCACCCCGAAGTCACCTCATCAACAAGCTCCCTAACCCATGGTTTTCCTCTATCCTGATGCTGGTCTGATTCTTCTCCTCATTGTATGGGGAAGTACTCTCCCTGCTAAGATATCTGGAATCTGATGCTGGCTCCATTATTAAAAGACTGTTGAGCACCCAGATCAGCACTTTCACTAAACCCTAAGACACTGCCCTGCACTGGTTTGGGACATTTGCCCTGGACATGGTAGCTACTAGCACCAATAGGTGCCATCCAAATTTCATCTCACTCAATCCTTCTCTTTCCCTTATCCCAGGAGGAAATGGCCCGATAATGGGGTAGCAAAAGCCAAGGCTGGTGTTCAGCTCCTTAACCCTTCCAGAGAGAGGATCCTGACCCTGTCTACCTCACAGTGGCCGAGTGGTTTATGCCTAAGCTACCAGACTGACATTGGAGGCTGCCTTGACTGACTGTGCCAGGATCTCCTGATAGGAGCATGCCTACCTTGCTTTAACTGAATACAACTCCTCTTTGAATTGAATTGAATTTATTGCCACGTGTACCGAGGCACACTGAAAAGCTTTATCTTGCGAGCAATACAGTCAAATAAATTATGAGTAAATAATAGGTAAACAGCTGCAAAAACAAAAACGAAAATGCAGGCAAATGCTAAGAGTTTGTGAGTCCATTCAGTATTCTAACCACAGTAGGGTAGAAACTGTTTTGAAACCGGCTGGTGCATGTGTTCAGACTTCTGTACCTTCTCCCCGATGGTAGAGGTTGTAGAAAAACATTGCCAGGGTGGGATGGATCTTTGAGAATGCTGGCGGCCTTTCCTTGACAGTGGGCCTGGTAGATGGATTCTATGGATGGGAGGTTGGCCTTTGTGATTGTTCCGGGCCAAGTTCACCACTCTCTGTAACTGTCTCCGATCTTGAATGGTACAGTTGCCATACCAGGTAGTGATACATCCAGACAGAATGCTCTCGATGTTGCACCTATAAAAGTTGGCAAGGGTATCCATTATTATGCCAAATTTTCTCAGCTGCCTGAGGAAGAAGAGACATTGTTGGGCCTTTGTAGCCAGTTTGTCCATTTGCCCGAAGCCCAAGCAGTGACATGCATATGGAGAAGGTGTGAGATTGACATGGCATGGTGCCACACAGCAAGATGCCCAGCCCCTTGACTGATCATCACTGGCAAGCTGCCTGGCTTGGTGTCTGCACTAAAAGGCAAGGCAAGGCAGACACACTGTTCACTGTGGCTGAGGGGGCAAAATGCAGGGTAAGGATGCTTTGTAAATCCAGGTTGGTACTAAGTGAGCAAACACTGGGAAAGTAATGGAGTAGTCTGGTCCAATGTATGAGCTGGCTGCCTGTCCCTATAGACAAAGTGTCCTCACGATAGACTTCCACGGAGCGTCACCCATCTCCTCCAAGCAGCAGCATTAAAGTCTAGAAGGGTACTCTGAGTGGATTAGAGAGGCGTCATAAGAATGCAGAGAGACCAGCACATGTGAAATGCCAATCTCTGTGGATGAGGGGCGTATTGGGCCACTGCTCATGGAGTGTGCCCTGGAACTTCAGTACCCAGTGTCCGAGATAGAGATCTGGGAAGAGTAAGTGGTGAGCTGCAGAGAGTGAGTACCCAGGACTCATTCCAACTTTCTTGTCGGGAATTCTCAGCAGCCATTTTGCATCAGTCTAGTGGAATCGTAAAGGGTGCACTGTAAAGAGGTAAGATGAGGCAAGAATGCAGGTGACAATGAGTATTAATCCCAGTTAATAGACCTAACACCACAAAGCCACAAGAAATAGGAACAGAAGGAAATTGATTGGCCCCTCAGGCCTTCTCCCTCATTCTGTTGGATCATAGCTGATCCAACATTCCTGCTCTTTCCCCATAACCCATGATTCCCTGACTGATCAAGAATCTATCTCATAGAGTCATAGAGATGTACAGCATAGAAACAGACCCTTCGGTCTAACCCGTCCATGCCGACCAGATATCCCAACCCAATCTAGTCCCACCTGCCAGCACCCAGCCCATATCCCTCCAAACCCTTCCTATTCATATACCCATCCAAATGCCTGTTAAACATTGCAATTGTACCAGCCTCCACCACTTCCTCTGGCAGCTCATTCCATACACGCACCACCCTCTGTGTGAAAAAGTTGCCCCTTAGGTCTCTTTTATATCTTTACTCTCTCACCCTAAACCTATGCCCTCTAGTTCTGGACTCCACAACCCCAGGGAAAAGACTTTGCCTATTTATCCTATCCAGGCCCCTCATAATTTTGTAAACCTCTATAAAGTCACCCCCTCAGCCTCCGACACTCCAGGGAAAACAGCCTCAGGCTGTTCAACCTCTCCCTATAGCTCAAATCTTCCAAGCCTGGCAACATCCTTGTAAATCTTTTCTGAACCCTTTCAAGTTTCACAACATCTTTCCAATAGGAAGGAGACCAGAATTGCAAGAAATATTCCAACAGCGGCCTAACCAATGTCCTGTACAGCCGCAACATGACCTCCAACTCCTGTACTCAATACTCTGACTAATAAAGGAAAGCATACCAAACACCTTCTTCACTATCCTATCTATCTCAGCCTTTCACACAAGGACTCTGTCCCCATAGCTCTGTGGCAAGAACTTCCAAAGACTCACTCCTTTCTGAGCGAAGAAATTCCTCCTCGTCCCAACTTTAAATTGATGCCCTTTTATTCTGAAACGTACCGTCTTGGTCCTGGGCTCTCCCCCATGCAAGGAAGCATCCTCTCAGCATTTTCTCTCAAAAATCCTATATATTTCAATGAGAAACAACTCCCTATCTTCTTAACTGGAATAAAACTTTGAGATTTTTAATAGGGCGTATTTCTCTATGGAAGAGCTCATCCTCCCACTGATAACCTTACAGAGACATGGACAAAAACATTGACAGGGAAATGACCCTATGCATCACTCAATCTTTTCAACACAATTATAATATTTTTTACAGGATGAGGAATAAGAGTTTAGATCAGAATGGAGCTGGAAGAGCACAGCAGGTCAGGCAGCATCCGAGGAGTAGGAAAATGTCGATCTAGGAATTCCAGATTAAGGGCTTTTGCCCGAAACGTTGATTTTCCTGCTCCTCGGATGCTGCCTGACCTGCTGTGCTTTTCCAGCACCACTCTGATCTAAACTCTAGTTTCCAGCATTTTGCCAGGATGAGGAATAAGCTCATAGGTAAAAACATATCAACTCCCCCTCCCACTCTGCCGAGGACATGGAGGTCCTGGGCCTCCTTCACCGCCGCTCCCTCACCACCAGATGCCTGGAGGATGAACGCCTCATCTTCCACCTCAGAACACTTCAACCCCAGGGCATCAATGTGGACTTCAACAGTTTCCTCATTTCCCCTTCCCCCACCTCACCCCAGTTCCAAACTTCCAGCTCAGCACTGTCCCCATGACCTGTCCTACCTGCCTATCTTCTTTTCCACCTATCCACTCCACCCTCCTCTCTGACCTATTACCTTCATCCCCACCCCCATTCACCTATTGTACTTTCTCCCCACACACACACCCCACCCTCCTCTCATTTATCTCTCCACCCTTCAGGCACTCTGTCTGTATTCCTGATGATGGGCTTTTGCTCGAAATGTCGATTTTCCTGCTCCTCGGATGCTGCCTGACCGGCTGTGCTTTTCCAGCACCACTCTAATCTAGAATGAGGAATAAGCTCATACGACTGTGCAGGAAGAGGTAAAGAAAATTACTCAAAAGAGTTAAATTTTAATACAATACAGGATTTGGAATATCCCCCAGCAAAAGAGTTTGACCAGGAACATTCCTCACCCAGAACAAAAAGTGCTGAAGAAACTCAGCAGGTCTGGCAGCACCATTAGGGAGAAAGCAGTGTTAACACTTTGGGTGTAATGACTCTTCATCAGAACCCCAGTCACCAGAATTAAAATGTTAGCTCTGTTTTCTCTCCGTAGATGCTGCCAAACCTGCTGAGTTTCTCCGGCAGTTTCTGCTTTTTGTTTCCGATCTCCAGTATCCACAGTTCTTTGTTTTATTCCTCACTAAGAATCAGTTTTGTTTTTACGTGTGAACCAAACAGCAACACTGATCACCAGGTTTTCGTCGGAACACTGCAAACAGAATCCTCCCAGGTCCTGAACAACTGTGGCGATGGCGAGAAATTTGGGAGATTCCTGCTGGAATTTGAGCGAGGTCTCTGGTCGATGTCCTGAGCGCCAGGTGGCTTTTTCCAGCTACCTTCTGCATTTCCCATGGAGAATCCACCTAGCCTGCACATCCCTGGACACTATAGCCAATTTCGCGTGGACAATCCACCTAATCTGCACATCTTTGGACTGTTGGAGTATACCAGATCACCCAAAGGTCACCCAAGTGGTGAGATCTTTCAGACTCCTTGCCACAGAGTTGTGGTTGCAGAACCCATGTTGATTATTAAGGATGAAGTAGGTAGATTCCTGATCAGTCGGCGAATCAAGGGTTACAGGGAAAGGAACTGGACATGAGGGGAAATATTTAAAAGGGACCGAAGGGGCAACATTTTCACATATATGGAATGAGCTGCCAATGAAAGTGTTGGAGGCTGACATAATTACAGCATTTAAAAAGCATCTGAATGGGGACATGAATAGGAAGGGTTTAGAGGGATTTGGGCCAAGTGCTGGCAAATGGGACTAGATTAGGTTACCACGACTTGGAGGCACCAGTGTTGGACTGGGGCGGACAAGGTTAAAAACCACATGACACCAGGTTATAGTCCAACAGGTTTATTTGGAAGTACTAGCTTTTGGAGCACTGCTCCTTCATCAGGTGGTTGGATATCTGGTTCGAATATCTGGTCTTGTGGATGAATTGGACCGAAGGGTCTGTTCTGGTGCTGCACATCTCTATGACTCTGTTACTCTCTGAAAGATGGATCAGCCATGATCCCATTGAATGGCAGAGCAGACTCAAGGGCTCAAATGGCCTACTCCTTCTCCTATTTCTTACAGTCTTATTATCCATCTGTTCCAACTGTGGTGCCAATTTTCTTGCTATCAGTCGGACTCTAGTGTTCCATTGATGGCTGTTATCGCTGCTTGCACTGGCACTTACACAGCTCGTCTTGTTGTTCATGCACAATTGGACTTGAATGACTGAACATCACCCCAAGAGAAATGAAATTTTCCAGTAGCAAAATTTTCTGCCACAAACATTCAGTACAAAGATGAATCATTAATTGTGGTTCATGTATTTTCCTGTTGGTCGGGCTATCCATATATTCTCCAATTAACTGAGTTGACGTATATTAGATTTTCTTTGATATACAGCATTCGTGTTTTATTTTCCTCCCCAGCCGCACAGCTATCTGAATAGAATTGCAATGACATTTGTGAAGTAAACTCAAAGAAGTGAGATCACCGATAGGATTTGCCTCGGGTTGTAAAATCTCCGAGCATCAGTCTATTTTACTGGGCGAGTTATCTGAGAGGGGAGAACCCGAATAAATGCTCAACTGAAGGGACCTCCAGGTAGCTCCATTGCCAAAATGGCTTTGGAATCACAATGTAACATTCCCCCAGGTGTCTCAGTGTGGTTTCTATGTGGCTGAATTAAGAAGCGTCACGCTGGAAAAGCAAAGCAGGTCAGGCAGCATCCAAGGAGCAGGAATCATAGAGTCATAGCAATGTACAGCACAGAAACAAACCCTTCGGTCCAACCCGTCCGTGCTGACCAGATATCCCAACCTAATCTAGTTTCATTTGCTAGCACTTGGCCCATACCCTTCTAAACCTTAAATACTGCAATTGTATCAGCCTCCACCACTTCCTCTGACAGCTCATTCCATACACACATCATCCTCTGTGTGAAAAAGTTGCCCCTTAGGTCCCTTTTATATCTTTCCCCTCTCACCCTAAACCAAAGCCCTCTAGTTCTGGACTCCCCCACCCCAGGGAAAAGGTTTACCCTATCCGTGCCTCTCATGATTTCATAAACCTCTATAAGGTCACCCCTCAGCCTCCGATGCTCCAGGGAAAACAGCCCCAGCCTGTTCAGCCTCTCCCTATCGCTCAAACCCTCCAACCCTGACAACATCTAAATCTTTTCTGAACCCTTTCAAGTTTCATAACATCCTTTGGATAAGATGGAGACCAGGATTGCACACAACATTCTTGAAGTGGCCTCACCAAAATCCTGTACAGCTGCAACATGACCTCCCGACCCCTGACATTTCATACAGAAGCTCTTTATTAGTCTTTCCACGTGCCTGCCCTATCCTGAGAGAACCTGTAATAACAAATAAGCACAAACAGCTCTAATTTAACTCCAAGAGTTAGAGTCATAGACGCCTACAGCATGGAAACAGGCCCTTCGGCCCAACCTGCCCATGCTGCCTAGTTTTCACAACTTAAACTAGGCCCATTTGCCTGCATTTGATTCATAGCCCTCCACACCTATCCCATCCATGGACCTATCTAAATGTTTCATCAATGACAAAATTGTAATCACTTCTGCCACTACCTCTGGCAAACCATTCCAGATGCTCGCCACCGTCTGTGTGAAATATTTACCCAGGTGGAAGTGAGGACTGTAGAGACTGGAGATGAGAGTTGAGAGTGTGGTGCTGGAAAAGCACAGCAGGTCAGGTAGCATCCGAGGAGCAGGAGAATCGATGTTTTGGGCATAAACTCTTCATCAGGAAGCCTGCCGAAGGGCTAATGCCTGAAACGTCAATTTTCCTGCTCCTCAGATGCTGCCTGACCTGCTATGCATTTCCAGCACTGCCCTTTTGACTGATATATTTACCCCTCTGGACCCATTTGTATCAGCTACTGGATTAGTGGTGCTGGAAGAGCACAGCAGTTCAGGCAGCATCCAAGGATGCCTGAACTGCTGTGCTCTTCCAGCACCACTAATCCAGTATTTGGTTTTCAGCATCTGCAGTCATTGTTTTTACCATTTGTATCAGCCCCTTCTCACCTTAAATCTTTGTCCTCTAGTTTTGGACTCCCCTACCATAGGGAAACGCTGTCAGTGATCTACCTTACTGAGGCCTCTCATATAGCCCTCTAGAAGGTTACTCCTCAGTATCCTCTGCTTCACAGAAAGATGTCCCAGCCTATCCAAGCTCCTTATAACTCAAATCTTCCAGTCCAGCTAGCATCCCAGGAGATCTTTGACCTTCTGCACACGCCTGGTTTTCATGACCCCCTCCATTAACAGCGACTGCCCAGTGTTATGCTCAGGAATCCCATGACTGACATCGCTACCTCTTCACCCTTCCCTTCCTCTTAAGGTACTCTTCAAAATCCCGTTCAACAAGCTTTCCGTCACCTCTCATTGTGCTGACTTGTGTGACTCAGTGTGCACATTTTCTGGGAAGTACTGTGGGCTCATTTTGCTACATTAAAGGTCCAATCGAAATACAAGGTATTGTTGCTATGATAGTCGTATCAGTTCCAAAATTAAAATCCACAGTCACACGCATTGTATCTCAGAACTGTTCCAGCACAGAAGGAGGTCACTTAGTCTGCTGGGTCTGCACTGTCTTTCTGAATTGACTCACTGTCAATCCCCTGCCTTCTCCCTGTAATCCTCCACAATCTTCCTCCTCAGATAATAATCCAATTCCTTCTTGAAGGCCTCCATTGAAGCTATGCCCATCACACTCTCAGGCAGCGCACCCCAATTCTTAGCAACATACCCCATGGGAAACATTCTCCCTGTGACTTGATGTTTCTTTTCCTTAGATCCATGCACCTTGCTTGTTTCTCGAAGGTTCCCCCCGTGGGAGGTTTTTCCTGTGTATTCTGTGCAGAGGGTTCATGGGTTTGAATGCCTCAATCGACATTCCCTTCTCAAGGGCAAACAGTCCCAAATTCTCCAAGCTGTCTACCGCAGGAGGTTCCTCAACCCCCTGATATCTTCACGTAGAACAGGGCTGCTCTCTGACTCAATATGCTGCAAATATCGAGTCAGTTGCTTTCATCTGGGTAGGGTTTAAAATTAGAATAGATATGGTCACATTTCTCAGGGCTACAACGATCACAAGGTATGAGGAGCAAGCATAGAATCCCCACAGTGTGTAGTCAGACCAACAAGTCCACAAGACAACCCACCCCCTGATCCCTGTCACCTTGCATTTCCCATGGCCAATCCACCTTGCCTGCACATCCCTGGACACTATGTGTGATATCCCATGGCCAATTCACCCAGCCTACACATCATTGGACTGTGGGACGAAACCAGAGCACCTGGAAGGACCCACGCAGACACGGGGAGAATGTGCAAACTCCACACAGACAGTCACCTGAAGATAGAATCGAACCCAGGTCTCTGGCGCAGCAGTGCTCGTCACTGAGCCACAGTGCTGACCTAAAGCAGGAACAGGGGATTGAGTTGGATGATCAGCCATGATCGCAATGATCTTTGGAGCAAGTTCAAAGGGCTGAATGGCCTACACTTGCTCTTAATTTCTAGCTCTCTATTTGCTACGTGTCTGTGTTTTATTTGGGCTGGCGAGTGCAAACACTAGGCAGGATAGCTGTCCAGTGAATCCTGCTGCGAAGCGTGCAGATGTTGCTGTATGTAATGGATATACATTGATGGGGATACAGTTTGGATCGTATCCGATACCCTCCAGTATCTGTGATCTAGAATAAGTCAGCATTTTACAGAGAGGAGACTGTACTCTCTTGATGACAAATTAGACAATGAAACAGGTCCTGAGGCTTTTTTTTTGATTAGTTTTGCATTGCACTTGCATTTCAGTAAGAGCTAACCATGTGAAATTCTTATTGGGATGATTCCTGCATGCAATACCACCACCTGAGTCTCTGAAGCGCAGTTGAATAAAACAGATGGTCGGGATTCTTCCAGTTTCCTTCATTAATTTGACAGTGGATTGGCAGAAGCCCCCAGCATGTACCGTCATCTCCACAGTTTTCATTGATGTGTCAGATGTGTTTCAGCGGGTAAATCTCCTGCAGGTTCAAGTCCCCTCAAGGTTGTATGAGTGTAATTAAAACTGCGTTTAATTACCCTGCTGCAATACTGAGGGAGTGCTGCACTGCTGGGGGCGCTGTTTTTCAGATGAGACATAAAACTAGCTTCCCATGAGCCCCCCTCTCAGGTAAACATTAGGAACATCCTGTGATATCCCTGCCATTTGCAGAAGTGTGAGGAGGACATGAACATCGCCGAAGAAAAAGCAAATTATTTGGTCACTTGCAGCACACAAGTTCACAGAATCGCTATAGAGCAGAAAGAGGTTACTTTGCCAATCAAGTCTACACCGACCCACTCAAAAGCATTCTATTACAGACCTACCGTCCTCCTCCATCCCCAATTTAGCCAATCCATCTAAACTGCACACTTTGGACTGTGGGAGGAAACCAGAACACCCAGGGGGGTTACCCAAGGCTGGATTTGAACTCAGGTCCCTAGCACTGTGCAGCAGCAGTGCTAATCATGGAGCCACCGTGCCGCATCACTTTGTGTCACATTTCATCAAAGCTCCAGTAGCTACAGTTTCAATGCACTTCACTGGCTAGAATGTACTTTGGGATACTCTGAGATCATAAGATATAGGAGTAGACGTAGGCCACTCAGCCCAGCCATTTAATAAGATCACGGCTGATCTGCTAATCTTCACCTCCACCTTCCTGCCTTTCCCCTTAACCCATGACTTCCTTCCTGATTAAAAATCTATCTCGCTGAGTCTTGAACGTACTCAATGATCCAGCCTCAACAGCACTCTGTGGCTATAAATAAAATAGATTCACCGCAGTCCGAGAGAGGAAATTCCTCCTTCTCTCTTTCTTAAATATGCAACCGCCTATTCTGAGATTATACTCTCTGAGCCAACACTCATGGAAAATAATCTCTCTGCAGCAACCCTAGAAAATCCTCAACAAATCTGAAAACAGCAAATATTGGAGGTCATAGTCGGTCAGACAGCATCCATGAAGAGAAAGCAAGCTAATGTTGATGTCTAACTCACTCTTCATCTTCAGCTGGTGACTACCCTTGCCAACTTTTATAGGTGCGTCGTTGAGAGCATTCTGTCTGGATGTATTACTCCCTGGTATGGTAACTGTACCATTCAAGATGGGAGACAGTTACAGAGAGTGGTGAACTTGGCCCGGGCAGTCACAAAGGCCAACCTCCCATCTATAGAATCCACCTACCAGATCCACTGTCAAGGAAAGGCCACCAGCATTCTCAAAGATCCATCCCACCCTGACAATGCTTCTCTAGAAAGTCTACCATCAGGGAGAAGGTACAGAAGCCTGAACACATGCACCAGCCGGTTCTGAAACAGTTTCTCCCTTACTGTTGTTAGAATACTGAATGGATTCACAAACTCTTCACATTCGCCTGTACCTGTGTTTTTGTTTTTGCTGCTGTTTACCTATTATTTACTTACCTTTGCCACTTAACTCTGTGATCTGCAAGACAAAGCTTTTCACTGTGCTTTGGTACATGTGACAATAAATTCAATTCAATTCAATTCAATTCAGCTCTGAAGAAGAGTCATCTAGACTCGAAACATTAGCTTGCTCTATCTGCATGGATGCTGCCTTACCTGCTGTGATCTCCATCATTTTTTGTTTTTAGTTAAAAGTATTACACCTTTATTTCTTTATGCGTTCTTTTGACATAATTCTCATAATGTTCAGAGCAAACTTAGTTCAATAGTGCAAAGTTTCATATTTGGGCCATTATTATAATCTTACTGAAGGGCAGAACATGCTCAAGGGCCCGAATGGTAAATGAGTGAGAAATGGAACAGGTAATAATTCTAGTAGTTGATGGGGGTTGGGCAGTGGCTCAGCAGTTAGCACCGCTGCCTCACAGTTTAAATTAGGTTAGATTCCCTACGACGTGGAAACAGACCCATTGGCCCAACAAGTCCACACCGACCCTCCAAAGAGCAACCCACCCAGACCCATTCCCCTACATTAGACCTTGACTAATGCACCTCACACTATGGGCAATTTAGCATGGCCAATTCACCTGACCTGCACATCTCTGGACTGTGGGGAGGAAACCAGAGCACCCGGAGGAAACCCACGCAGACACGGGGAGAATGTGCAAACTCCACACAGACAGTTGCCCGAGCCAGGAATTGAACTCGGGTCCCTGGTGCTGTGAGGCAGTTGTGCTAACCACTGAGCCACCGTACCACCCCCTCGGGAACTGGGCTCAATCCCAGCTTTGGCTGAGTGTCTGCACATTCTCCCTGTGTCTGTGTGGGCCTCCTCCCACAGTCCGAAGGTGTGAGGGTTAGATTAATTAGCCTTGGGAAGCAGAGGAGCTGGGTTTGGGTGGGATGCTCTTTGGAGGGTCAGTGTGGACTTGATGGGACAAGTGGCCTGTTCCCACTTGTCAGGAATTCTATGTTTGAGCTTATGTACTGAGACAACTAAAAAAAGGTCTGTTTCTGAACTGCAACTATTATATAATTTGATGGAATCTAACTGATAATAGAATTTGGACCTGATATCTGAATTTATGGTCAGTATATTTAATGGGATATTAGAACAGAAAAAGGGACATGTCAGAACATCATTGGCATGATGAAGATTTACAGTGTATTTACCATGTCAATACCAATCAATAGAAAAACAGAGAACTATACAAATAGCACTGCTTGTATATTAATAGGGAAATAAACATTGTGTTTCTTTGTTGATCGCTATCATGTCTTCAAGATACACTTACACAATTTTATGGCAGAACACTTACTGATCTCTTATTCTTCACAGCTTGCATCAATACAGAGTTATATTGTTTTAGGATTTACATCTATTTGTGTCTTTTATTTCAGATGCAAGACTACACAAACATACTTTGTCGAACAGGGGAGTCGGCTTTATGGGACTGATTGGTGTAGTTTTGTTCCAAATCACCTTAAGATGTTTTTTTATTTCAGATGCAAGACCACACAAACTTAGTGAAAACCCAAAGAACTGCCGATGCTGTAAATCAGAAACAAAGACAGAAGTTGCTGGAAAAGCACAGCAGGTCTGGCAGCATCTGTGGAGAGAAATCAGAGTTAGTGTATCCAGTCGAGTGACGCTTCCTCAGAACTGGGTTCCATTAGCAAGAGAGACCAGGACCCGAGGGCATGGCCTTAGACTAAAGGGAAGACCTTTTAGACCAGAGATAAGGATAAATTTCTTCAGCCAGAGAGTGGGGAATCTATGGAATTCATTGCCACAGAAGGCTGTGGAGGCCAGGTCATTGAGTATATTTAAAACAGAGAGAGATAGGTTCTTGATTGCCAAGGCAATCAAAGGTAACGGGAAGAAAGTGGGAAAATGGCATTGAAAAACCTATCAACCATGACTGAATGGCCAAGCAGACTTGATGGGCTGAATGGCCTAATTTCTGCTCCTATATCCTACTTGGACACCAATTCTTAAGTTGAGCCACATTATAAATGAGCAAAACTGACAAGCAGATTGAGCACAGAAAGATTCCACAAATAGTAAATGGGTTTGATTCCCACCTGTCTGTGTGGAGTTTGTACATTCTCCCCGTGTCTCCGTGGGTTTCCTCCACGTGCTCCAGTTTCCTCCCACAGCCCAAAGATATGCAGGTTAGGTGAATTGGCCATGCTAAATTGCCCACTGTGTTCGGTGCGTTAGTCAGGGCTAAATAGAGGGTAGGGGAATGGGTTTGGGTGGGTTTCTCTTTGGAGGGACAGTGTGGACTTGTTGGGCTGAAGGGCCTGTTTCCACACGGTAGGGAATCTAATCTAAAAGCAATGGTATCATGGTCAGATAGCCATGACGAGAGGCTGGATGGTCTCAGGTCATTTTCTTTGAAGCAGAGAAGGTTGAAGGGGGGCCTGACTGAGGAGTACATGATGATGAGGGTATAGGAAGCAGCTCATCCCCTCAGTTGAAGGGTGAAGAAAAAAGGGGCATAAGATGAAAGGCAAGAGATTCAAAGGGGGACTTGAGAAAAAACATTCTCATGCAGAGGGTGATGGGAAACTGGATTGCATTGCCTGGGAGGGTAGTTAAGGCAAGAAAACACACACAACCTTTAAAAAGTATTTTGATGAACACTTGAAATGTCATAACATTCCAGCTACGTGCTGGAAAGTGGGTTTCGCATGGAGAGGTCAGTGCAGACTCGATGGGCCAAAGGGCCTGTGCTGTACCATATGACTCTAGGACTCCAACCTAGTTTTAGATGTCAGTTGAAGGATAAGTATTGGCCAGGACTCCAGGAAGAATTCCCTTGCTCTACTTTGAGAAAGACCAGAATGTTGGCTCTTTACTAAGGTTGCAATCTGGCCAGTGTAGCCAGTGAATGCAACCCAGTGTTCCATCGCTTTGGAACAATGCGGGGAATAGCGTCATATATTTCAGGCTTTCTGGCAAAACCGGTACCGATCTCACGCTGACACTCACAAAGTAGCATTGCCATTAGGGAATAATTCTGTGAATTTCCAAACAGAAATATTGCAAATTTGAATTAATGGAACAGATGGAATCATCCCATTGCCATATCAAAAACCTGCTACATTTTATATTTAGTAAACTTTTTGCGAGGCTTATTTATATGATTAGCAGGTGTATAATTTGGCGTGTGAATGCGTGTGGGAAGACCAGTTCTTGTTAACATAGTATTGGGAAACCAGATGGCCAGAAAAGTTAAAATTTTATGCAGGATGTTGATAATCAGAGTTTTGTGCCTTTTTCTCTTTCTGTGGAGCTACTGGAGGGAGTTGACAGCGCACAAATGAGGTTCTATATCCATCCACCTTTCACCTGCTCTGCTGGTGAGTTGCAAAGTAATATTAGTGAAAAGGTGAATACAAAGGTGATGAACAATCAAATTCCGGAAACGTCACATACATCACCCCCAGGTGAGTTCAAGCCATTCAGTAGAATCCGGGAGAATGATGCCACCCAGTCTTTAGCACGGGACAGCGCTGGTGTTAAATGAGCAGCAGACATACCTCAGAAAGGACATGGGTGATGAGTGAAATTCATATCGAACAATGATGTTTCAGAGTAAAGCACAGATTCCCTCAGCTAAGCAGCACAACTGCACTGGTGTCAACCATTCAGGAAATTCTGGTCCTATTTTGTTTGCTTATTCCCACCTTCACTGTATTTTCATCAACTGCAATCTTTCTTTGATTCATTCACAGGATGAGGACATCACTGGCTAGGTCAGCATTTATTGCCCAGTTCTAATTGCCCATAGGGTAGTTAAGAGCCAACCACATTGCTGTGGGTCTGGAGTCACACCTAGACCAGACCGGGTAAGGATAGCAGTTTCCTTCCCTAAAGGGCCTTTTTGAACCAGATGTTTTTTTTCCCAACAATTGACAATGGCTTCACAATCATCATTAGACTCTTAATTTCAGATTTCACTGAGTTCAAGTTGCACCATCTGCCATGGTGGGATTCAAACCCAGCTCCCCAGAACATTACTCAGGTCACAGGATTAACAGACTAGTGATAATAACAGTGGGCCATTGCCTTCATCATCTCCAGGTTCCAATGTTCTCTTTGATGGTTACCTGTAATTTTCCTCCATCCACGACATGTTGAAATCTCAAATGCGCATATCTTGTCTCTTCAAGTAACTTGCTTTTCAGTTTTTCGTTGGATGTGGGCATCACAAGTAAGGCCAACGTTTGTTGCCAAGTTGTTATTTCCATTGAATAGCTCACCATCACCTTTCAGAGGACAGCTGGTAGTCAATCCACTACTGGACATTTGGATTCACCTATAAGCCAGACCAGATAAGAACCCCAAATTTCTTCCTGTCAAGAGGCATTTGTGAACCAGATAGGGCCCTGGAACAGCAAGTCAATGATAGTGCTGTGGTTACTGTTACAAGCTTTATATCCCGGATGTTTTAATTGAACTCAAGTTCCATAATTGCCGTGGTGGGAAAGAATCCATAATGAGAGAACATTAGGTGTGGGTCACGAACATTGCCACTATGTCACAAAGTCCCCTTGCTTGCCCATGATTCAAGCACCTGAACATGGTTCCTTGCTCGTCCAAATTTCACCTTTAACAGCTTTCTCCTCATGATTAAACTCCTCCTTGGCCACACATCATACGCTCATCTCCAATACCACGCTGTAACTCCCCAGAATCTCCTGACGCCTGTTTCCGAATTCTATTCTCAATTCACCTTTTGTGCCATCCACATATAGCAGCAGAACCCTTCAGTTACCGGTGACCTGCTCTGGCACATCTCAAGTTACTCCCCTCTAGGGTCTACCCACTTCAGACATTTCCTCAAGATCCATCTCCTCAACGACGCTTCTGGTTGCTTCTTTATGTTTTCATCGACGTCATCATCCTGGAAGTGCCTGGAGATCTTTAGAACACAGGTATCAAATATGTAATTTCATCAGCTTGTCATATATATTCTTATTAAAAGTGACACATTTGCTAAACAAAGGACATTGGCTTGAAGTAGCTGCCAAGTCTGTGAAGCCTCATTCCACCCGATCATAACGCAATGTCGACAGAAACAGAGACAGTAGCATTCCTGGAAGGTGTTAATAGCCCTGTCCTATCACATCACAGTGGAAGATGGATTATTCAGGAGCAATAGCTGATGCATTAAAAATCATCTCCGCTATTGCAAGGTAGCAAAAGAAAAGCTATGCAAAATATTCAACATTCTACTGTGCTGTTGGTTCGATCAGATGAATGGATGGCTGCTTTACATTACAAAGTGATGGGTTTGATTCTCACTTCCACTGAGCTTACCATGAAATTATTTCCTTCCCAGGCTCTCCCTTCACCTGAAGTTTTGGCTTTAACCTCAGGTTAAAGCAGCACCAGTCATCTCTCTATAACAAAAGAGTAGGACGGTGGTGACTTTCCCCTTACAACCAACATGGGGATGGACATTGTGACCAGCCCTCAATCTTTTCAAATACTGACAATGAACTTGCAGATAGAGGTTAATGTCAGACAGCAGGAGAGACTACCCTCCCTGTCTCTCTGTCAGATTCAAGAGCCCTGGTTCTGGTTTGAAAGCTAGTCACAAACCTCTTTCTTGCAAGTACAGAATTTTGTTGGAAGATTTCAACCCAGCAACAGTGATTCGATCTTTTGGATAAGATGATGACCAGCCATTAATGCAAAGCAGCTGCTTAAGTGGGAGCTAAAATGTTAGAATACAATCAATGAATTTTGAGTGACTTTAACTTTTTATTTGTGTCTTATGTGGCCAAGTTTGACAGCTGATGCTCTGTAAAGCTACATTTCTGTTTTTGCATGTTTGGGAAGTCTGTATACAGTTGGTTCTCCTATAATGTGGTCGTTCCATCCCATGCAATCCCGTGTTTTAAGAAAATCACATAAGAGCCGCACCATTCAAATTATTGGGGCTGGAATCGCATTGTAACAAAGCAAAACACACTTCAAACATTCACGCTTTAGAAACAGTGTCCCCAAGGCGTCAATAATTTTATAGCGAGTTCACATTAACAAAACGCATATTACAGCAGAATGACCTGTATCTGTGGACAGTCATGGGGAATTGGGAATACTTACATATAATGTCAGAACACAGGGAGAGCAAATCAGACCAAAACAGACTCACTAACAAAACAGAATTCATAACACGGTAAAATTAAAACATTCGATGACTCTCAAAATTGCTCTATTGTTCCTAACTCGATTTTTAAAATAACTGATTTTGGACACCATAACTAAACAAACATTAATAATTTACTATTAATAATATAACATTAGCAGAACACAGATTAACTGCAAGGCAAACTATTTGATATCTATGACCTAAACCCTTCTTTGATCACCAATGCCCATTTATATTACTGACAGACAGACACAGTTAAGGGATTAATTGAAAGAAAATTCATAAGTTGCCAATTCAATAACCATTTCAGTGATCACTACCTAGCCTTCATTGGGGCTGCATGGTGACACAGTGTTCAGCACTGCTGCCTCACAGCACCAGGGATCTGGATTTGATACCAGCTTCAGGTGACTGTGCAGAGTTTGCATATTTTCCCTGTGTCTGTGTGGGTTTTCTCCGGGTGCTCCAGTTTCCTCCCACAATTCAAAGATGTGCAGCTTAGGTGAATTGGCCATGCTAAGTTGCCCATAGTGTTCAGGGATATGTAGGTTAGGAGCATTGTTCTGGGGTAAATATAGGGCAGGGGAATGGGTCTGGGTGGGTTACTCTTTGGTGGGTCGGTGTGGACTTGTTGGGCTGAAGGACCTGTTTCCACACTGTAGAGCTTCTATATTTAAAAAAAAGTCTAATGGGATTATTACAGGCAGCTGGATTTATATCTTGTTCTGATTCTCATGTCAATGCAGTTTCCAGACACCTCAAAGACTTCCTTAATTCTTATAGATTGGAGTTCTTCTCTCAGGATTTTCAACAAGTCAGTAACTGCAGCATAACTGGAGAGAGCAAAACGAAAACAACCCAATTCAGTGGATTTCAATGCAACACAGCCTCCTGCCCAAAAACCTAGTTCACCGTTTTCTTTTTCAGCATTGGCCAGCAGATTAGATTCCCTACAGTGTGGAAACAGGCCCTTTAGACAACAGGTCCACACCGACCCTCCAAAGAGTAAATCACCCAGACCCATTTCCCTCTGACTAATGCACCTAACAACTATGGACAATTTAGCATTGCAAATTCACCTGACCTGCATATTTTTGGATTGTGGGAGGAAACCAGAGCACCCAGAGGAAACCCACACAAACACAAGGTCTGCGTGGAGTTTGCACAATCTCCCAACGCTGGAATTGAACCTGGGTCCCTGGCGCTGTGAGGCAGCAGTGCTAACCACTGTGCCACCCTCTGGTGCCAGTTCTTCTATGGCATCCTCAGTGGATCATAACATTCTTGCCAACAGATTATGTTATCCTGAAACACAGAACTTCATAAGTTCTGAAGGAGAGTCAGACTGGACTGTTTCCCTCTCCACAGAAGCTGTCAGATCTACTGAATTTCCCCCAAAACTTCTGTGTCTTTGTTTCAGATTTCCAGCATCTGTAGTATTTTGTTTTCAGTTGAATGTCATCTTGAAGTTTATTCAAAATTATGTGATCTGGTCTATCACCTCCTGACAGAGAATGCCACGGTAGGTTACCTTGTGAGATGAAAGAAGGCTCATGTAAAATCTGATGTCAAAATGAACATATTCATAATACACTCCTTTGAAAGGTTTCAATTATTCATATATGCATAGACATCACTCCCTTTGCTAAATCTCAGCATTCTTCAACTAATTAGCATCTTGTTTCACGCCATTACTGCTTATTGCATTTTAATAATGCAACAAAACCCAACCACAAATTCCTAGACAAAAGGTAAAACACACTGTTAGAATCCGCCAGAACACTGCTTGGGTTCATTGTTCACTACAAAGTAAGTAAAAGCTTTCACAATCACAAAAAGTAGTCAATCTTTTTTAAAAAAACTCCTCAGAACCATAGAATTAACAAGTACTGAAGAGGCTGTTTGGCCCATCAAGTCTGTACTACCAAAGTTAAATAAAATCTACACTAGCCTCACTTCGCAGTGCTAGGCCCAAAGCCTTGAATATTTTGGAGGCAATTTTTTTAAAATTGCTATGACATGAACAAAGGCTCCAAATCCTTTGCAAAAGATTATTTATCCCAATAAGATTTGCTGAAGAATGTACAGCTCTCACATTTAATAGTTACTTCATTCATAGCTTGCTTTAAGGGATGTTCCCCACTGTGGGGGGAGCTCTGAACCAGGGGTCAAAGTTTAAGGATAAGGGGTAAACCTTTCAGCATTGAGGTGATGAGAAATTTCTTCACCCAGAGAGTGGTGAGCTTGTGGAATTCACGAGCACAGAAAATAGATGAGGCCAAACATTGTGTGTTTTCAAGATGGATGTAGATTGAGCTTCTGTCACTAAAGTGATGTTGGGTGGTAAAGGGTGGATTAGGGTATTGTGTTTGATGATTGTGCATGATCATATAGAGTGCTGGAGCAGGCATAAGTGGTTGAAGGGCCTACTCTATGAACCATAGAATCCTTACAAGGCAAAAATATCTATTCAGCCCATCAAGTCAAACACTAACCTTCCAGGGAGCATCCCACCCAAACCTAGCCCCCAGCACATTTTTAACGTGGCTGATCTACTTATCTTACTTTTCCCTGGTTACTACAGGCCAATTTCCCATGGTCAATCCACCCTAACCTACACATCTTTGGACTGTGGCAGGAAACTGGAGCACCCGGAGGAAACCCACACAGATGCGAGGAGAATGTGCAAACACCACACAGACAGTCGCTTGAGGGTTAGATCAGACACAGGCACTAACCACTGAGCCTCTGGTTTTGTATATAATGTTGCCTTAATTATATGATGCCATTACTTACCTTAGTGGCAGGAAACACTTGTAAATTGTGCCAATAGTTATGAAGTTGAAGGCGTGCGCTATACCTTTAAGAGAGTGAAAACTGTTTTGCACTGAGAGCTTACAAGCACCTGTCATGTGACTGACTAGCAGTCTCAGAGTGTACTGGGAAATTGAAAATATGGAACATTTGATGTGGGAGAAAGATTGGCTACCCTGCCCACCCACAGCAGGACCACATACAAAACACAGAAGCAGGTCTGCGAAACACAGAGATCAAGCCTGCCAGCACACACAGAACACACCCTCAATGCCTCAGTCTTGGCCAAACAGGCTAACATAGAAACCAGACATGGCCAAGCTACTCCCAGACCTGAGAATACATTTCACTAACAGCCTTTACAATAAGCTCTTAGTCCAGTTAGCACTGCAGTCCCAATACTGCAAAGAAAGACTCATTTCCCATTGAAACCGATATTACATAAACAAAGACACAGACCGAGAGACCCCAGAAGACTTCGCTCACAAGAGGAACACAATGGACAGACCTGGATGCCAGGAGAAGGGACATTTACACATATTCACGTGGACGGGAAATACAATGAAGAATCCTCCAGAAGAAATTCTCACCCACTCATGGAGAGAGCTGGAATCTCCTGTGTCAATTATAAATGAATTGCTGCTGCTGGACACTTGATTCATTTCCATTCAGTTTATTCTTGTCTTAAATACTTTCTAATTTTCACCACTAAACTGTGTCTGCTTTACAATTATCAACTTTGTCTTGTATCCCTATAAAACCTATCAACACCTTCTGCTCAGGGAAGAGGATTCTGGCTATCTGTGCAGAGAATAAGTTCTGTGTCAGCCTGGTCAATTTCTCTTCAGCGATATTGCTTTGTTCAATAAACTGCGTATGTGTTGCTGGAAAAGCGCAGCAGGTCAGGCAGCATCCAAGGAGCAGGAGAATCGACGTTTCGGGCATAAGCCCTTCTTCAGGCTTATGCCCGAAACATTGATTCTCCTGCTCCTCGGGTGCTGCCTGACCTGCTGCGCTTTTCCAGCAACACATTTTCGGCTCTGATCTCCAGCATCTGCAGTCCTCACTTTCTCCTCAATAAACTGCTTGTCAACTTCAAGGTAATCATACTTTTGTGATCTTTGATTCATTGGGCTGAATCTCTCTGACGTTTGGCTGTGAAACAAGTACCTTACTTTTAGTTTTCACAACAGTTCAAATTTAACCAATCTGTTTAAATTATACGAAAACCCAATTGAATTTGAATTTTATTATACAGACAACATTAAACCAATGAGACGATCTGATGTTTGGGGTATAAAAGAAGTCAATATTTTGGGAGTTAGCCAGAGACAGAGTGACAAACTGTCATTGAGAAAGACTGCTATTCAAAACACTCCCTATCAAAGATACCTTTTCATATGAAACACCTTTGAAGCAAAAGACCCAAGACAACCCAGGGAGATCTACAGCCAGAGGAAGACAGATGCCATTGACGACAGCCACTGGGTGGTTTTGAAAATTAAGTTGATGTAATTTTAATAGGATCAGTATATTGTTATGGAATTGGAGGTAGATAACAAACCTTTAAAAGAAAGGAGGCTGAGGGTTGTAAATAATTGTTGTTTAATGCTCACTTTTAGTGTTAAAGAATAAAATAGATATTTTTGTCTTTAAATAGTGGAATTTGGGAGATTTCTGTCATTCATACTTTAACAGATTTCGGGTGAGGTGAGCTTTTCTGGATGTTTGGTTGAAGTAGCAGAAGGGTTCATCACTGTGTCATAACACCAATCATGCGACAAGGATTTACAGGACTGCAATCTGATGGAATATCTCCTGAGTTTATAAGCAGGTTCTGAAACACACCTCTGATCTATTCTGCCAGACTACCTCTGAAGGGATGTGCAAGACTCCTCAACCAGAGCTCATCCACTCAGTCTGTTTCTTTCCTTATTTTTCCCGTTATATGTTTTTTTTCCCCTTCTTTCTTCTTACCTCAGATCCTGAGTGGACCAACTGGCAAGGTATTTACTGGCATCTTCAACCCCTCCCTCCTACAAGCCGAAGTTCCTACCTGTTTCAAGAAGACCACCATCATCCCAATACCTAAGAAAGCACTTGCAACGTTCCTTATTGACCACCGCCCAGTGGCTCTGACCTCCATTATCATGAAGTTCTTTGAGAGCTGGTCATGGCCCACATCAATTCCAGTCTCCCTGCCTGCCTCAATCCCCTACAATTTGCCTCCTGACGTAACACGTTCACAGTGGATACCATGTCCCCAGCTCTGCAGTCATCCCTGGAACATCTGGACAACAAGGACACCTATATCAGACTCCTGCTCATCGACTACAGCTCTGCCTTCAACCCCATTATCCCCTCCAGACAGATTACAAAACTCCATGACCTTGGTCTCAGCTCCACCCTCTGCAACTAGATCCTCAGCTTTCTGACCCATACACCATAATCAGTGAAGACAGACAACTGCATCTCCTCCACAATAACACTCAATTCTGGAGCCCCCAGTGATGCATTCTCAGACCCCTACTGTACACGTTGAACATCCACAACTGTGTAGCCAAATTCTGAACAAACTCCATCTACAAGTTCACTGACGACACCACCATGGTGGAACGGATATCTAATAACAATGAGAGAAAATACAGAAGGGAGGTAGAGGGCTTGGTGACCTGGTAGAATGAGAACAACCTCTCTCTCAATGTCGGAAAAACTAAAGAACTGATCATTGACTTCAGAAAGAAAGGAGGAGAACACACTCCCATCTACATCAATGGAACTGAGGTTGAGAGGGTTGAGAGCATCAAGTTCCTTGGAATGACGATAACCGATAATCTGCCCTGGACTTCCCATGGAGATTCAATGGTCAAGAAGGCACAACAGCACCTCTTCTTCCTCAGGTGGCTCAGGAAATTCAGCATGTCCTTAAGGACCCTCATCAACTTCTACAGATGTATCATCGAGAGTATCCTGTCTGGGTGCATCACGGCGTGGAAAGGTGACTGTTCCACCCAGGACCGCACAAAACTGCAGAGGGTGGTGTGCACAGCCCAGTGATAATCAATCAGTCAATCAACCAATCATTGTTTTTACCTCATTGATTTTAACCCTACTGTGAATCCTCTTGCAAGGATGCCTGCCTTGAAGAAGTTTTCCTCCTCTCTCTACAAGAATCTCAGGGAGTCCCTCTCCCACTGCAACTCCCAGGTCATTTCCTCTGCCCTGAAGCTCTTCAACCATGTCCTGAAACAAACTCACTACCACAGCCACATTCGCTTCCTCAGTGCCTACCTCCGTAACCAATTAATCCCACACGGACTCCGGACCACCTTTAAACCAGCAGAGTTCAGAACCGAACAGGACAAACAGTACAGACTACAGATTCAAAAACACCAGCAACGGTTTTCCTTCAAGATCCTCCACTCCACGCTCGCAGCAATGCGCCGGCACCTAACCTCTCTCCAGTCAGCCCTGCCTCAGCTGAGGGCCACACTCTCTCAAAATTGCAAAGGACCCACTTTGTACAACACCCTCAGGAGAATTCATACTCTCAACAAACAGTATTTCAATTCCATCTCAAACATCAAAAACTGTAAGTACAACAAACTTTTATCTCCCCACCTCCATAACCAGCACTCCTCAAACATTCCAGTAGATTCCCCCGGCCTCTGGAACTGTTCGGATGCCATTAGCCATGCGGCTGGTGCAGCCACCACCCCCACGCTGATTGATGACATCACTTCCACCCCCATCATGGCTGCTTCCACAGCCACTTCCGCCCCTCACAATTCCTCATGCACCATACGTGTCATCACTTCTGCCCCTCACAGCATCGCTGATGTCACATGCTCAGTGACTTCCGTTCCCCTTCTACTGCCATGTTCGCCACCACTTCCGCCCCGACCAGCGCCACTCACTTGTATTCTGCTGACACGCCTGCCACAGATCCCACTGTCACCATCCCCGCCCCAGAACCCCAAGGTGAACACTACCCCTGCTCATGACTCCACCCCCATTCCCCTACCACCACACCCATTCCAGTTACCGGCCCCTCCCCCACTCCCAGTTCCACACCCACACCAGATCCCAGCTCCCAGCCCTGCCGAGTTTTCACCATCCCTCCAGACCTCCCCCTCACTGAGGACGAAAGTTCAATCTTCAGCAAAGGACTCACCTTCATCCCCCTCCGCCCACCCATCAATGAATTTAATACACGCCGTGACATCGAACAATTCTTCCGCCGCCTCCACCTCCGAGCTTACATTCACAATCAGGACTCCTGCCCATCTTCCGAGGACCCCTTTGCCCACCTCCAACACACTGCATCCACCTGGACACCCCGTGCTTGCCTATTACCCGCTCTCAATCTCTTCAATTCCAACTGCCGCCGAGACATTAACCATCTCAAACTGTTTACCCCCACTCCAACCTCTCACCCTCACTACGCGGAGCCCTCAAATCCCTCTGCTCCAATCCTGACCTCACCATCAAGCCAGCAGATAAAGTAGGTGCAGTGGTAGCCTGGCGCACTGACCTCTACACTGCTGAAGCCAGATGCCAACTCGAGGACACCTCTTCCTACCGCCCCCTCGACCATAACCCCACCACCCATCACCAAACTATCATCTCCCAGACCATACAGACCCTCATCACCTCAGGAGATCTCCCACCCACAGCTTCCAACCTCATAGTCCGGGAACCCCGCACTGTCCAGTTCTACCTCCTTCCCAAAATCCACAAGCCTTCATGCCTCATACTCACATAACCCTTCTTCTTCCTCTTGACGAGTGCTTCAACTTCTTTAGTAAACCATGGTCCCTCTCTCGACAACTACCTCCCTGCCTTATATACTTATCAACGAACTGCAGTAGCTGTTCCTTGAATAAGCTCCACGTTTCAAGCTTGTCCATCCCCTGCAGTTTCTTTCCCCATCCTATGCATCCTAAATCTTGCCTAATTGCATTATAATTACCTTTCCCCCAGTTATACCTCTTTCGCTGTGTTATATACCTGCCCCTGTCCATTGCTATTCTAAATGTAACTGAATTATGGTCACTATTGCCAAAGTGCTCACCTTATCTCCAAATCTAACACCTGGCCAGATTCATTCCCAAGTAACAAATCATTGCTTACCCCTGCTCCCCCCCTCAACAGTTTCCAAAATGGTATACTTGTTGTTGAGGTGAACCACCACAGGAAATCCCTGCACTGCCTGCCAGTTCCCTTTGCTACCCCTGACAGTAACATTTGTTCTGGTTTATTTCAACAATGGATTGTTTATGAGTACTTTTCTGTAAAAGGACAACCTGTAATGAAATGTCCCTTTAAAAGGGATTTGTTCTGTCCTGTTTCTGTTGAAGAGAAATTTTGAAAATCTAGCACCAAGCTCTCTGCGCCACAAAGAGCAGAGTAAATAGCTTTGGGCTTCTTTTAAGAATAGACAAAAGAAGCCTGTGTGTTTTGAGCCAGGTTCACACAGACCTAGGGCTTTAGGGTTTTGCTCTTGGCTGTTGTAGTTGGGTTTTTGGACTTAAGGATACAGGTCGCAACTCTTTCTCTGCTGCTGCTGGGAGCTTGGATTCGCTCCCTCTCTCTGTGGCTAGATTCATTCTTGAAGTTTTTCCTTTCTCCAGGACTGGAGAAGATCACAGGTGAGACAGGAATGTGTTTCGCTGGCTTTGCCTCTCCTCAGAGTGTGTCTTTGGTACATTGCTGTATTGGGTCAGTTGATGAGTAGTAATTAAATAATATATTAGCTTGTTAAGAATTGCGATAGAGTCAAAGTTATGGCAATTGTTTGTTTTTGTTTATATTTTAACCGCAGTGTAAGAATGAAATGTGTTTTGCTTAAAGTCTAGCAGCTTGACCAATCGAATCCCACCTGGGATACAGGACCTTTCACTTGCCCTTAAATAAGATAAAAGTCCAGGTCTGTGCTATCACCTTGATATGTTTTGATGTGACTTGGTCGGGTCATAACAAATCAGAACTCTGAATTATTTTAACAACACAGAGGATTGACTGAAGATCAGACATGGGACAAGAACAGATTGGAATTGTCACATTTGATGATAAAGGTATGGAGATCATTTCAGCACGGGATCGACTGAGGCAAAGATGGAGACAGGTGATGTGAAACAGGAGCAAATAGGTCATCATTGGGAGGGAAGGATAATTGTGTTGAAAACTCAGCAAAATGTTTGGTAGGGTTGGGAGAGTGTGAATACTGTCTTTCACCTTGGGATGGGGATGTTGCGTGAGTAAACCCAATGTCGAATGGAAGGAAACTCTTGAGTCATCCATCAGAAAAGGAATCCAACAATACAGATGCAATGTAGGACATTGAGAAAATTGGTGTGGAAGCAGACTGCAAATGAGGGAAAAGGCAACAATTGATTCTTGGAAGACTCCAGAGACAACAATGTTGGGAGAGAAGAGAAACCCACTATGAGAAATATTTTAACTCAAATCAGACGTTTCAGAATGGAGCCAAATAAGACCAATTTTACCACACTGCACCAATAGCATGGGGAACCAGAAGTGACATGTGTTAGATTGTGGAAAAGATCACAAAATTAAAGGCCATGTGGAGAATTAATATATAATGGTCAAAGTTGGGGAGGGTGATATTTTTGATCTTTGAATCTTTGACATAGCCACTTTGGTTCTGTGTCTAAAACAACTGTCTGATTGGAGGGAATGCAAGCATGGAGCAATGGGAAATTGGGGTTAAGATTTGGGATGAAATAAAATATGTTTGAGGGCATTGGAGATGGAAGTGAAATTAAAGAAGGAGCCCTTGTCGTGCTTGGCAAAGTGGTATTGCAGAGTTCCTTTTAAGGAATGGGTATGATGATGTTTAGAGAGAGGGGACAGTATCCCAGGGAATCAGGCAAAGATGTTGGGTGGACAGCATTTAGTGGGAATGAGGCAGGGGAGTAAAAGATGGATCTTAGTGGGTGAGATGAGCTTGGAGAATGAACTTTGGTTTTAATTTTGATTCTGATTTTTATTGTCACAGGTGCTCAAGTATAGGAGTACAATGAGAAGTGTATAATGTTGCCACTAAAGGTGCCATGTTAGGTACAAATACCTGGGGACAGAATCATAAGAACAAGGTAGAAAGTAAGAACAAAGTTCAAAGTTATACATTGTAGTCTTTCTTAAGCACTTAGCCATGGTGGGTCCACACTTCCAGGAATCATCTCGAGACTGGAAGTCCTCTTTGAGGCTACACCGAGTCTAAAGACCATCACACTGGGCCAATGAGAGATCACCACTCTATGCCAGGAGGTTACCTCACCGGGTCTGCGCTGAGTCCAGAGGATGTGAGTCCATGACCAGGAGTCTGCAGTCTGGACAGGAAAGAGAAAGAGAGACAAAGGAAGAAGATGCAATAAAAAGAGAAGAAGAAAGGAGCAAAAAAACAGAAAAGCAAATGGACAAAGTGGAGGAGCTCAATCTGAAGTGTCTTACTGTGCCACTATCTTTTGGTGCGAGAGAGGGGAGGGGACGAGGGAGACAGAGGGGGAATTAGAGTGGTAAGTGTGGTGCGAGAAATGTCTGTGATGAATGTGGAGTTGACTGAATGGGAACAATGCTAGTTTGTGCAGGACGAGTGGGAGAAACGATTATAAGGTCCAATACCAGCACTGATAATTGCAATTTATAAAGAAAATTCATTATACAACATGGATGTCAGTGTTTGAACCAGCATTAATTGCCATCCCGCGTTTCCCCCAGTGATGGAGATTTGTCTTTATGAGGTACTTGGTGTAATTCGAGAGGCAGTGCCATTAAGGGAGGGAGTTCCAGGATTTCAACCCAGCAAAAATGAAATAATTCACAAAGACTTAATGGACTACAGCAGAAAGCTGCCTGGGGTTGTCATTTTCCCCTTCACCGTAACCAAATATGAAACATAAAACAACAGAAGGCAAGGAATAATAAATCGCTGACAATGGGAATGCAGTGGAGATTGACAGGTTGCTTTTCAATAACAGCTGAGACAAGCATCTTCCTGTCAAACCATCAGTGAGTTCCCTTCCTAATGATGCTCCTGCATTCTGCTTCTCTGCTCAGAGCGCCTTGGTGCTGAGGATAGGGAGTGGGAAGTTTATGTGCTTGATTGGTTAACAATGCCTAGGTGATTGTCATCGCAACTCAACAAGCCAAAATCACGATGAAATTATTTCCAGTTGATAAACTGTTTCAAAATTGCGCAACAACAAAAAGTGGTAAGTCATGTTTTGACACTCCATGTTAAAGGATGGTTTGGAATTTTCTGATTAGACCATTACAAAAGCAATCAGTCTAAGAGGAGACAATTCTTTATCTGTAGCTTGCTGTGCTAATCTGATCTTTCCAGTCCTTTCTCCAACCACTAATTTAGATTTTTCCTTTAAATACTTATCACACCTTTTTATAACATGGTATAATCTCTGCTTAGTTTGTGCTAAAGCTTTTTGCAATCAAATAACACCTATATGTTCAATAAAAACAGTTCTTGCTTGCCTTTTCATTCTTCTGGTGATCATTGTAAGTTCACATTCACCTTACAGTTTTGACAAGCTAAACAAACCTTTCCATGATCCACAACTAGATCCTACGATAACTCTCCTTGTTGCAGAGAGAAATCTCTCAGGTTTTGAGCCCTCCTTACTTCAGCTTCTCATTCCTAATTGGAAGGATTTCAGTTGTACCTTTTCCATCGTTCTGAAGTATTTTATTTTGGGCTGTATGGAACTGAACATAAGAGTCCAATTATTTAACAAATGTTGGTTCAAGTTCAACACTATTTACATGCTTTTTATTTCAATTCCCCAATGTCTAGGCCCAAAGGCCTTTTGAAGGTAGGCCTCAAAGCTCTTTCTTTAAGATTTATCCATAGAATGCATGTCTCACTGGCTAGGCCAACATTCATTGTCCATTCTTAATCACCCAGAGGGCAGTTAAGAATCAACAATATTGCTGTGGGTCTGGAGTCATGTGTAGGCCAGACCTGGTAAAGACAGCAGATTTCCTTTTGGAAAGGGCATTAATGAAACAGTTTTTTTTAAACAAATATTACACGTTTACATTAGGCTAGTTTTTAATTCCAGTTTTTAATTGATTTTAAACTTCATCAACTACCATGGTGGGATTTGAACCCATTAGCATTATTGTGGCCTCCAGGATTTCTAGCCTAGTTATGAAGTTGAAGGTGTGTACTGTACCTTTAAGAGAGGGTGAATGCTGTTTTGCACTGAGAGCTTATAAGCACCTGTCATGTGACTAGCCAGCAGACTAAGAGTACTGTAGCATATGTAACATTTAGCTGTGAAATTAATACCTGAGATAGTTGTTGTTTTGACAACAATTCGAATTTGAACAATAAATTTAAATTATGCCGCAGGATACTAAAACCTAATCAATTTTGAAGTTATTGTTTTTGCCAACAGCGAACCAATTAGACGATACAATGTTGTGGTATAAAAAAGGCAGGCTTTTTGAAAGTCAGACAGAGTAACTGCAATCGAAACACTGTCCATCAAAGGTACCTTTTCATATGAAATACCTTCACAGTAAAAACAAAGAAGATGACCCAGGGAGATCTTCAGCTGAATGAAGTAAGACACTGCTGGTTAGCACTGCTGCCTCACAGCGCCGGAGACCCGGGTTCAATTCCCACCTCAGGCGACTGACTGTGTGGAGTTTGCATGTTCTCCCGGTGTCTGCATGGGGTTTCCTCCGGGTGTTCCGATTTCCTCCCACAGTCCAAAGATGTGCAGGTCAGGTGAATTGGCCATGCTAAATTGCCCGTAGTGTTAGGTGTTAGGTAAGGGGTAAATGTAGGGGTATGGGTGGGCTGCGCTTCGGCCGGTCGGTGTGGACTTGTTAGGCCGAAGGGCCTGTTTCCACACTGTAATGTAATCTAATCTAAAACCAGAGACAACAGCTGCTGTATGGTTTTGAAATTAAGTTGATGTAATTTTAACAAGTGTTTATTGGAACAGCATAAGCAGTTAAGAGAAAGGGGGACTTAGACTTGTGAATAGTTGTTTAATGTTTACTTTTAGAGTTGAGGAATAAATTGATATTATTTTCTTTAAATAGTGGAATTTGGGAGTACACTGTCACTCATATTTTAACAGATTTTGAGGCGAGGTGAGCTTTTCTGGGTGTTTGGTTTAACTAACAGAAGGGTTCACTTCTGTGTTATAACAAGTGATAATACCATTATCTTTTCATTTTGGGAAGTAATCCGGTTGGACCAGTGAGTCAAACATTGACTAGACATGGCACTCATTCACAGACTCTATCAACAAACACATCGACCTGGACCCAATATACCGGACACTGCAGTGGACAGCTCGAACTGACAACCGGAAACGGCAGAGACAGGCCACTATAAATACCGGAGAAAACAGCACAGAAGTGCTTCCCTAGCACAGGATGTCACCTAGACAGGGGACGAAACATTTGCAAGACAAATTCCCAGCTCAGCGAACAGAACCACAACAATGAGCACCCGAGCTACAAATCTTCTACCAAACTTTGACTAGAGGACTATAGGAAAGCAAGAACATAGGTCAAAAGCCATTTAGCCCTTTGAGTCTGCTCCACTGTTCCACAGGATCATGGCTGACTTGGCAAGTAAACATCTGTCTAACTCAGCCTTGAATTAGCTTGATGAATTAATCTCCCATACTCAAACCACCCACTAACACAAAACCATCTCTCTTCACCTCTGACTTCAAAGGGAGACTTCTTATTGTTAAACCACATTGCCTAATTTTAATCTTCCTCACAAGTGGAACTATCCTCCTAATATCCAGCTTATCCAGTCCAATCCCTTCAAGATTCTGTAAGTTTCATTAATTACTATCTTATTTTCAATTTCCTTTCAATTTGCTTTCAACAAATCAAAACCCAGATAGAGTTATCTTGCTTGCTTCACTGACAAAGGAATTCTTTTCCACCTTCCACTGAATAACACAGTTTTCTCCGCACAAGTTTAGAAATAAAGTTAACTGGCTTTTATTAATCTTCACCAAAATTGTGGGATAATTAGTACGTACTCGGCTCACTAAATCTACAGTTTCTCTTGAATTTTTTTTGTGTGTGCCAGACTTTCACTAAATTTCTCTAAGTTTGCTCTTTCCCAGTCTAACTAAATTCTAGGGCCTTTCTAATTCTGTAACCTTAATCTAAATTCTTCTCCTGGGTTTTTCACTGTTCTTGGAGCTGTGTCTTGCAAACATTACCTAAACAGTGGTAATTCTCATTGTGAAATGCTTGAAGGCACTTTTACATTCTCTTGCTTTCCTTTTCGAGCATTTCATTCGGTTAGCTCCTATTCACAAAAGGATGTTTGACTTTATTCCTGGTGCCTTCTTTTCTCTCTTAGAGAATCTCATATACGAATATAAAACACAGAACATTACAGCACAGTACAGGCCCTTCGGCCCTCGATGTTGCATTGACCTGTGAAACCAATCTGAAGCTCATCTATCCTACACTATTCCATTCTCATCCATAAGTTTATCCAATGATCATTAAAATACCCTTAAAGTTTGCGAGTTGTGAGTAATGCATTCCATGCCCCTACTACTCTGACATCTGTCCTATATCTATCACCTCTCAATTTAACCCTCATGATAACCATCACCATCCAAGGAAAAATGTCCACTGTCCACCCTATCTAACCCTCTGATTATCTTATATGTTTCAATTAAGTCACCTCACAACCTTCTCTCTAATGAAAACAGCCTCAGATCCCTCAGTCTTTCCTCGTAAAACCTTCCCTCTATGCCAGGCAACATCCTAGTAAATCTCTTCTGCACCCTTTCCAGCACTTCCACATTCTTACGATAATGTGGTGATCAGAACTGTGCACAATATTCCAAGTGCGGCCGTGCCAGAGTTTTGTACAGCTGCAGCATGATCTCATGGTTCTGAAACTCAATCCTTCTACTAATAAAAGCTAATACACCGTATGCCTTCCTAACAACCCCATCAACCTGGGTGGCAACTTTCAGGGATCTATGTACAGGGAGACCGAGATCTCTTTGCTCATTTACAATATCAAGAATCGTACCATTAGCCCAGTACCCTGCTTTCCTGTTACTCCTTCCAAAGTGAATCACTTCACACTTTTCTGCATTAAACTCCATTTGTCACCACTCAGCCTAGCTCTGCAGCTTATCTATGCCCCTCTGTAGCTTCAGCACTATCCACAACTCCACCAACCTTAGTGTCATCTGCAATTTTAATCTATCTTAACTCTATTTGTATAGCAGTGGTTTCAAGGAATGTGTAGGTGTGCTGGAGTCATGGGGTTGTTTATAAGTGAAGCTGATTGGTTTTTTGAACTAGGGTCAATTATCAATGACAAACATCCTCAAGCTAACAATGGTTAGTTGTCAGGGAGCTGAACAGCTTGGGATGTGAAAATAATCAGACCAGAACAGAAACCAGCAGTTCTGCAGCAGCCGAAGTAACAGTCTATCTTAGATCTCTGCAGTAATCCACTTTAAACTTGAATAAAACCAGCTTATCAATCCTTCAGCACCCTGTGCCTTTTGCAAACCAATAGAAGCATTTGGAAAAAAATACAATTGAGGAAACACCTTAGGATCAACCAAAGCCACCCAACGGATCTCGTGAACAAAGAACTGCATTGTCGAATCTCCCATTTGTCCATGTGTTTCTTTTCCCTGCTTAGGTCCATCTGTGTATTTAAGGGGGAGTTATAAGGAGTTTAGATTTAGAATTCGCTGCATTTCCTTCATTTAGTTTGATGGTTTACTTGTAGTAAGAAAATAATTATTTGTAATAAATAACGATAAGGCACAAGAAACTCATCCACATTGACTTTTAACCTGGGTTCGAAAATCAGGTAGTTTATGGATTTTTTAAATTTTCACTTTTGTGACAACTCCAGAAATAGTGGGCATAATTTCCAGCACAATACCCTGGTGAGTTATGACAACCACAAACCATGCAACTGTACTGCATGAAGCTGATTGTCTCAAAGACCATGGTGGAACTCACTGTCTTCACCTCTGCATGATGTAACAGCATATCTAACTCATTCAGAACCATTTCCTTACACAACAGTCACCACTTATTCTTCTGAACTCCAACAGACGTAGGTCCCTAACCTATGCAATCTTTGTTCATAGATAGAGTCTTCATCCCAGCAGGTCAGTGCAGGAGTGACTGAAACATTAACAGCATGCCAGTCCAGGTCTTGACGAGGCCCAAGGCAATTAACGGGAGATGAGAGCAACGCAAACAGCAGAGAGGGGGGCAGTCAATGGAGGATGATCTCAGGAGAATGGGGTGTTAATGATCCCCTAAAATATGGGCTCAGAAAAGTTAGCATTAGAACACAAAAATCATTTTTCCCAATGACTGGAGAATCCAAAGCCAGGGTGGCCTGGTGGGAAAGACCTGGACTATTGTGTGCAGTTGTCTATTTATCTGAGGAAGGATGTTCTTGCTCGGAACAGAGTATAACTAAAGTTAACCAGACTTCCTGGGATGGCAAGACTGACATATGAAGATCGGTTAGAACTATATTCACTGGAGTTTAGAAGAAGGAGGGGGATCTCATAGAAATCTATAACATTCTAACAGGAATAGACAGGCTAAATACAGAAAGGGAGCCCCTGACAATCAGGGAATTCAGAACCAGGGGTCACAGCCTAAGGGTATGGAGTAGGCCATTTAAGAGTGGGATGAAGGGAAATTTCTTCACCCAGAGAGTGGGGAACCTGTGGGCTTCTGTGCTGATAGAAAGTGGTTGAGGCCAAAATATTGAATGTTTTCAAGAAACATTTAGATCTGGTGCTTAAGGATAAAGGGATCAAATGATTACAAGGAGAAAGCAGGAATAGAGTACATAGTTGTACAATCAGCCATGATCATATTAGAACACAGAACATAGAACATGACAGGACATTGCTGGCCGTTCAGCCCTCGACGTTGCGCCAACCTGTGGAACCATCCTGAAGCTGAGTGATGGAGTGATGGAGTGATGGAGTGATGGAGTGATGATGGAGTGATGGAGTGATGGAGTGATGGAGTGATGATGGAGTGATGGAGTGATGGAGTGATGGAGTGATGGAGCAGGCTCAAAGGGTTGAATGCCCTACTCATGCACCTGTTTTTGTATGTTTCTCTGAATACTGGAGGCTCTAATGTGTCAAACACTTCCTTAAAATCCACATCAGCAACATCCAACATATTCCTTTTATCCACACCTTTGTGAGATTTCCATGAAAAATTCAATCAAACTAAATCAATATGGTTTTAAAATTGCAAGCATTCAGCATTAGTGAAGTCTGTAAGTTCCTGACTTACTTTGACTGATGACTCACCAGCAAGATCTATCCTTGTCAGTTTTTCCCTGATGGCTTTAGTATGTTCTTTGGTGCCCACTTTTACAACTGCAGGAAAATGTCCTTATTCATCCCTCATATTGAATATTCAATCAGAGCTTTGATCACTATAGTTAGGTATTTTGACCACTTTACTAACTCCCTGATCCTAGCCGTCAACTTGCTCCTTTCTAGTTTTTCTCCTCACTTTCTCTGATTTCAGTTTGTCCACGTGACCCACCTTTGCACCTTCATTTCGATTCCCACTGAACTGCTCTAACCTTTTACTTACGTTCTAGATTCTTGCATTCTGAGAAGGTGAGGACTGCAGATGCTGATGAGTCTGAGTTGAAAAGGGTGGTGCTGGAAAAGCACAGCAGGTCAGGCAGCATCCGAGGAGCAGAAGAATCAAAGTTTCGGGCAAAAGACCTTCATTGGAAAGGGGAGGTGAGTTAAATAGGGGGGTGGGGGTTGGGCGGAGGGGAAGGTGAGTGGAAAGGTGATAAGGGGCTAATTGGATAGGAGACAGTGATGTCTGCAGATGCTAAAGATCAGAGTTGAGAGTGTGTTGCTGGAAAAGCACAGCAGGTCAGGCAGCATCCGAGGAGCAGGGAAATCGACATTTCAAGCCAGAGCCCTTCATTTCAATTGTGATAGGTCAGTGCTGAAGGTGGAGTGGATAGGTGAGAAGGAAGATGGATAAGTAGGATGGTTCAAGAGGGCGATGCTGTGTTGGAGGGTTGGATCTGGGATGAGGTCAGGGGAGGGGAGATGAGGAAACTGGTGAAGTCGATGTTGTGGCCGTGTGTTGAGAGGATTCCAAGGCAGAAGATGAGGCATTCTTCTTCCAGTTGTTAGGTGGCTTGGATTTGGCAGTGGAGGAGACCCAGGACCTGAATGTCCCTAGGGTAATGGGAGGGGGAGTTGAAGTGGTCGGCCACAGGGAGATGGGGTTGGTTGGTGCATGTGCCCCAGAGATGTCCCCTGAAATGTCCTGCAAGTTGGCATCCTGTATCTCCGATGTAGAGGAGACCATGTTGAGAGCAACAGTTGCAGTAAATGAGGTGTTTGGATGTGCAGGAAAATCTCTGCCGGATGTGGAAGGACCGTTTGGAGCCTTGGATGGCTGTGAGGGGGGAGGGGTGGGCGCAGGTTTTACACCTCTTGCGGCGGCAAGGGAAGGTGCCGGGAAGTGGAGGGTGGGTTGGTGGAGAGGTGGCCGTGGACCTAACGAAAGAGTCAAAGAGGGAACCGTCTCTGCGGAACACAGATAGCGGTGGAGATGGAAATATGTCTCTGGTGGTGGGGTCTGACTGGAGGTGGCGGAAATGGTGACGGATTGTGCGCTGTACCAGAGATTAGTGGAGTGGAAGGTGAGGACTGGGGGATTCTATTCTTGTTGTGGTTAGAGGAGTGGGGTTCGAGGACAGAGGGGCGGGAAGTGGTGACAATGCACTAGAGGGCATTGTTTATCACCTGGGAGGGGAAATTACGGTCCCTGAAATAGGAAGCCACCTGGGATGTCCTGGAGCCACTGCGGTTGATTGTTCCCTCTCCTTACGTAGGATGCCTCTCCCATCATAATCACCTTCTCCTCAAAAGATCCATCCTTGACCTGACTGCATTTGAAAATCATCAAAGTCCTTGAACTGGTTTTCTGAATATCTATCCAGTCAATCAGATTTTCATTACTCTATGACTCTATGACTCTATTATGTGTCGTTTGACCTGTTTGGGGTGGTCACTGAGGAAGATGAACTAAAAGCTAATATTAAACCTATGGGCGCTGCAGACATTTTCAACGCATTTTAAATCTTTTTAGACATGGAGAATGATGTCATCCTGATGAACAAAATACAACACCTCCTCAATCTATGCACAGCTTGCCCAGAAAACAAGCCTAATTGTTTCTGAAGTTCAAATTGATTAAACAACTTGAAGTGAGTTGCTAAAGGGACAATTTTTCTGAAATTTAAGGGAATAATCAAATTTTCAAACAAGAAAAAAGGTATAATAAAATGGTGTTATTCGGGGCGAAATAGATAGTGTATGAAGAAAATCTGTCAGTTCAATTATACTGAAATTTGAATTTTGAGTCATTTTAAAATGCAAACATTATTAGAAATAATTTAACAATTTAATTTTAATGTATAAAAGACCATTGCAATGAAGAAAATATTTTTAAAATGCTAATATCCGAAATCAAATGCGAAAATTTGACTTCTGTTTGGAAGATTTTCAGATTATTGGACAGTAAAGTTCTCTAGGGCTCATTTAGTAATCTGGCTAATGGATTAGGGATTAATATGTGAAGATGTGTGGATGAACATGCCTTTTAATATAGACATGGAAACATGGATCAGGAGGAAGCCATTCAGCCCCTTTGCCATTTTATAAGATTGTGACTGATCTGGTTGTCATGTGATTATTTTCATAATATCATCCAAAAGTCTAAGAATGGCTTATACCATTTGGTTGGGGGTGTAATGGCATTGGGATGCTGGTGTGAGTCACAGATGTGTTTTGGTACAATGAACATACAGAAATGCATGGTGAACCTGCACGGCCAAGCAGATTCCAGATAGTCCCAGCTACTGGAGAAATATCAACAATATGAAGTTTTTTTTATGTGGCCAGTGGAATAAGAAAACATTTTTCAATCAACAAGGCATTGACACACTCACCACAAGGAAACTGACTTTACAACAATCAAGTTCAAACAAAATACACTGGTCATGATCACTGAAGTCAAATTAACTCAATTGGAATTTGGGTAAGAAAAGTTGGATGCAAGAGTGAGAAGCCCTTGATAAGAATTATTCACGAGGTGGATGCAGATGAAGGAAGAAGACAAGGAAGGTCAAATATTATTGGGTTGTAGACTGGAAAGTGGAGTTGAGACCACAACCAATCAACAACGATCCTATTCTTGGAAGGATGTTGTGAAATTTGAAAGGGTTCAGAAAAGATTTACAAGGATGTTGCCAGGGTTGGAGGACTTGAGCTATAGGGATTAGATTAGATTACATTACATTACAGTGTGGAAACAGGCCCTTTGGCCCAACAAGTCCACACCGACCCGCCGAAGCGCAACCCACCATACCCCTACATTTACCCCTTATCTAACACTACGGGCAATTTAGCACGGCCAATTCACCTAACCTGCACATCTTTGGACTGTAGGAGGAAACCGGAGCACCCGGAGGAAACCCACGCCGACACGGGGACAACGTGCAAACTCCACACAGTCAGTCGCCTGAGGCTGGAATTGAACCCGTGTCTCTGGCGCTGTGAGGCAGCAGTGCTAACCACTTAATAGGCTGGGACTGTTTTCCCTGGAGCGTTGGAGGCTGAGAGGTTTATAAAATCATGAGGGCATGGATAGGATAAATAGACAAGCTCTTTTCCCTGGGAAGGGGCAAGTCCAGAACTAGAGGGCATTGGTTTAGGGTGAGAGGGGAAAGATATAAAAGGGACCTAAGGGGCAACTTTTTATGCAGAGGGTGGTGTGTGTATGGAATGAGCTGCCAGAGGAAGTGGTGGAATCTGGGAGAATTACAACATTTAACAGGGCATCTGGATGGGTATATGAATAGGAAGGGTTCAGAGGGTTATGAGCCCAGTTCTAGCAGGTGGGACTAGATTTGGTTGGGATATCCGGTCGGTGTGGACGAGTTGGACCGAAGGGTCTGTTTCCATGCTGTACATCTCTATGATTCTATGACTCAATTAAATGATGGAGAAGATTCAACTGGCCAACTCCTACTGTTACATTCTATGTTGCCAGAACTCCATATTGGAATCCTTTAAATCAAGTTTTCACCCCTTTCACCTCATCCTACTGAATCACTCATTATCAAGGTCACTCATGACATCTGATGTGGCAGTGACCGTTGTAAACAACTTCTCCTCATCCTTTCTGATCTAGTTGCAGCCAAACAATTGGCCAACACAGTTGACCAAACAATTCTCCTCCACACCCCTCCCTTCTTCAGCCACATCGGTGGTATTGCCTTGGTGCTCATAACCACCCACACCCAAACAGAGAATCACCAGCAGTCATTTTCCCTTCCTCCACTGGCATTGCTATCCCCCATCTCACCCCCTTCAGCAACATCATCCAAAAAGATATGAGGTTTCTGGTATCTACAAACAACATTAACCTCCATCTCACCACTACTGCTCTCAATCTCCACACTCTCGCCAATGAGTTGCACTGCTCCTCCAAGATCTAGTATTAGATGTGCAGAAATGTCCTTCCATAAAGTGTTGAAGAAGACCAAAGGTGCTATCCAATTGTAAGTTGCTTCATTATTGTTGGTGTACAATTTATCCAACTACCCAGGTGTCCATTTATTGCTTTCAATTTCAACTTGTCTTACTAATTAATATTCATTGTCATAGATTATAGAATCCGTCCAGTGTGGAAACAGGCCATTTGGCCCAACAAGTCCACACCAACCCTCTAAACAGTAATCCTCCCAGACCCATTCCCCTTCCCTATTATTTAACATTTACCCTTGACTGTTGCACCCTAACCGACATATCCCTCAACACTATGGCGATTTAGCATGGCCATTTCACCTAACCTGCACATCTTTGGATTGTGGGAGAAAACTGGAGCACACTGACTGTATTTAGGGTCATAGAGTCAGAGAGACATACAGCACGGAAACAGACCCTTCGGTCCAACTCGTCCATGCTGACCAGATATCCCAACCCAATCTAGTCCCACCTGCCAGCACCGGACTCATAACCCTCCAAACCCTTCCTACTCATATACCCATTCAGATACCTTTTAAATGTTGCAATTGTACTAGTCTCCACCACTTCCTCTGGCAGCTCATTCCATACACGCACCACCCTCTGCGTGAAAAAGTTGCCCCTTAGGGCTCTTTTATATCTTTCCCCTCTCACCCTAAACCTATGCCCTCTAGCTCTGGACTCCACCACCCCAGGGAAAAGACCTTGTCTATTTATCCTATCCATACCCCTCATGATTTTATAAACCTCTTTGAGGTCACCCCTCAGCCTCCGATGTTCCAGGGAAAACAGCCCCAGCCTGTTCAGCCTCTCCCTATAGTTCAAACCCTCCAACCCTGGCAATATCCTTGTAAATCTTTTCTGAACCCTTTCAAGTTTCACAACATCTTTCCGATAGGAAGGAGACCAGAATTGCATGCAATATTCCAACAGTGGCCTAACCAATGTCGTGTACAGCCGCAACATGACCTCCCAACTCCTGTACTCAATACTCTGACCAATAAAGGAAAGCATACTAAACGCCTTCTTCACTATCCTATCTACCTGTGACTCCACTTTCAAGGAGCTATGAACCTGCACTCCAAGGTCTCTTTGTTCTGCAATACTCCCTAGGACCTTACTATTAAGTGTGCAAGTCCAGCTATGATTTGTTTTCCCAAAATGCAGCCTCTCATTTCTCTGAATTAAACTCCATCTGCCCACTCCGCAGCCTATTATCTCCTGTTTCCTGAATCATTTCTGATTTGTATTTTAGCCATTGTCTTTTTCTGTGTACTAACTTACACTTGATCATTGTTGTGGCATTATGCTCAGTGGGTCTTCAGTTGGCCTGCTCCACACTCCTAATTAGATCAAACAGGAGTTGTCTTGTCCAGTTGGGTTAATGCTCTTTTCAATTTCTCCTGGCCTGAGAAAGCCTCGAGGATCTAATCAGTTTTCTACCTCTCTCAGCTGCATTTCTCACCATTTATCATTTTCTACGGAATGGAATGTTAATCTTTAAAAATGGTGAGGACTGGTTTTCCCACGATCCTAAACCTTTAGCATTCAATACTTTAATCAGAGTGCCCATTGATGACCCAAACTTACATCTTGACTTTGAATTTTGAGCAATTTATTAAATTACCCTTTCTCTCTTTGTCTCTCTCTCTCTCTCTCTCTCCCTCTGCCTTATTCTCAGCCTGTACTACTTTCATTCACCAGAGTGTGAGTCACTTTGAGTTGGTATAGTTCAGTAATTGGAGCTGAACACTTTTTATAAAAAAATGATATTTAGATTTCATAGGTATCTTCCCCTCTATTGTTAGGTTCCCATAGTTACTGCATAGTTGATGCTGTTCTGGGTACACTGTCAGCAGCACTCCACCTCCAGTTTGTTTGGATTCCAGTCACTTACATCGCTTCAATGTGTAGCAGTTTAATTAAGCCAATTATTTTTTGTTGAGCCATGATAACCAGGTTGATCTTAAGGTGTGCAATGGTTTCCAGTCAAAGAAATCATTTCAAGAGAGTTTTGGATATTGCAATGGTGGTGTTGCGTGTCTTTCAAAGGAAGAGCTCAATGAGTTGAATGGCCTCAACTAACATTGTACTGTTCATGATCTACAGCATCAAAGATAATTTATTGGGGTCAAGAATTGGCCAATCCTATCTATTGATGCTGTAGAGCCTGCACGAACCTGAAAATAAATCACATTGACCATTCTTGTGTCATTGATCATTTGAAGTGACTGTAATAGTTGGCACTGTATCAATGCATTGTCACTTGTGCTTAATTTCATTTTTTGTTAAGAAGGTGGAGAAGACTTTCAAGAAGAAATCTCGTTAAACTGGACTCACTGCAATCTTTAGTAATTTGCACTTTTTTTCCAGACGACCCTGTTATTGTTCGGAAACAAAAATGGTAGAATATTAAATCGGACACATTTTATTTCAGCTATAATCTCGGATCGCACCAGGAAGCAGGTGGATATTACTGTAATTAGGACAATATCTTAAAGTAGCTTACAAAATTACGGGTACAATTTAATTTTGGTTAAGCACATCTCATTTTAAAATTCTTGTGCTTGTTTTTCCAATCCATGGATTTGTCTCTCCTTTACTCTATAATCTCATTCTGCCCTAGATTTACAAACAGACCTCTCATATGTTAGAGTTGCTCTCTCTCTACACCTTCTGTGTAGCTGTAACACTATATTCTGCATTCTATTCTATTACCCTAATGTAATTATGTCAGGTATGAGTTGTCTGCTTAGCATGCAAAACAATATTTTTCACAGTATCTCGGTATAAGTCAAAATAATAAATCAAATCTTCTAATTCTGGCCTCCTGAGTATCACTGAATTTGTTCATTCTATTAATGGTGGCCAAAGTTGAAGATCTTATATTCCCTCTCTAAACCTCTCTGTCTCTCATTACCGTCCTCTCAGATGCTTGTTAAAACCTGCAGCTTTGAGAAAGCTTTGGTCTCCTTTTCATTCACAGGATAAGGGCATCTCTGGCTAGGCCAGTATTTATTACCCAGCCTTAATTGCCCAGAGGACAATTAAGAGCCAATCATATTGCTGTTGGTCTGGAATCACATGTAGGTAAGGATGAGCAATTTCCTTCTGTAAAGGGCATTAGTGAACCAGATGTTTTTCCCTTGACAATTGACAATGGATTTGTGGTATCATTCGACTCTTAATTTCAGACTATTTTTATTGCATTCAAATTTCACCATCTGTCTTGGGATTTGAACCCAGGTTCCTAGAACGTTACCTGTAGCAAGGTGGCTCAAGGACCCAGTTTCAATTCCACCCTCAGATGGCCATCTGTGTGGAGCTTGAATGTTCTCCCCGTGTCAGTGTGGGTTTTCTCTGTATACTCCAGTTTCCTCCCGTAGTCCAAAGATGGCTTGGACGTGCTAAATTGCCCATAGTGTCTAGGGGTGAGCATGCTAGATGGATTAGCCATGGGAAATGCAGGGTAACAGGGATAGGATAGGATAGATGGGATGTTCTCTGGAGAGTCGGTATGGACTCAATGATCCAAATGGTCTGCTTCTGCCCTGTAGGGATTCTATGATTCACTGGGTCTCTGGATTAACAGTACAGCGGTCAGACCACTAGTTATTACCTCCTCACCTGAGTTGCCCTGGCTAGTACTTAGCACACAGTTAACGTCTAAGGATATCTGGACACTCAGCTCATTGTAATTTATGACACATTATGTGCTATCCCACATAAAAAATCAATTAAACTTCAAAAGTACAAAGAAAGAGCAAATTGGATCAATTGGATAACAGCAGGCCAAACATAACTGGCTGAATGTCCTCATTCTGTGGTGTGAGATTCTATAATTTATTTATTTCTGTAAAGCAGATGTGGATGTATACATTTCTCACAGCATCCACATAATTTGGAGAACTACAATTTCCCACAGTCATGAGGAGATATAGAAGAGAGCTCTTGTATATGATATATATATGATACCATAACAGGTGTATGATTTTCAAGAAAGTAATGGTTTCAAAAAACACATACCTCATCATCTGTTGGCTGTAAAGCACTCTTAGAACTTAAGGACTAGGAACAGGAGGAGGCCATTCAGCCCTTCAATCCTGCTCCAGTCATGACTGATCTCACCTTGGCCTCAATTTCATCTTCCATAATCCATTAACATGTAACTGTGAAATCTAAATATCATTTTTAAAAAAGTGTTCAGCTCCAATTACTGAAATATACCAACTCAAAGTGACTCACACTCTGGTGAATGAAAGTAATACAGGCTGAGAACAAGGCAGAGAGAGAGAGACAGAGCGAGAGACAAAGAGAGAAAGGGTAATTTAATAAATTGCTCAAAATTCAAAGTCAAGAAGTAAGTTTGGGTCATCAATGGGCACTCCGATTAAAGTTTTGAATGCTAATGTTTAGGATCGTGGGAAAACCAATACTCAGCATTGTTAAAAATTAACATTCCATTCCATAGAAAATGATACATGGTGAGAAATTTAGAAGATTACAAAAGCATCTCCAAAATCAAATATCTCTGAAAGGGATTCAAGGAAATTTTAATTCAAGGACTCCTGAACATGTTTATAAAGCCCCATTAGACCCAGAAAGTTCTTTTACAAATATCTGATTTATGAATACTTGTATTTTCGAATGTGACCACATACCTGATTTTAACTTTTGTAGAGCCGACATATAAACATTACCAGGACTCCTAAACAGCTACTATACATTGTCCTGTATTGTGCCCTGACTTGCATACACATCGACTAAAGAATGGATTTCAAAACAGAAGCTATGCACCCCTGGGCCACACTGCCTAGATTCCCTCAGGGGTCAATGGCAATACCATAATAGTAATCGACTGGATCTTATGAGGTGGGGCTTAATCTGGTGAGATTTCTCGGTGCATCTTGCTGAACTTACCCCATTAGCCACCAATCATCCTATGGCATCCCTGTCAGCTCATCGTAGCCCAATGCTACCACCTGCCTCTTCATGAAAACCAAACCACTCACTGATAACACCTGAAAGATCCATGGTTGTAACCCAACCCTAACCCTAACCCTGACCCTATCACAGGTAAGCCTAACCCTAACCCTAACCCTATCACAGATAATCAAAACTCTAACCTTAAATCTAACCCTAACCCTATCGTAGCTAACCCTAGCCCTAACCTTTACACTAACTTTCACACTAACCCAAACCCTAACCCTATCGCAGGTAAACCTGACTCTTAACTCTAACCCTAACCCGAACAATAACTCTAACCCTAACCCTAACTTTAACCCTAACGTGCATATCTCAAAGAGGCTGATGTGGGCAAACGCTAGCATTCTGAAACTTGTCACAGGACCATTGTTCTGAAAAGTTAACCAAAAAGAAAATGACAAGGACCTGGTGAATGAGGTGATTCAGAATTGATGGGCTGAATGACCAACTTCTACTCCAATGTTTTATCGTCTTAAGAGTTGAATATTATCAAATCAACCTTGATCTCATTGAATGGCAAAGCTGACTTGATGGACTGAATGGCCTACCTCTGCTATGTCACTGGAGTAAACTGGGCTCACCTCTTCCCAGAGATCGGACAGAGAAGTTCATGCTCCCAGACCCTGGAAACTTGGTCTGAGGTCATCACATGGGTCAGTGTGTGCCTTACACAGCGATGGAATGTCAAGAAAGTCATTGTCCATCTCCGCTGTGCCAGGGTGAGTGCCACATTCTGCTCTCTGCTCCCTCACACTCACTCTGCAACTGCACACATCTCCCACCAAGGCTCGCACTCTGTCACTCTCACCATTTCCTGCAATGCCGTCCCTCACTCACCATTCCCCCATCCCAACCTCCCACACAACCAACTCACCACGGTAACTGTGTTGCCTTCTCACTCATTTTCGACTCACTACCTTTTGGCCAGCTATACCAGAACAGAGTCTTTTGCCAATCACTCTCGTCTCACTCTCACCCATTACAGGGGTGAAACAAAAAGCCCATAACAGGGCATGAAAAGCCAGGATGGGTGAAGACATGTCCAACATCATGTCCCTCACTCAATATGAGTAGCAAATCCTGTCTTTCACAAGAGAAGATTGGGACTGCTCCTGCAGGGATGTTGAGGTATCCTGCAACTGACTAAATATCATTTCTTAGTCTACTGCAGCTCTCCCAGTAACCCTGCTCTCACTGTCATTCACTACACGTTGGCCGCAATGTATTGTCTCCTTCCAGTCTTGCAGATTCCAAGGGTTTGGTAATGGGCCTTGCATAGAAATAGTCGTCCCCACCAGAAACCTTCTCTTCAACCTCTGATTTTGGAGCGAGGAGGGCTACCTCAGATTTCAACAGGATCTTAACCAGATGGGCCAATGGGCTGAGAAGTGGCAAATGGAGTTTAATTCAGATAAATGCGAGGTGCTGCATTTTGGGAAAGCAAATCTTAGTAGTACTTATACACATAATGGTAAGTTCCGAGGGAGTGTTGCTGAATAAAGAGACCTTGGAGTGCAGGTTCATAGCTCCTTGAAAGTGGAGTCATACATAGTTAGGATAGTGAAGACGGTGTTTGGTATGCTTTCCTTTATTGGTCAGAGTGTTGAGTACAGGAGTTGGGAGGTCATGTTGCGGCTGTACACGACATTGGTTAGGCCAATGTTGGAATGTTGTGTGCAATTCTGGTCTCCCTCCTATCGGAAAGATGTTGTGAAACTTGAAAGGGTTCATAAAAGATTTACAAGGATGTTGCCAGGGTTGGAGGGTTTGAGCTATAGGGAGGGGCTGAATCAGCTGGGCCTGTTTATCCTGGAGTGTCGGAGGCTGAGGGGTGACCTTATAGAGGTTTATAAAATTATGAGGGGCATGGATAGGGTAAATAGGCAAAGTCTTTTCCCTGGGACCAGGGAGTCCAGAACTAGAAAGCATAGGTTTAGGGTGAGAGGGGAAAGATATAAAAGAGACCTAAGGGGCAACGTTTTCACACAGAGGGTGGTACCTGTATGGAATGAGCTTCCAGAGGAAGTGGTGGAGGCTGGTACAATTGCAACATTTAATGAGGCATTTGGATGGGTATATGAATAGGAAGGGTTTGGAGGGATATGGGCCGGGTGCTGGCAGGTGGGACTAGATTGGGTTGCGATATCTGGTCAGCATGGATGGGTTGGACCGAAGGGTCTGTTTCCATGCTGTACATCTCTATGACTCTAAGAGAGTACCCAGACCTAAGAGAAAGCATTAGCAAGGCCTCCTCCTGTACCCCTCACCAGATCAGGTACTGACATCTTGGTCAGCTTTGAATGGAGCCCAAGTTGATGATTATCTTGCTGCGACAGCTCCTCGGCTCGCCTTGGAAAAGATGCCTCGGGCTGCAGGCACTCGGAGGACAGCCAAATATGAGGCATCTGTTCAGACCCTGGCAGGAGAGGACCCTGTAGTGTCAACAGTCTGGGACGCCATCCACAGGTCCAGGCAGGAACAAGAGCAACAGACGGGCAGGTGTGAGGGAATGGCCCTCATTTCCCAGAGGCTGCAGGCGTGGAGCTACACAATGGGGGTCCAGCTGCAATGGAGTTTCTGCCTCTATGACGGTTGGCATGGAAACCCAAACTCTCAGCATCTGCTGGATTCATCAGCTCAGCCATTTGCCCTCAGGATAGAAAGCAGGCATGGTTACGCAGACCATTTTACACACCTCTGGATCTAGCCTCCTGGCTCAGAGATAGGATATGACCACTTCACCACAGCCTTTCATCTCTTGAATTTCCCAATCAACTACAATCAAATCGCTCATGTCACCAAGTAAATAATTAACGACTTGAAAGCAATGCCCTTCAGGGACAGTATAACAGTAACAAAATAGGGAGAGGATCAGAAAAGGCAGACTTGAAATTAAAATGGAATTGAAGAGGGGAAATAACCCACCCAACCCCCGCAGTGCACACCTCTCTCTGAAGACTTCAAGGGTCTTCCCTCTCTTTAGATATTTTCTTATCACAAATGTCATTGCATATTTCCAGAGCAAGTTGGGTTTGCACTTAGACTTCCTGGCTCAGAGATACAACACTACCATTTCCTTTCTCTATTTATTGACTTTTAGTGTTACTTATTTTCTACACCATCAAATCATTTGTGGCTTTGCTGAAGTGATCAATTTATATGCAAAGCTTGTAACAACAACAAAAGTGAAGAAGTGTAGGGAGAAAGGAAGGAGGTTAAATTAAAATGAAGTTTGGAAGATGAATAATACACTCTTACCCAGAACAACATTAAACTATACTCCTTGTACATGCAATGAGATATGTTTAATCAACTTGCTCAGACACATTTAGACTAGTTGAGACTTGAACCTACGTCTCCTCATTTAAGAGGTGGGGAAATGACCACTATGCCACATAAGAAACCAAAGAACTGTGGATGTTGGAAATCAGAAATTACTGGAAAAACTCAGCAGGTCTGGCTGTATCTGTGGAGAGAAAGCAGAGTTAATGTTTCAGGTCCAGTGAAGCTCCAGATCTGAGGAAGGGTCACTGGACCCAAAACATTAACTCTGTTTTCTCTCCACAGATGCTGATAGCCCTGCTGAGTTTTTCCAGCACTTTCTGCATTTGTGTCTGACACACAGGACTTTAATATAGATGTAATTACAATTGATGCATTGATACCCATTACCAGTTTGCCCTTTAACTTTAATTATTTCACATTAACATCCAATCACCTACTTTCTAAGTTCATTTGACATTAACAACCTGGCCTCCCTGAGTGAACTATAAAGCAACAACATTAAATGCAGAGTGTGTCTCGTGGACAGATTTATGGCCTGTTAATTGAATAACTCATAAACTTTGTGAAAAACAGTTATGAAATTTTTGACTGATTACAAGGTGATCAAAAATATATTAGATGCCATCGTATTTCATGACTATTGGCATATACTGCTACGGTTTTAATATATGGAAGCTGCAGTTACTAATCATATTAGTAAGATCATTTTATAAAGTAATAAAGTCCACCCACACCCAATCGAAAACAGCTTTGTTTTCTTGCTTTTATTAAGATGCATGTTAAAGTGGCATTGGGTACTGCGTTTCATAGTTCCTTGTTAAAATAAACACACTGGATTGAGAATAAAATGACACTAAGCAAATAAATGTGGATCTGTCAACAAAACAATGTGCTACAGAGTAGAATTAAATATTATTTTTAATCTATCGCGGCTGCCTTTCTGATCCTCATTGCAACAGAACATTTCTAGCTAATTGTTTCTCAGAGGGTCATGAGCCAGATTCCAATGGTCCAATGAGGGGTCATCTCTCTAAACTCTCAAGTCTTTGAAGTAATTGTGGCATCACCATTAAGCCTCCATTTTTACAACTGGATTTCAGTGTAGAAATAACAGTCTATTGACAGAATGATACTCAGCAGATATACACTTTCCTTCATTCATTCACAGGATAAGAGCGTCTCCCATCTCTAATTGCTCAGAGGGCAATTAAGAGTCAACCATATTGCTATAAGGTTTGGAGTCTTGGGTAGGCCAGACCAGGTAAGGGTGACAGATTTCCTTCCCCAAAAGACATTAGTGAACCAGATGGGCTTTTTCCAACAATTGACAATGGATTCATGGTCACCATAAGACTCTTCATTCCACATTTTAAAAAATTAATTCAAATTCTATCAACTGCCGTAGTGCGATTTGTACCTGGGTCCTCAGAACATTACCTGGTACTCTGGATTAATAAGGACGAAGGTGGAATGTTATTGAGGGTAGATATGAATAATCAGAATCCCAGACCAGGCTGAGTGGCCTATTCCAGTTCTAAATTTGTATGTTCCTGGCAAGTTTTGAGATTTGTGGCTCAGCTTGAGGTCCTGGATGTAGGTTTGCTCACTGAGCTGGAAGGTTCGCTTTCAGATGTTTCATCACCATACTAGGTAACATCGTCAGAGAGCCTCCAGATGAAGCACTGATGGTGTAGCCTGCTTTCTAACAGCGTACATTGGTGCTCGCTTCCTCAGTGCAGAATCGGCAGTGACAAAAAGTCTGTCTGACATGCCAAGGTAGCTGTGCCTAACAAAGGGAAAGATCTGGGGCCTCAGAGCACAATGCCTCAGGTATAATGCTACTCTTGCTCCTCCCCACCTGTGGACTCATACAAATCAGGCAGTTCCCCTGAAACCCCCAAAGGAATTCTTGCACCACGAAACGTGGTTGCTGCAAGTTAAATCACAACTGATAGCAAATGCTGCCACGCAGAAATCAGTCGTATCACAGTTCAAAGGCATAATCAGAAGCAAGAATTATCACAGCGAGGAAATGCAAAACAAAACTCAGCTTGCAAGACACCTTCATGAACTGAAATCTCAAAAGCTAAAAGCATCAAATCTGTTCGGGCTTATTCTGAATGGAAGGGTAACCATTAGGAGAGCGCAAAACTCCCCAAACTCATGAAACAGTGCCAGGTCCTTACTTATTACCATGTATTTGCATAGATTTGCATTTAATAATGAAAAGCTCACTCACACACCATGAGACCTCTCAAAAGGTAAAACTGAATGGTGCTGGAAAATCAGGATCAAGTCTTATCAGAGCAGTACAGACTCTCAGACCCATTCTCCACTTCACAATGCCATCAGTGATAGACACCAACAGTCAAGCTTTGGAAAATTAGTCCTCAAAATTCAGAGGTGAATGGTTAAGGTATGCTTATTTTGAAATATTTAAAAGAAAATTGAATGTAATGAATAGGATGCTGTGTTTTAAAGTTAGATACTGCAGGTGATGGATCCCAAATCCTATCTGTTGTGAATGATTATGAGAAATCTTGTATTACATCAGAAATCAACATTGTCCCCAGCACTCTGAGCATTGTATATGACCCAAGTGAGGAGGAAAAGGAGTTATTCAGTCCATCTTGTCTGTGATTGTTCTTTAAAAGAAAGCCAAGCAATTAGTTGTAAATCTGCTCTTCCCAATAGCTTTGCAATTTATTTTCTTCTCAAGGATTTCCTGATTGAATATTAGCATTGAGTTGGCTTCCTGGCATTGAATTCCAGATCATAACAAGTAAGGAAGGCTTGCATCACATCACAAGCTCAGGACGACCCAAGACATTTTACAGCCAATGTTGCATTTTCAGATGTCAACATTGTGGTCATGTTATTTTAAATTCACTCATGGGATGTTGGCGTCATTAGCTGGGCCACCATTAATTGTCCATCCATTGTTGCTCTTGAGAAGATGGTGCTGAGCTACCATCTTGAATGCCTTTCTGAACTCCCTTCCTGTACAGGAAATGAAGCAGCCAATTTTCACCCCGGGAGCTCCATAAGCAGGAATGAGATGACGACTCAGTCTGTTTTTCTGCTATTGGTTAAGGGGTAAGTAAGTCAACAGGTTAAAACAAGTGGAAAAGATTTGACAGATGCGGGGAAACGTGAAGGTGAGTTTGTGCACATTGGCAGGAAGAATAGAAAAACAAAATATTATTTAAATGGAAAAGGACTGCAGAAAGCTACAGAACAAAGTGATTTGGGAGGCCTCATGCAGAAACCGCACAAAACTAGAATCCAAGTTTAGCTGGTAATGGGGAAGGCAAGTGTAACACTGGCTGTTAGTTCTAAGGAAATGGAATTTAAAATAGGAAGGTTTTGCTAAAACTACAAAAGGTACCAGCCTTTTGTTCACAGCTGTAAGACTGTGAATGATTTTGGACCCCTCATTTAAGGAAAGATACACTGACATTGGAGACAGCCCAGAGAAGGTTCACAAAGTTAATCCCAGGTATTTTATGAGGAGAGGTTAATTAGTTGTGTCTGTCCTGATTGAAGATTAGAAGAATGACTTTATTGAAACAAACAAGATTCTTAGGGTGCATGGGGGAAAATGAGAAAAGTTTGGCTCCTTTATAGGAGAGTTTAAGGTCAGAGGACATAATCTCAGAATAACAGGGTGCAGATATAAGACAGAGACATTGAGGAATTCTTCCTCTCAGAGAGTGGCAAATCTGCAGAGTTCCTTACCACATAGTGCTGTAGAGGTTGGGTTGTTTCGTATATTCAATGCTGAAATTAGATGGATTTTCAATGAGTAAGGGAATCAAAGATTACAGGGAAAAGGCATGAAAGTGGACATTGAGATTATCTAATCAGTCACACTCATGTTGAATGACACAGCAGACTTGATGGGCTGAATGGCCTACTTCTGCATTTATGTTTTACGGTCTTCACAATGGCCAAGCCACAAAGCTCTTTGTGCTTAGACTATAAAACACAGGAACACAAAAGATAAAGGCTGTCATTATTGGAAGCCAATTATCTCAAATCCAGAACATCACTGTGGGAGACATAATCATCTTCAGCTCATCAATTGGCTTATCTTTATCATATCATATAGCCATAGAATCCCTACGGTGTGGAAACAGACAATTTGCCTAACAAGTCCACACCAATTCTCTGGAGTATCCCACCCAGAACCATTCCCCTACCCCTATTACTTGACATTTACCCCTGACTAATGCACCTAACCTCCACATCCCTGAGCACTCTGGGCAATTTAACATGGCCAATTCACCTAAACTGCACATCTTTGGATTGTGGAAGGAAACCAGAGCACCCAGAGGAAACCCACGCAGACTCAGGGAGAGTGTACAAGCTCCACAATACAGTCGCTTGAGGCTGGACTCAAACCTGGGTCCCTGGTGCTGTGAGGCAGCAGTGCTAACCACTGAGCCAGTGTCTCACCCAGATCTGATTTGAAAACATTAGTTGATGACTTCACATCTTCAGCTGTATGTGCAACTCCTCAGATTGTAAAACAGCACAGCTTCTCTGGTGATCTAATAGTTAAGACTTGCTGCTGAAGATAAATTTTATTTGAGGACCAAACAGCATTGTCTCTGGGCTAATTAATCAGAAACCCAGTAATTCTCCAGAGACTTGGGTTTTAATCGCATCTTAACACATGATCAGGGCTTCACTGGGACAGTGATACCATTTAAAAAATTGTCTTAGCTAAAAGATCCAGGTTCAAGTCTCACTGTGTTGTAATATGGAGAAAATGAGGACTACAGATGCTGGAGATCAGAATCGAGAGTGTGGTGCTGGAAAAAGCACAGCAGGTCAGGCAGCATTCAAGGAGCAGGAGAATTAACATTTTGGGCAAAAGCCCTTCATCAGGAATGTGTTGTAATATGTTTGATCAGGTTAATTATAAAGTATCTATAAGGCAGTCTATACCTATGTGCAACAATTCTGAGCAACATCTGAACTTGGGCTGATAAGTGGCAAGTGGAATTCACAAGGGCCAGTTACTGAGCATCTCCAACCAGTGAGAGGTCAACAGAATCCTCTAGGCACTCAATGGTATTTCCATTGCTAAATCCTGCACCATCACCAGGTGACATGTGATAGTAAACAGAAATTTATTGAATACCAACCAGGTATATATTGTGGATGCAAGAACAGATCAGAAGCTGGGTATTCTGTGGTGAATGACTCATCTCCTAACTTCCCAAAATCTGTCGACCATTCAAAAGACTCAAACCTGGAACACCCTCTCATTTCTTGGTTAAGCAACTCAAGTTGTGATAAGGAAATGGTGATGTAGTAGACTATATCAATGATGAATGTATGGAATGAGTTGCCAGAGGAAGTGGTGGAGGTTGGTACAATTACAACACTTAAAAGGCATCTGGATGGGTATATGAATTGGAAGAGTTTAGAGGGATGTGGGCCAAATGCTGGCAAATGGCACTAGATTAATTTAGGATATCTGGTCAGCATGGATGAGTTGGACCAAAGGGTCTGTTTCAGTGCTTGTATATCTGTGACTCAAATGTTCTGGGGAAAAGGGCTCGAATCCTAATGAGGTAGTTGGTGAAAGTTGAAACAAGCTAATCTAATAGTCACCATTGTTATAAAAACCCACTTGGTTAACTAATATCTATCCTTACCTGGTCTGCTTTACATGTGAATGAAGACCCACCATGATGGGATTGAATCTTAATTACCATCTGGACAATTAAGGATGGGCAATGATATTGATCCAAGCGCAAATTTAAAGAGTAAGGACATACAATAATATCCAGAACAAAAGCAGCCCTCTTGATCACTGCCTTAAGCATTCACTCGTTCCACCGCACTGTTGAACACCATTTATATACAAGATTCACTTCAACAGTTCAACTCATGTTATCTGACAGCACCTGTCAAAACTGTGTTGTACACCACCTAGCAGGACAGGGGAGTCTAGAGGTTAGACTACTCCACTCGACCTCACTGACGTTTTGTTGAAACTGAGTCAAAAACTTGGAATTTCATGTCCCCGCCAAACATTCAAACACACACAGACACGCTCTGTCTCACGCGCATACACAGACACTCTCTCACACTCGCGTGCGCACACAGACACAGACACTCTGTCTCACACACATGCACACGCACACACACACAGACACTCTGTCTCACACACACGCATGTGCACATGCGCACACACATAGACACTCTGTCTCACACACACGCATGTGCACACACACACACACAGAGACGCTGTCTCACACATGCGCGCGCGCACACGCACACACACACAGACACTGTCTCACACACATGTGCACCCACACACACAGACACTCTGTCTCACACACACATGCACGCGCACATGCACGCACACACAGAAAGACACTCTGTCTCACACACATGCGCACACACACACACAGACACTGTCACACACACACGCGCATGCACACGCACACACACACGCAGACACTCTGTCTCACACACATGCACATGCACGCACACGTGCACACACACAGACTCTCTCTGTCTCACAAACACACACACATCAACTCTCTCACATACCCGCGCGCATGTGCACACACACACACTCTCTCACACACTCACAATGTACATGCACACAGACCCTAATATCACTGTGGAGCACTTAAACTGCATACAAGTTGCAGCTGTTCAGGAAGGCAGCTCACACCATCTCAAAGACAAGGAGTTATGGACAAAGAAATGTTTGTTTTACCAGCAATGCCTACACCCCATGAACAAACAAAAGAAAATCTGTTGAAAATGTAATAAAGGATGAATGACCAACTATCAGTTGGGGGGAAAAAAAAACTGAGTTGCATAAGATCACTGGGGAAGCTGTATGAAGCTTTTCATTTTTGTAAGTATTGATTGACTTATCTGCTCAGACGTACAAGGTTAAAAGTGTTCTGAGTGTTTCTGACAGTGTGTCAATATTTGAGCACAGGTTACACATGACAGCCCAAGAGCTAGCAAAATGCCTGAGCATCTAGATATAAGCAGAGATGGATTAAAGTGATAAATGTCTGTGTAATGCCCTTAATTCACATTTCCTTTCTGATAGGACCAAAAGAATGTTTATTGTTTGTATATCCTGGGAAGGAGATTAACTTTGCGAACAAATATATTGGAGTAGAGAGGGGAGGGGAATTGGGAGGGGAAATAAACATCGACATTTCTGAGCTTTAACAAAAAAAAAGCTCTGAAAGAAGACTCGCAGGTATTTGGATTTGTGTTTTAGCTGAGTGCCCATTGTTTACTGAAAAGAGTTCCGAGAATGCATGCAACGGCACCAGCACATTTTAAAGGACAAGCAAGAAAACGTACACCTTTGATGCTGCCCTCCAGCAAACGAATCTCCCATTGTGAGAATGCTGAAGGTAATGTCAAACTGCTATCTGTGAATATGCCAATATCACATGCTCTCCTATCGAATCAGAGCTGCGTTCTGATAGAACCAAATAACTCCAGCAAGTTCCTCGGGATTTGACATAAAATGATTTCACATCAGTGCCATTTCAGTTAGCTTGGAAATTGTAAGATAAAAAACATTTATTTTCTGCATAAATTAATTTTCACACTTATAGCTCGCCTTTTTCATATCAGTATTTTGTGTAGTAAAACTTTCATGGTTCAAATAAATCCATTCTGAGTGGCTCATTACGATTGAAGCAGAAATAATGTCAGTAACGTGTTTCTGCTGTTGTAGCTGAGTACAAGGTTAACTCCTTGTATGATCAGTGATACAAATAGTCTGTCATGTGCAAATCTGGCAGTTTTGTTGCCAATCTCAACTTGTTCATGAAAGGATCCCTTGTAATTAGCAGTATCTTGCAGTTAATAAGACAGCAGGGAAATAAATTCCTCTGTGTGTTACATGTAGCAGAAAACCATTTATCAAGAACACCTTAATTATTTTTTGTACATGTGCATTGGGAAAATTTCCCCCAAGCATTCTTTCTCTAGCTCGTACCATTTAGATTATTCCAAAACGTGTACAAACAGCCCCACAGTGTATTGAAAGCATATCTCTCCATAGCATAAAATCCAATGCTAGCTCAGTTGCTGCTACTGTATGGTGCTGCTCGTTGGATGCTTCCTGAACTGCTGTGCTCTTCCAGCACCACTAATCCAGTATATGCTACTACTGTATGTTGTGCCTCAGAAGGTTTTGCAAGGTTTGAAAAGCCAGCCCAGAGACTCAACAGTAAATTGACGAAGACGCCTCAATGCAGTGTGAGGGCATGTCTCTTTGTACCAATTGGATGGTGCATTTGATCTTTGCTTTGTTTCCTCTTGCAGATCTTAAGGATCCAAGAATGAGTACGGCAACTCTGCTTATGTCCTGGCGAGTGCTCAGCCCTCAAACAACACTTAAAACACTTGATCCTTTGCTGCTGGTGGAAACACAGAGCTTTCAAACACACTGCCATGTTTACAAATGGATAATGCTATAAGTCATATATTTTAGGATTGTAACTTTTGGTTGGGGATTTGAAATTTTTAAATGTACATTAAATGAAAATATCTGAAATAGAAACAGAAAGTGCTAGAGAACCTAAGCTGCATCAGTGGAAGGGGGGAGAGAGAGAGAGAGAGAGACAGAGTGAATGAGTTCAGACGATTCATATAAGACTCAAAACGTTAACTCTGTTTCACTCTCCACAGATATTGTTAGATCTGCTGCATTCTTCCAGCACCTTCTGTTTTTATTTCAGATTCCTAGCAACCACAGCACTTTGCTTTTAATGAAAACATCAGGTTTGACAGGTTAATCTCGTGTTCTGACAAATCAAAGAGTCACCTATGTTTATTTGTTTGTGTCATATCGGGAAACATTGGAGACAAAACAATGAAGAATTTCTGGTGAACTTCTTGATGTAGATAGGATGTCCAAGGCTGTGTCCATCAGTGATTTAAGTTATTCATATGGTTTCTCAGAACAAAAGGAAGGCCTGGGAATTGGAGACAATTACTTTAAATTTGTAAGTTAAAAATCACACAACACCAGGGTTATAGTCCAACAGGTTTAACTGGAAGTGCCACCTTTTGGAAAACTGCTCCTTCATCTTTAAATTTCTAGAGCATCCCAGAAGTGCCTGTTTACCATGGGAGTAGGTTAGGCAGGAAGAAACATTGTGCCGTGGGTTAGCATCCATGATTTCTCACTGAAAGGGATCGTTGGCATTTTAGAAGCAACTGGGGTGAGAAGATCCCCAGCTGTTGGTGCTTTAAACAGTTGAGGATTTGGTGGAAAAGGCCAATCCAAAGGTAAGGGTCTTTTCTGAATTGAAATCATGAAGTAGGAATGGAGTGAGGCCCCAAGCTTGTGGTGAGGGGACAGCCACTGTGAAGGAGGGTCGGAGGGCTTTCCTAGGTGGATGTGAGTGGAAGAACCCCAAAGGAATCTCATGTAATAAGGAGAATCAAAGCCAACTCCTGAGTGCAGTGGTGTACTTTAATTTGGGCTCAGGAGAAATGAATGAATCTGCAAGACTCAGTGAAGTATAGGAGTGCTGTTGGATGTTAGTGTGTGTGAATACATTCAGTTGAATGTTACAGTTTGGAGTATAAATGAAAACAAAGTATTGGGTGAAATTTTCCCACTTTCAGCTCATGTGATTTGTCAATTGAGATTCAATATCTACCATGGCCCAGAGTGACTTTCCTCATAGAATATTCCACTCTTCACCTCCTTAATTCTGTGTCCCAGCCTTTCTTGGTGGTGTCATACAACCCGAGAGGTGGACGTGCGTGCCACAGCTAGGATCTGAGGGCTGCCATACAACAACTGGCATTTTTGAAAGCCCAGTCCATCACCACTTCAAGTGCTGCAAGCCAGGAGCTGTTCCCTCACTGTGTGCTCCTTGACTGTCATCATCGAAAAGGTGGCCTGGAGGAAATGATAGCTCTGTTTCTGCTTCATGACCTGGGATCTGCAGGGGTTGGTGGTGAGGAGTGGAGAGTGAGGTACTGGAAAAGCACCACAGATCAGGCAGCATCTGAGGAGCAGGAAAATCAACATTTTGGGCAAAAGCCCTTCACCAGGAATGAGATTGGGAGCCTCAGGGGTGGAGAGATACATGGGAGTGGGGTGGGGCTGGGGAGTAGGTAGCTGAGAGTGCAATAGGTGGATGAAAGTGGGGGTAAAGGTGATAGGTCAGAGAGGATGGTGGAGCGGATAGATGGGAAGGAAGATGGACCGGTCATCAGGACGGTGCTGAGCTGGAAGTTTGGAACTGGGGTAAGGTTGGGGGAGGGTAAATGAGGAACCTGGTGAAATCCACATTGATGCCATGGAGTTGGAGGGTCCCGAGGCAGATGATGAGGTGTTCTTCCTCCATGCGTCGGGTAGTGAGGGAGTGCCCAGGACCTACATGTCCTTGGCAGAGTGGGAGTGGGGAGTTGAAGTGTTTGGCCACGGGATGGTGGGATTGGTTGGTGCAGGTGCCCTGAAGATGTTCTCTGAAGTACTCTCCAAGTAGGCGTCCTCTCTCCCCAGTGTAGAGGAGACCGTGTCGGGAGCAATGGAGGTCCTACCCCAGGAGGCCACATCACATGATGCAAATTGAGTACCGTGTCCTGGGTGTAATTGGAAGGCCAGCAGTGCCAGAAGATGCAGGAGGAAGGTCAATGATCTGCTGCACTCCACAAAACTAAATGCCTCCACTTTCTGTTTTTAGACAAGGCGGTTATGTAGCGTTTATATCACTGGGCCTAGTCCAAAGGCCTGCACGTTGGCTGGAATGGCCATAAATCAGTGTTGTTGTGTCCAACCGTATTGTCCAGGGGATGTGCAGGCCAGGTGGATTAGCCATGGGAAATGTAGGGTTATGGGGACAGAGTGGAAAGATGAGTATGGGTGGGATGCTCTTTGGAGGGTTGGTACAGACTCAAGAAACGAATGGCTTCTTTCTGCACTGTAGGGATTCTACGAGCCTATGACTCTAAGGATCCAGAACCTTAGGTTAATGCCCTGGGGTCTAAGGGTCAATTCCCATGAGAGATGGTGAAATTTGGGTTCAGTTTTAAAATATATGGAGCTCATCGAGCTCACTAATGTCCTTCAGCTTAGGAAATCCGCCTTCATTAGCTAGTATGGCCTACACATGGCCTACAATGTAATGATGTTGACTCTTAACTGCATTCTGGGCAATTAGAAATGGGGAATCAATGTTGCCCTTATCAGTGATGCCAACATTCCATGACTGAATGTTTAAAAATATCAGAAGTCACATGACACCTGGTTAGAGTCCAACAGATTTTTTTTTGAAATCACAAGCCTTCAGAGCGCTGCTCCTTCATCAGGTGTTAAGTCCTTGCCTCGACTCCCCCACTACTGTGCCCCCCTCCCGCCACTCGGCTCAGTGGTTAGCACTGCTGCCTCACAGCAGGGACCCAGATTCGATTCCAGCCTCGGGTGACTGTCTGTGTGGAGTTTGCACATTCTCCCAGTGTCTGCGTGGGTTTGCTCCAGGTGCTCTGGTTTCCTCCCACAGTCCAAAGATGCTGGGGTTAAGTGGAATGGCTGTGCTAAATTGCCCATAGTGCCTAGAGTTGTGCAAGCTAGGTGGATTAATCATGAGAAATGCAGGTTTATGGAGTAGGAGTTGTGTCTGGATGGGCTGCTCTTCAGAGGATTGGTGTATATGATGGGCCGAATGGCCTGCTTCCACACTGATGGATTCTATGATTAATTTCCAGGAGACTGCCATTTGGAATAAGCTGTTGAAAGAGCTTTGATTAATTTTTGTGGTGCATCTTGTGATGCAATTGAACATCTGTGGTGAAGGGAGTGGATGTTTTCAAGAACCATTTTCTTGACATCGCGATTCTAACTGTTTTGATCTCTTTGTATTTTCCCACTTTTCGCACCATTATTCAGAAATAACAGAGAGAGAACAATTCCACCCAGAGTGTGAGTTTAATAGTGCTTATTTTATTTAAGTAGGAGAAAGTGAGGACTGCAGATGCTGCAGATCAGAGCTTAAAAATGTGTTGCTGGAAAAGTGCAGCAAGTCAGGCAGCATCAAAGGAGCAGGAGAATCGACGTTTCGGGCTTATGCCCGAAACGTCGATTCTCCTGCTCCTTTGATGCTGCCTGACCTGCTGCGCTTTTCCAGCAACACATTTTTAAGCTTGTTTTATTTAACTCTTGAACAAAACGGTCTTTTTCTTTAAAAGTGTGAAATCTAATGGCGTAGTTCTCTCAGTCAGTAACTGGAAGTTAAATATTGTTTTATAAGTTGCAACATTGATCTCCATTGAGTCAGTGAAAAATACAGTAGTGATGACATTTCATTGCTTGTGGAACACTTCGGGACATGTTGAGGATATTTTCAAGAAATTACTTACAGCACTAGCAATCCAATTGTCCCCATTCTTGTTTAATTTTTATTTGTGATATCATATTCCTGTCCTATTCTAACCTAATAAACTGGAATTTAAGAGCAGTATGAATATATTGTGGATTTGATTTGCTGTACTAATGTGTCCTGTGTTCACTGACCATCAATAAGAATGGATATATTCCCATCGTGAAAAAATTACGCTGCAACATAATTGTGCAAAAGGCCTGGCAATTAGCGTGACAATGTAAAATAAAACAAAAATTGTTTCTCCCCAAGCTAATTGAAATAAAATAATTCATATAGAATCTTGATGGGGATAATGTCAGGGAAAGATATACTTCTTTCACAGCACTTCCAGATGTTTTTACTGCTGTTATTTATTAAAATTCAAATGCCAGTGGCAGAGCAAAATGTTGGCAGAAAATAGGAATAGAACATAGAATATAGAGCAATACAGCGCAGAACAGGCCCTTCGGCCCTCGATGTTGCGCCGACCTGTGAACTATTCTCAGCTCGTCCCCCTACACTATCCCAAAATCCTCCATGTGTTTATGTAAGGACTGTTGTGGTTCTGTTCGTCGAGCTGGGAATTTGTCTTGCAAACATTTCGTCCCCTGTCTAGGTGACATCCTCAGTGCTTGGGAGCCTCCTGTGAAGCGCTTCTGTGCTGTTTCCTCCGGCATTTATAGTGGTTTGTCTCTGCCGCTTCCAGTTGTCAGTTCCAGCTGTCCGCTGTAGTGGCCGGTATATTGGGTCCAGGTCGATGTGTTTGTTGATAGAGTCTGTGGATGAGTGCCATGCCTCTAGGAATTCCCTGGCTGTTCTCTGTTTGGCTTGCCCTATAATAGTAGTGTTGTCCCAGTCGAATTCATGTTGCTTGTCATCTGTGTGTGTGGCTCCCAAGCACTGAGGATGTCACCTAGACAGGAGACGAAACGTTTGCAAGACAAATTCCCAGCTCGGCGAACAGAACCACAACAACGAGCACCCAAGCTACAAATCTTCTCCCAAACTTATGTAAGGACTGTTTAAATCTCCCTAATGTGGCTGAGCTGACTGCATTAGCAGGTAGGGCATTCCAAGCCCTTACCACTCTCTGAGAAAAGAACCTGCCTCTGACATCTGTCTTAAATCAATCACCCCTCAACTTGTAGTTATGCCCCCTCATACATACTGACATCATCATCCTAGGAAACAATCTTTCACTGTCTACCCTACCTAATCCTCTGATAATCTTGTATGTCTCAAATCCCCCCTTAGCCTTCTTCTCTCCAATGAGAACTGACCCAAGTCTCTCAGCCTTTCTTCATAAGACCTTTCCTCCAGACCAGGCAACATCCTGGGAAATCTCCTCTGCACCTTTTCCAATGCTTCCACATCCTTCCTGTAATGGGGCGAAAATGGTTGCCATGATGCAAAAATGCTACTAATTGAATTTTAAATTTGAATGGTGGAAAGATTTCAATTGTTCTCAGCTGGCTTGTCTCTCATTTACCAATGTTAAATGAGTTGAAGGGATACGGGGAGAGTGCAGGAAAACGAGGGTGAGGAGCATATCAGCTGTGATCGAGTGGCAGAACAGACTCGATGGGCCGAATGGTCCAGTTCTGCTCCTATACTTTACGACCTTGTGAAATTAACTGCGACTCTCCCAATCCCATTCCCCTCCCCACTGTAAGGAGCCCAGTTCAAGTCTGTACTGCACATACTGGGAATGTAGATGAAGGCAGAGTCAACATCCAAGAGGGTGTCGAATAACTCTCTGAGTAGAAACAATGTGAAAGGATACCAGGAAGAAGGAAGTGAAAGGCTGTATATCATAATTCTCGTGGGAGAGCTGGTACATAAATGAAGGACCGAATGGCCTCCTTCTATGCCATGACAGTTCTGTGATTCAGTTGTAGCCTGAAATTGGCAGCAATCATGAGCTGCTTTGTTGGGATTTTGCCGGGACCTTGGGCTGTCTAACTCACTGGCACCCCTGCCCCTAACCGCACCCATCCTAATGACTGACAGTGCGGTCCTCTCTCCTCCAGTAACATGGTGTTGGTGGGTGGTTGGGGGTATGGTGGTGGTCTCATGGTCAGAGAGGGTGAGAGCAGCTGATGACAAGAGCAGAAGGATTGCCTTCAGAGATAAACTCACAAAATACGCCCTGTAGTTTTGAACTTCCCCATCACAAGGCAAATACCTTTGTCCTTTACAGTGGCACGGTGACAGATTTAAAGAAGATATAAGGAGTAATTCTTTCACACAGAGGGTGGTTTGCATGTGGAATGAACTTTCTGAGGAAGTGGTGGATGTGAGTACAATTATAACGGTTAAAAGACATTTAGATAAGCACATGAATAGGAAATGTTTGGAAAGATATGGGCCAGGAGCAGGCAGGTGGGACTAGTTTAGTTTGGGATTATGTTCAGCACGGACTGGTTGGACAGAAGGGTTTGTTTCTGTTCCCCATTATGCAGGCCCTCCTATTATCTATATAAATCCTGCCCTTGTTTGCTTTACTAAAATGCAATCCCTCACACTTATCCAAATTAAACTATATCTGCCACTCCCCAACTCATTGACCCAAATGATAAAGATCTCCTTACTAGAGCTTCCTTTTCTTTGCATTTTGTGTTTGTTCATTGGCTCCTGTAATGAACGTCAAGCCAACAGGACTATAACCTGGTGTTGTATGATTTTCAACCATGTCCACCCCAGTCCAACACTGCCACCTCCACATCCTGGTTACTGTATTGATAAATTCTTTACTGGTTACAAGTGACAGGGGAGAAACATTGACACTTGAGTCAATAGAGGTGACGCATAAATTAAATGGCCGCGTGGTGGAGAAAACGCAGCAAGGGGACAGAAATGAAATTCTGAAGTTTCGCCCGAGGGTAAGTTTGCAATAGATTAAACCGTTACTGCATTGATTCCAGTTCAGTGGTTTTCAGGGGAAAATTGGAAGCATTCATTACTTATTATTTTAAAGTTTTATGCCTTTCTAGTTTATATATTGAGCAGGTTCAAATGATCAACAAAGGGGTCGAACAACTTGATTTGATGTACTTCTGACTGTGTTAAATCAGACAAACAAGCCTCAAAGAATAGTCTTCTCAGCCCTTTGAATCTGCTCCATGATTCGATGAGGTTGTGGCTGATCTGGTTTTTTTGTTCCTTCAGAGGATATGGGTGACACCAGCCAGGTCTTCATTAATTGCCCCATCCCTAATTGCCCAGAGGGCAGTTGACTGTCAACCACATTGCTGTGGGTCTGGAGTCACATGTCAGCCACACTAAATAAGGGCAGCTGATTTCCTTTCCTTAAAGGACTTTAGTGAACCAGATGTGGTTTTTCTGACAAATGGCAACGGTTTAATGGTCATTATTATACCCTTAATTCCAGATTGTTTATTGAATTCAAATTCCATCATCTGCTATGGCAGGATTTGAACCCAGGTCCCTCGACCTTTAGCAGAGTCCGTGGATCAATTATCAAGAGTGTGGTGTTGGAAAAGCACAGCCGGTCGGGCAGCATCTGAGGAGCAGGAGAATCGACATTTTGGGCATGAGCTCTTCATCAGGATGAAGTCCTGAGCTTATGCCCGAAATAGTGATTCTCCTGCTCTTCGAATGCTGCCTGGCCTGCTGTGCTTTTCCAGCACCACACTCTCAACTCTGATCCTCAATATCTGCAGTCTTTACTTTCTCCATGGATCAGCAGGCCGAGCAATAATACCGCTAGGCCATCATCTCCCCGAATCGTCTATTCTACTTTCCTGTACATCTCAATGATCTTTCAGCTCTTTGGGAATCAAGGATCTATCGACCTTTGAGACCACCCCCTGAGAAAAGGAACAGGAAGTGACTTTACCACAGGAAATAACATCACCACGGGAAATGACATCACCAACCCAAAGAAACCCAAACATATAAATAGAAAGCAGGAATTTTCAGCATTGCTTCGCCTGAGGCCCACTGCAGATGTTACCTATTAGGGGAACAAAACATCTGGAAATGAACCTTGCAACTCAGCGAGCAAACCTACATCCAAACCCTCAACCTGAGCTACAAATCTCAAAAGTCGCTAACAAATTTGAAACAAGCATATTTAAACATTCTGCCTTTTGGGGAAGGAAATTCAAAGACTCAAAACTGTATTAGAGAAAAATAATGTTTCCTCATCTCTGTTTCAAATTGGTGAACATTATTCTTAAATTATGACCCCTAGTTCTAAATTCTCCCACAACAGGAAATATCATTTCAACATCCACCTGGTCAAATCCCCTTAGTATCCTATCTGTTTCGTTTAAGTCACCTCTAACTCTTTTTCAGAGGAGTTCTCTGTGGTAGAGACAATGGAATTGATACACCTTAAACAAAAGTGGTAGTCTTTGATACCACTGACCCTTAATCTACTATCACCTCAATTTCAAAATTCTCATCCTTATTTCACATGTGTGACCTTTCCTTTTCTCCATAAGGTCCTCGAGCACGAACAGTCGGTACATCCCTCTAACGCTGACAATTTGCTCTTTTATGATTTTAATCACTGCAGAATTGGTCATCAGCTCTTTGGACACTGAAATGTAGAATTAGCTCCTTACACCTCTCCACTGCTCTATTTCATACTCTCCTTTTATAGACATGTCCTTTCTTAGAACCTCACACTTTCACCAAGATTTTGGTCACTTGTACCAAGACTTCTTTCAACAGCTTGGTTTATGTCATTGTTATGATATCCATTTCAAGGAGAACTTTGGAATATTTTTACCAAATTGTCGGTGCTATATCAATGTTAATATTGTTGATCTCAGACTTCAAATTCAGTTTCAATACAATTCAACGGTTTTGACACAGTTGCATTGACTAAAGAATAACTAAGGTAGTTATGGGATGCAGTGGTGTAATGGTGATGTCAATAGAACATAGAACAGTACAGCACAGTACAGGCCCTTCGGCCTTCAATGTTGTGCTGGCCTGCTTTCCTACTCTAAGATCAAACTAACCTAAATACCCTTCATACATCTTCCATTTACCTATCGAAGAGTTGCTTAAATGTCCTTAATGTATCTGATTCTATTACTACTGCTGGCAGTACACACCACACTCATCACTCTCTGTGTCAAGAACCTACCTCTGACATCTCCCCTAAAGTTTCCTCCAATTACCTTAAAATTATGCCCCCTTGTGATATACATTTCTGGCCCTGGGAGAAGGTCTCTGGCTATCCACCCTATCAATGCTTCTCATCATCTTGTACACCTCTATCAAGTCACCTCTTATCCTTCTTCCCTCCAATGAGAAAATCCTTAGCTCTCTCAACCTTTCTTCATAAGAGATGACTTCCAGTCCATAACAATCCTAATAACTCAGAACCATGAGCTATTGTTCTGGGGATATGGGTTTGAATCCTGCCATGGCAGATGGAGGAATTTGAATTCAGTGGAGGGGGGAAATAAGTCTGGAATTAAAAATCTATTGATGACCACGAAATCATTGCTGACTTTTGGGAAAACTCATCTGGTTCACGAATGTCCTTCAGGGAATGAAACCAGCCATCCTCACCTGGTCTGGCCTACATGTGACTCCAGATGCACTGCAATGTGGTTGACTCAAGACTGACCTCTGAAATAGCCCTAGCAAGACACTCAATTCAAGGGGGGGGGGGGCTGGGGATGGGCAATAAATGCTGTGCCAACCAGCAATGCCCACTTCCCGTGAACGGACAATTGAGTGATTTCATGACGAGAATGAAATCTTGATCCAAGTCCATCTATTCCACAATCCCAGATGGGATTTACATTGACTGCTTGCCTTGGGATTAGAATGTGATCAACGGGGAATTATTGGAGAACCACATCATTACAAACATGCAATAGCAGATATAAATCTCAGTTAGATTTTGCGATGGGCATCCATTTTTCTTTTACGAAAGCCAAACTATTGATTGTAGATTGACATTGAGAGGGACTTTCTCTCTATTAGTGAAATGATGCATGAAGCTGGAGATGGAGTGAGTAGAAAACACAAACAGTTTATTTTAAGCCTAATTAATAATACTGTGATTGCACTTTAATGCTGGAACAATTATAGCACAAATTCATATCAGTGGTATTGTAATTATGCAATATTTCAGTATGATTAAGCATGTTATAAGCATGGTAATTAATATAAAGCAACAGCCGTGTTATTCTGCTATAAATTAATTATAATTGAATGAATTGTAACACATTATTATACAACAATATAAAAGGAAATTACAGTAATACATTTGTTGATTATTCCAAATTGTTGATATAATGGTAGAAAAAACACGTTAAGTTATGTCCTTTAAATCTGTGCAATTAAACATTAATAAGACTAACATACAACTGAATTTACAAAGTACCAAGCTCGCATTTATTAAATATTCCCACTTCCTGAGCTTGTAGTACAGTTATCCAAGTTTCCAAGCCATCGCAGACACAACAAGAAATCATCCAGTAACACTATCCTTCTCCAAAGTGCTCAGTGCTTCATCCTCTTTGATTTTCAGAGTCCAACTTCTTTGGATGGTGCTCATGGAAGTCTGATGAGAAGAGAGTCTTGCAGTGGTGTAATTACAGAGAGAATGAGATGCAATGTGCAGTCAGGAACCTGGCTTTGGAAGCACTGTGGCTGCGCAGGTTCTGAACAGACTTATTCCAGGGATGGCAGGACCGACGTATCAGGAGATGCTGAATCGGTTAGGATTATCCTTACTGAAGGTCAGCAGAATGAGGAATCGGTGAGCTCCATATGCTGTTCATAAGCTTCCTGCATCCTCAAGAATCCACAGGATTGTATGATAGCAATCTGAGATCTCACTGGGAAGCTGCCTGTAATTGATTGCTAGCCCAGGAGCGGCTGAAGGGATCTCTGAAAAACAGGTTTTCCCATCATAAAATGGTCAGGCAGTCCTCAAGCTGTTAACAACCGCAATCGGGCTCTGACTGAGGGGCATTGGTCCCAGTCCACCTCCTTAAGGCAGGAAATCAATAAGGAGCTGAGACCTCAAAGCATTTTTTGACCCTGCCCCTGCATTGCCCCTACAAGAAGGCAGCAGGAATAGTGTCTCTGAAAAAAAGGGCAAAATACCTAGCGATCTTTACACCCAGCTTATTAACAGGATAAGAAGTAGGTTGAGATATAGGGGGCTTTCCAGGGATGCTGCTTTGAGTTGGTAAGTTGACTTACGAACAGAGATTGGATAGACTGGGGTTGCTTTCCATGGAGCAAAGGAGACTGAGGGGTTCATGATTGAGATGGGTACAGATAGGCTAGACAGGGAGAAAGATCTCCCCTTGATGGAGGCATCAATGACCAGGAGGAATAGGTTTAAGATAAGGGGCAGAGCTTTGAAAGGGGATGTGAGGAAAGGTTTATGTTTCACCCAGAAGGTGGTGCGTATCTGGAACTCACTGCCTGTAGGGGTGGTAGAGGCAGAAACTCTCAGAACATTGAAGACGTATTTAAATATGCATTTGCTATGCCAAGGCTATGGGCCAAGTGCTGCAAAAAGGGTTTAGGATAGATAGAAGGTTGTTTTTGACTGGAGCAGATTTGATAGGCCAAAGGGCCATGCTGTAGATCTCTATGACTCGATGTCATTTATATACATGAGCATAGGAAGTACGGTTAGTAAGATTGCAGATGATACCAAGATTGGAAGTGTAGTGGACAGCGAAGAAGGTTACATCAGACGACAGTGGGATCTTGATCAGATGGTCCAATGGGCCAAGCAGTGGCAGATGGAGATAAGCATTAGATGCTGCATTTTGGAAAGGCAAATCAGAGCAGGACTTGTACACTGAATGGTAAGGTCCTGGGAAGTTTTGCTGAACAAAGAGAACTTGGAGTGCAGGTTCATAGTTCCTTGAAAGTGGAGTCACTGGTAGATAAGACAGTGAAGACAACGTTTAGTATGCTTTCCTTTAATGGTCAGAGCATTGGGTAAAGGAGCTGGGAGGTCATGTTGTGGCTGTGCAGGACATTGGTTAACTTACGTTTGAAATACCAGGAAAGATGTTGTTAAATTTGAAAGGGTGCAGAACAGATTTACAAAAGATGTTAGGGTCTAGATTAGAGTGGTGCTGGAAAAGCACAGCAGGTCAGGCAGCATCCGAGGAGCAGGAAAATTGACGTTTCGGGCAAAAGCCCTTCATCAGGAATAGAGGCAGTGGAAAGATAAATGAGATGGGGGTGGGGGTGGGGAGAAAGGAGCATAGAGTACAATAGGTGAGTGGGGGTGGGGATGGAGGTGATAGGTCAGAGAGGAGGGTGGAGTGGATAGGTGGAAAGGAAGATAGGTAGGTAGGACAGGTCATGGGGACCATGCTGAGTTGGAAGGTTGGAACTGGGGTGAGGTGGGGGAAGGGGAAATGAGGAAACTGGTGAAATTCACATTGATGCCCTGGGGTTGAAGTGTTCCAAGGGGGAAGATAAGGCATTCTTCCTCCAGGCATCAGATGGTGAGGGAGCAATGGTGAAGGCAGCCCAGGACCTGCATGTCCTCGGCAGAGTGGGAGGGGGAGTTGAAATGTTGGGCCACGGGGTGGTGTGGTTGATTGGTGTGGGTGTACTGGAGATGTTCCCTAAAGCGCTCTGCTAGGAGGCGCCCAGTCTCCCCAATGTAGAGGAGACCGCATCGGGAGCAACGGATACAATAAATTATATTGGTGGATGTGAAGGTAAAACTTTGATGGATGTGAAAGGCTCCTTTAGGGCCTTGGATTGGAGGTGAGGGAGAAGGTGTGGGCGCAGGTTTTGCAATTCCTGCAGTGGCAGGGGAGTGTGCCAGGAAGGGAGGGTGGGATGTTGGGGGGTGTGGACCTGACCAGGTAGTCACGGAGGGAACGGTCTTTGCGGAAGGCGGAAAGGGGTGGGGAGGGAAATATATCCCTGGTGGTGGGGTCTGTTTGGAGGTGACAAAAATGTTGTCGGATGATTTGGTTTATGCGAAGGTTGGTAGGGTGGAAGGTGAACACCAGGGGCGTTCTGTCGTTGTTACGGTTGGAGGGGTGGGGTCTGAGGGTGGAGGTGCGAGATGTGGACGAGATGCGTTGGAGGGCATCTTTAACCACGTGGGAAGGGAAATTGTGGCCTCTAAAGAAGGAGGCCATCTCGTGTGTTCTGTTGTCGAACTCGTCCTCCTGGGAGCAGATACGGCAGAGGCAGAGGAATTGGGAATACGGGATGGTATTTTTGCAGGAGGTAGGGTGGGAAGAATGTAATCCAGGTAGCTGTGGGAGTTGGTGGGTTTGTAAAAAATATCAGTGTCAAGTTGGTCATCATTGATGGAGATGGAGAGGTCCAGGAAGGGGAGGGAGGTGTCAGAGATGGTCCAGGTAAATTTAAGGTCAGGGTGGAATGTGTTGGTGAAGTTGATGAATTGCTCAACCTCCTCGTGGGAGCAGGTGGTGGCACCGATGCAGTCATCAATGTAGCGGAGGAAGAGGTGGGGAGTGATGCCGGTGTAACTCCAGACGATGGACTGTTCTATGTAGCCAACAAAGAGACAGGCATAGCTGGGGCCCATATATCTGCCCATGGCTACCCTTTTGGTCTGGAGGAAGTGGGAGGATTCAAACGAGAAGTGAATCTTAACACTAGGCCTTTAGTGTAAAGTATAGGAAACCCATTCAAATCTTACATTAGGGAACTGAGTTTCAAGAACGACTATCTGTAGCTTTTAACGTTACTACTGATTATCTTAAATTTGCACCATCTTGCTATCATCTTGCTGATCAAGTTAAGGAGAAAGTTAAGGCTGAGGACCAGTTCAGTCAAACAAATGAGTGTGTCGGTGGAAGGGTACTGTTGGGGACATCAGGACAGGAAGAAATGGAGGGCTTGGAGGCCCTGGTCATGGTGGATGGAGGTGTAGAGGGATTGGATATCCATGGTGAAGATGAGGTGTTGGGGCCTGGGGAAACGGAAGTCTTGGAGCAGGTGGTGGGCATGGGTGGTGTCTCGAACGTATGTGGGGAGCTCCTGGATTAGGGGGGATAGGACAGTGTTGAGTTAAGTAGAAATGAGTTCAGTGGGGCAGGAGCATGCTGAGTCAATGGGTCGGCCAGGGTGGTCAGGCTTGTGGATCTTGGGAAGGAGGTAGAACCGGGCAGTGCGGGGTTCCCAGACTATGAGGTTGGAAGCTGTGGGTGGGAGATCTCCTGTACGGTCTGGGAGATGATAGTTTGGTGATGGGTGGTGGGGTCATGGTCGAGGGGGCAGTAGGAGGAGGTGTCTTCGAGTTGGTGTCTGGCTTCAGCAGTGTAGAGGTCAGTGCGCCAGACTACCACTGCACCCCCTTTATCTGCTGGCAGGATTGGAGTAGAGGGAGTGGAGGGCTGCATGTTATGAGGGTGAGAGGTTGGAGTGGGAGGGTTTGAGCTATAGAGAGAGGTTGAATAGGCTGGGGCTGTTTTCTCAGGAGCATTGGAGGCTGAAGGGTGACCTTATAGAGGTTTAAAAATTCTTGAGAGATAGAAGTAAGGTGAATAGACAAGGTCTTTTTCCCAGGGTCAGGGAGTCCAAAACTAGAGTCCATAGGTTTAACATAAGAGGGGAAAGATTTAAAAGGGACCTAAGGGGCAACTTTTTCACGCAGAGTGTGGTGCGTGTATGGAATGAGCTGCCAGAGAAAGTGATGGAGGCTGGTACAATTACAGCATTTAAAAGGCATCTGGATGGGTATATGAATAGAAAAGCTTTAGAGGGATATGGGCCAAATGCTGTCAAATGAGACTAAATTAATTTAGGATATCTGGTTGGCATGGATGAGTTGGACAGAAGGGTTGGTTTCCATGCTGTGCAATTCAATGACTCGATGGCATAGAAACACAGAAAATAGAATCACGAGTAGGCCCTTCAGTCCTTCAAACCTGCTCCTCCATTTAATATGATCATCCAACTCATTCCTCTGTTCTCACTTTCTCCCCATAGCCTTTGATCGCTTTAGCCCTAAGAACTATATCTGTCTATATCTTGGTTAACCATCTCCCCTATTATTATAGGCACAGAGTACGTTCCTGTCCTAGGGAAAATAGGTTTCTTTCTGGAAGTGAATCTTAACACTATGCCTTTAGTGTAAAGTATAGGAAACCCATTCAAATTTTACATTAGGAAACTGAGTCTCAAGAACGACTATCTGTAGCCTTTAACGTTTCTACTGATTATCTTAAATTTGCACCATCTTGCTATCATCTTGCTGATCAGCAGAGGCAATCTATAACGATTTAGCCTATGAAGGGTTATAATTGGATGAATAGTGACAGATTGCTTCCATTGGTTACTGGGACATTAATGAGGGCACAATTAAAATTTAATGATTGCAGAAAGAATTAAAGAGCTGCTTAGGAAGGTTTTTTTTTTACACAGAGGGTGACTGGAATGTAAAATCCACTGTCACAGGCCATCATTGGAGTTCAGTCTATCAGTTCTTTTGCACAGGAATTATGCATGGAAAATCACAGAGCCACAACAGTGAGGAAGCAGGCCATTCAGTCCTTCAAGTCTACACCGACCCTCCAAAGAGCATCCCATTCAGAGCTAGCCAACCCCCTCCTTCCCTAACCCTGACCAATCCACATGTCCAGGGATGTGCAGGCTACTATGGGCAATAAAAGGAACATGAGAGGATGGGACAGAGTTCTATTTTGAGGACATGGATAACTGATGCGTTTTTGCATGGAAATATTCCAGGACCTAAACTGTCAGTCATTTCCAGACGCAGGACAGTAGATGAAATGTGGAGGACATAGAGGTGTGCTAGTGTAAAGGAGAAAGGACAAAATCCTACATCTCAGATGAGATTTGAGCTATCCCTGACTCT